>NC_048222.1:106408313-106734575 GCF_002007445.2 Ailuropoda melanoleuca | reverse complement strand
GGGGAGTCTGCTTCGCCCTTCCCCTCTGCTCCTCCCCCCTACTCGCCTGTGCTCGCAGGTGCGTGTGCTCCCTCTCTCTCTCAAAATAAAATCTTTAAAAAAATAAAAGAAGACAAAAGGGTATTTTCATATTAACAAACTGTCTTTTATCCAATGAAATTATAAGAGTTCTAAATTTTATGTATATCAAATAACACAGCTTTTGAATATATTTTAGAAGACTAGAAAATAAGGATACATCAAAGTCATTGCAATTGTTCTTGAAGAACTTTTACCTCTTTAATTATTTAGAAGATAAAAGAGATCAATAATACATATATAAAAATTTTAAAGAGAAGATATTATTTTGACTGTATGAAAGCTTATATCTTGTACAGAAAATATAACTTTTTTAAGCATTTATTGAACATTTAGAAATATGATTATGCCAGATCTCAATATAGAAATGCTGCTGTATTTATCTTTGGATAAATACAATAAAATTAGAAAATAATCACATAAATAAACAAAATAATATTTATAGAACATTTTTCTAAATAATTCTTGAATCATAAAAGAGATCAATACTGCATTAATAAATCATTTAGAAAATAACAAATAAGAGAATATTATATGCCAAATTTATAAAAGATTGACAAAATCTTACTCAAAAGCAAATTCAGAGCCTTAACTTTTATACTAATTAATTGATAAGGAGGGACTATAAACTTTGCAATAATTAAAAAAATAACAATAGATAAGCTTAAGTAAAGTAATGATAATTAAATAATAGAATTATAGAAAAGGAAATATTTTAAAAATACTTTGAAGATAATGAAAACACTAAGTTGAAAAGATCTCTACATCTCCATATTCATAGCAGCATTATTTATAGTAGCCAAGACGTGGAAACAACCTAAGTGTCCATCAGTGGATGAATGAATAAAGAAGTTGTGATATATGTAATGTACACATGTGTATACGTATATATAATATTCATAATGGAACATTATTCAGCCATAAAAAAATGAGGAAATCCTGACATTCGTGCTAACATGGATGGACTTTGAGGATATTATGCTAAGTGAAATAAGTCAGACAGAGAATGACAAATACTATATGATCTCACTTGTATTTGGAATCTAAAAAAGGATGGGGCAGATGATCAGATTTGTGGTTGCGGGAGGCAGGGGATAAAGAAAGGGAGAATTGAAGGAAGGTGGTCAAAAGCTTCCAATCACAAGGTAAGTACTAGGGATGTAATGTGCAGTATGGTGATTATAGCTAACACTGTTGTATGGTATATAGGACAGTTGTTATGAGAATAGATCCTAAGAGTTCTTATCACAGGGAAATTTTTTTCCCTCTTTTTGCTTTCTCTATTTTATTTATATGAGATAATTAATGCTAACTAAACTTATTACAGTAATCATTTCACACTACAGTAAGTCAAACCATTGTGCTGTACGCCTTAAACTTACACAGTGATACGTGTCAACTGCATCTCAATGGAACAGGAAGAAAAGCACTTTGGAAAATCTGATGAAGAAAAAAGGAGAGAAAATGAAATAAAATATTGTAAATAAAAGTGAATATAGTGAGAGGTGATAAAAGTTTTCAGTTTTTTATTTATTTTACTTTTTTTAAAGATTTTATTTATCTATTTGAGATGTAGAGTGAAAGAGAGAGAGAGAGAGCCCAAGCCAGGGAAGAAACAGATTCCCACTGAGCAGGGAGCCTAATGCAGGACTCAATCCCAGGACCCCAGGATCATGACCTGAGCCAAAGGCAGATGCTTAACCAAATGAGCCACCCAAGTGCCCTCTGACAAAAGTTTTTAAAAATATTAAGGATGTATATAAAATTTTTCTATTAATTTGAAAATATTAATTATGTAGATACTATTTTGAAAAAAGAATTTCCAAAAGTGCCTGTGAAGAATGTAAAACCAAAATGTACCAATGACCCTAAAAGAAATTGAAAAAAATAAATAAAACTATTATCAACAAAAATCACCAGGACTAGTTAATTTCACAGGAGCATTCTTTCAAACTTTCAAGGAATAAATTATATGTTTTCCATTTAAGCCATTTTAGAGAACAGGAAAAGATGGTTTAATTTTGTAAAACTAGCATAAAACTTACGCCGAATACAGAACAAAAGAAAACTATACCCTTTTCGAAATGTCAAATGAAACACTTGAATGTCCTGTCAGAAGTTAATAGTTATTCTATACAGAAAGCATTCCATGTATTTAGCCAAATAAATTTAATAAACCATGAATAAAACAAATCTTAGTGGACTTCTTTAGTACAGGGCATCTTAGGATCTCAAATATACAAAAATGCATGGTAAACCTTTGTAATTTATTTAGCAATAAGAAACCCCTATTCTTATTTTTTCTTCATTGGCCAATACGCCTAATACTGGTTTACAATTTTGACCCCCAAGTGTTCCAGGCACTGGTGTGTGCTAGCGTTCTCAGCTACTGGACAGACTGTCAGAAACCAATCTCCCTAATTAACATAGGTGTTGAAATCGTAAATAACGAAGATCAAACTGACACTTGCAGGGTATTCACAGAATCATTCATCATCATCTTGTAGATTTTATCCTAAGAATGCAAGATTGATTTACTATTGTGAAACACATTAATAGAAACACTTTAAAAGTTTAGACTCACAAATATGATCATTTAAACCAACGGCAACACAGGCTCTAATAAAATGAAAGAGAGGAATATATTCCTTTATGAAATTGGCAAAGATGGGGAAAGCCTGGTTACAAAGCTGGCAAGATTGCTGAGAGGTGGGCTATCTCAGATCCTGCTGGTGGGAGCATCCCTGGGGCAAGCTCTCTGGGGAACAATTTGGTGATGTGGGTTTAATATGCAGTAAATTCTTGGGATGCCTGGGTGGCTCAGTTGGTTAAGCATCTGCCTTCGTCTCAGCTCATGATCCCAGGGTCCTGGAATCTAGTCCCACATCGGGGACGTCTCCCTCCGCTTGCTCTGCCTGTCGCTTCCCCTGCTTGTGCTCTTTCCCAATCTCTCTCTGACAAATTAATAAATTTTAAAAAATCTTTAATATATAGTAAATTCTTTAGACATTAAAAATCCTTAGAAGCCTTAGATTCTAGGAGAATTGATGAAAAAGAGAGATTGACAGTGTTGTCAATAGTGTCTTTATTTCAAAAACTTGTCTAGTCCTTTGGAATCAGCCATCCTCTGTCCTCCCTTGCTGACTCTCACTCCCATAGCCAGGAGACTTTCATGCTAAGGAAGATGAAATTAATTCTCCAACCTAAAATCATTACTGACCCCCAAGTAAGTGGCAGGTAAATGGTTATCTGTAATTGTCTATTAAAATATTGCTGGTTCTTGGGGCGCCTGGGTGGCTCAGTCGTTAAGCATCTGCTTTTGGCTCAGGACGTGATCCTGGGGTCCTGGGATCGAGCCCCGTATCAGGCTTCCTGCTCCACTGGAGACTGCTTCTTCCTCTCCCACTCCCCTGCTTGTGTTCCCTTTCTCGCTAGCTGTCTCTCTCTGTCAAATAAATAAATAAAATCTTAAAAAAAAATATCGCTACTTCTCGAGCCATATCAGGAAGATGATCTTTGGCCTGGCTGGCTGGGGTGCAGTAGCCAGGATTTCCTCAAACAGTAATAACTCGAATTGCTCTATCACCCAGGTTCCTGAGAACTGAAAGTGCTCACAGGAGAGGCCAGTTTACCAGCTGCTTTCTTCAAAGTCTGCAGGGACAAGTGAAAGGGAAAACTGTGGTTCTTCAGTCTGAACTTTCTTCCTTTGGGATTCTTAATGCTAATGCAGTTGTGGAAGTTTAAAAACGTATTTTGTTTCCTCTTGGCTCCCTGATGCAAAGCGCCAGTCAAAACTGTAATGCGATAATATCCAAGAGGTGAGTTTTTGGTTCCCCTGTTGTCCCGTAGCCACAGCGTCATGTTAATGCATCTCCTGCATGATCACAAAGAACTCATAATGCCCTCAGTGGAGGGGCCTGGATGTCTTTTACACCTATTTGTTACCTTCAAGGTCAGCAGGGATACACCTGGAAAACACAGATGCTGTAACCCAAATCCCACCTACTCACCAAGACTTGTCTCTGATTAGGTTATTTGAATAAAACATTATTTGGAATCTCACATTATATATTCACACATGCTTATTTTAAAAATCTGGGTTTTGTGGAATATGCTGTATTTTAAAAGATTCACTATGGTTTACCAGTTACATGTTTTACTTCACTTTTTACAGAACTTCTGATAGCAACAGCAGTAGGGCTACTGAGGAATATTTCATTTGTATTGAATATAAGCATGTGGATAAATGTATCAGCACAGAAAGTACTGAGTTGTGAGTGTATGTGTGTGTGTACGCATGTGTATATGTTTTAACTATGTATGTATTTCCATGGCAACAACTGGAGATGAAACAAAGCAACTGACAAAATTTGACAACTTATTTTATTTTATTTTTAATGTTTTTAAATTTTTTTAATTATATTATGTTAGTCACCATACAGTACATCCCTGGTTTCTGATGCAAAGTTCGATGATTCATTAGTTGCGTATAACACCCAGTGCACCATGCAAAGTTCGATGATTCATTAGTTGCGTATAACACCCAGTGCACCATGCAATACATGCCCTCCTTACTACCCATCACCAGTCTATCCCATTCCCCCACATCCCCTTCCCCTCTGAAGTCCTCAGTTTGTTTCCCAGAGTCCATAGTCTCTCATGCTTCATTCCCCCTCTGATTACCCCCCCTTTCTTTATCCCTTTCTTCCCCTACCGATCTTCCTAGTTCTTATGTTCCATAGATGAGAGAAATCATATGATAATTGTCTTTCTCTGCTTGACTTATTTCACTTAGCATTATCTCCTCCAGTGCCGTCCATGTTGCAGCAAATGTTGAGAATTCGTTCTTTCTGATAGCTGAGTAATATTCCATTGTATATATGGACCACAGCTTCTTAATCCAGTCATCTGTTGAAGGGCATCTCGGTTCCTTCCACGATTTAGCTATTGTGGACAATGCTGCTATGAACATTGGGGTGCATATGGCCCTTCTCTTCACTACGTCTGTATCTTTGGGGTAAATACTCAGTATTGCAATGGCTGGGTCATAGGGTAGCTCAATTTTTAACTTTTTAAGGGACCTCCACACTCTTTCCAGAGTGGCTGCACCAACCTGCATTCCCACCAACAATGTAGGAGGGATCCCCTTTCTTCCACATCCTCTCCAGCAATTGCTGTTTCCTGCCTTGTTAATTTTTGCCATTCTAACTGGCGTAAGGTGGTATCTTATTTTAACCAAACCATTGCCGTTTTGAAACTTAGCAGGATATGTGCTTACTTAGATTCTTCCTACCTACTACACTTTTAGGACTTGATGCTTATAACAAAGGATAGTCAATTAAATACAAAAAAAAATCCTAAAGCAAAATCTTTGTCACTGCTATGGCAATTATGATAAATTTTTTCACTTGGCTCTCATTTAAGGGACTAGAGAAAATTTTTTTTTCTGTTGTTGTTTTATGAGAAAGAATAAATGAGTCATGGAAGATATTTCTACTGCAAAAACTTTATTAAAATAAAATATTCTGAAGCACATGATTTAAAGAATGTAATTTAATGTTGCCAGTACAATTTAATAATGTCATTTACACTAAGCCTGATAGAATGGCAGCATCAGACTAGTGAAACACTCTAGAAAGTCATTAAGCTAAATATTAAAAATGTTGTTTTATACTTTTAGGTATATCAATAATTTATATTATATAACTGACAATCAGGATGAGAAGCAGGGAATTGGCTGTGAAAAATCTCCGGCCAATGCAGATGTAGGGTCTGACTGCTGTTAACTATAGTTCTGGGATTTGTTTGTGGCACTTTGAAGCAAATAATGCTAAAGGAGTAAAAAAAGGTAAGTTCTAATTGAAGGGTCACCAAACATTACTTGGGCCAGTCACTTATCCTCTCAATGCGTCATTTTTATAATCTGTAAAATGAGCTCATTTAGACAATGAAATGAGAAGAACAGTGCAAAGACAATCTGAGGGCATTGCTATAATAATATTAGGAGAAACAAGGGTGGTTAAGTGGACTATGGCCAGGTGAACCATATAACTCACCATCAATGTTTATGAGGGTAAAATTGTGGGATGTATTTTTTAAATAAAATTGTATGTTAAACAAGCTTTTAGAGGAATATACTATGTTGCATATCTGTTTTGCAGGTCTATTACAGTTTTCTCTCTTAATTGACCTTTCATTCTTACTAATTTTTTTTCCTTCATAATTTTACCATATATATGTCCCATCATATGCATCTCAGGTTTAAATCTCACTCATATCATGCTCATTTTCTTAGTCCAAGATTTTGAGAAAGGAAACATATTGGTCCAGTTTATATGTCATATGTCATTAGCCAGGAGGAAGGTTGGCTGTTATTGAGATAGTGCTGCCCCTGGTTTAACCAGCTCTGTTCAATGGGAGGGTCCAATGTTTATTTGATACAAAACATTGCTGACTAGGCAGCAAGATACCTAGGCGTGGAAATCATGGGCTTGTGAGCAAGTAGGTGCTCCTGGATATCTTATGTTCATCCAGACTACTTCCGTCTTCCTAAAGGTGCAATGACCTTCTTTCTGGGTCTTTGTAGATGCTGATTTTCCCATTTTCATTTCCGTATAGATCTTGAACTTTGTTTAATAAGTAAGCTTACTCCCTTGATTTGATGCTCCACTATCCTTTCCAGTATTGAACTCTCTCTTGGCACTCACTCAAGTTGCTTGCCCATGCATGCTTTCATTGTGGATTAGGGAAAAAGGATTTGACAGGTGGGTTAGAGAAAGTTAACATGGGTAAAATGTAAATACTTTATTTTTTGGGGTAAAACCGGTCTCTCAACAACAACATGCTACCATGCACCTATTCCTTCCACCCTTTGATTTTGAAATGCACGAAAACAAACAAACCAAACTCTGAGAGAAAGAAAGTTGAAAAGATAAACTGAGGGTTTACCTTTCATTAGTGTGAAACTGTAGGAAAGGTAATTCGGCAAAAGAGGAGACCAAGTCTTCTAGCAAACAAGCTGCTCAGGGAAACTGTTGGAACAGGCTTGAAGCTGAAGAACAAATTGCTGGTAAGTGGCTTTGACTGTTGGAAGAGGGAGAACTAGCAAGGCATCTTTGAACTACCCCTTAATTTTTTTTCTTTTGAAAATTAACTAAAATATTTTCTAGCATAATAATTAATAAGTCTAATTATTAATTAATAAGTTTAATTATTTTTATAATATATTCTTTTTGGCGCAAAAGGGAGATAAAATTTACTTATCTCTGTGTCAATCAAATTAGCCAGTAGTATAAAGACTTAGAGCTTGGGTCATGTGACTGACACTCTACTGCCACCTTTTGGAGGTTCACCTGTCTTGTAGGTGTGACTTTTTCCAGTCACTACTAAAGTCAACTCAGAATCTGTAAAATTAAAGATATTTAGTAACAGTAAAGTAACATAAGAGAAAGACAGTAGTGAATGTGATAATGGAAAGAACAAGGACTTCATTTTCTTCAGAAAAAAATTATAAAATAAAAACATTGGCTTTGATGTCTGAGAGGGTTTAATTAAATCCAAATTTTAATGTCTGCCTTTTATGTAATCTCAAGGAATTTTTCCATTCATTTATTCCTTCATTCTCCAGATGCAAAATGAGTGTTTATCATGTGCCCACAATTATACTAGATGCTAAATGTAATGGTGAACAAAATAGGTGAACTCATGTCGTCCTGACGTCTAATCCAGAGACTACTGTCCACTTGTATTTTAAATATGAATACTTCTCATTTTTTTGGATCGAGAGATATGTAATTAAGTAGTTTAATTCTTTTACCCAAATTTGAAGAGTATTGTGAAAATGAAATACTTTATAAAGTGCTTAGGATAAGTGTTTAATACACTATAAATATTCATAATAAGTGGTATTATTATTTCCACAGTGTCTTCTAAAATGTTTAGCATGGGATTATAGTGTTACTGGTAATAAAAATTGGTATTAAAAATATAATTAACTGAAATTTTATGTTGCTTAAGTCAGAGAGATAAGTATAGTAGGTAGTGTGATACAATCTCTGTTGTATGTAAGAAGAATAATTTTTTCCCAGATGACTATATATACCATAATTCTTTTTTGGAAGCCATTGGGGAAAAACTATAAATACATAATATTAATTGCTTTAGAAAGGGCTTCATGGAAAAAATAGGTTTTTATGAGCTGTTTAAATAAGAAGAGGAAAGCAGTGGATGAGTTTAGACGGGTGGGGAGGGGCTGTGCTGAGTTTAGAGTGCAGCTTGGAAGAAGGTTTGGCTGTGGGTGGGAAAGGAATGCAAATAGGAAGAAGGCTGTTTGCACATGTGCTCATAGAAGCAGTGAAGCCCCACAGAGAAATAAAGGAATCTAAGGGGAATGGAGGATAACGGAGCAGTGATTAAATAGATTAATTATAATCCAAAGTGTAATCAATGACTCCAAGGTGTAAAATAGTGTATTCCATTGTTAAAGTGGAGGGAAGGAGACTTCTGAAGTCAGACAGTACCCTGCTGGACTATGAGAGGAGTTTACTTCTTTGAGGTTAAAGGGAAGACTAAAATGGGATGCTGCAAATTACAGGAAAGCACCAGTTCTTGGGAATGCTGCCTGGGATGACAGCAATCTACTTGCCTTTTCTAAACCCTTTGAAGAATTATAACTAATCAGAGAAGAAACCTTGGCAATGGCAACAAGTGTAAGTTTTCTTCCTCAAATGAGAAGGTACCAGATCTCAACCTGGGCAGTAGAAATTGCAGGGCAGAGGGGAGGATGAAAAGATGGAGGGAAAGCAAGCCAAGACAGAGATTCAGGTAATGTGGCTCAAGCTTGGGAAGTACACAGACTGGAAATATAACCAGAGGCCACCAGACAAAGAAAATGGGAACCTTTTATAGTGTAACCTAAATTGAGTATTAGGTCTATAGAGAGGGCAGGAACTCCCGATGGGGCCAGTCTAGTTTGGATTTTGATATTGAACAGGGAATCTGAACAGCATATCTTTAAAACAGGCCATGTAAAAAACAATCTGAGTTTTTACCAGGGCAGAGACTAAGAAGTCCTAAGGAAGAGTACTAAAGAAGAGTGGACCAGGTAATGTGGGAAATTCATCAACTGTCTGAGAATATTAGGAAAGAGCAATTACCTTCAGAAAATCTGAGAATTGGGCCGCCTAGGTGGCTCAGTTGATTAAGTGTCGGACTCTTGGTTTCGGCCCGGTCATAACCTCAGGGTTGTGAATGGAGCCCCAAATCGGGCTTGGCACTGCGTGTGAGCCTGATTGAGATTCTCTCTCTTCTAGTCTCTTTGCCCTCCTTAAGCGGGAGGTGACTAATTTCAGATATACAAGAAAAGGTCTTACAATTTGATATTCTACAATTAGAAATGTATTTCTCTGCTTTCTTTCTTGCTTCCTTCCTTGGTTTATCAAACATTTACTGAGAATCTATTACCCATTCATCACTCTGGTGGGTGCCAGTGATCTGAACAAGATTTCCAGAAAACTAGAAGATCTAGTTTTATGATGGGAATGACACATTTACTAGCACTGGTAGAAATTTGAACCAGCAGAATTTCTTGTAGAGGAAAAAAAAAATCCGTGTTTAGGAAAATGCTAGGATGGGCTGATTTTGATTATAAAACACAAGGTCTCAAGGTAGTATAATAAGAGATTTGGAGAGAAGAGAAAAAGTGATAATAAAATGTCAGAAATTTGTGGTTTTCATACTGATTGCTAGGACTTGGGACAAAGTAGAAAGAAGAGTGAAGAAAGGATTTCAGAGGTAGAGGGGCCCAACATGGCAGCAGGCAGCTGGTTGGGCTCTTGGGAGAGAGGGCCAGTGAAAATTTCCTATGATTGGAAAACTTTCAAGGAACATGGGATGTGGAGTTATTTCTTGCCCTGGGCTGCAATTATCCCCCATTATTTATGACATTATTCTGAAAATCTGTTACATATAACCACCTTCTATTCCTGGCAAAGTTGGAGGAATGCATCAGAAAAGTACATATCTTTTGTTGGAAGTGAAATGCTTTAAAGAGAAGAGGTAGCTCTCAGAGGTAGGATGGTAAATGGGAGCAGGAAATCAGCATGAGCGGTGGCAGGAACATAAGCCCCTCAGAAATGCAAGCAAATAAGGGGGGACTGCCTGCGGCTTTCCAGCTGAGTCATCTTAATTAGGTATTAAAGGAAAAGGTGATAATCCAGAGGGATTGAGGACTTGGGGACTTTGGAGTAGCAAATATTTGAGTTACACAGAAAGTTATAGTAGAGAATAATAAATACAAGGATTTTCTGCTGAAGCCTGGGATAGAGATGGTTAAAGATAGTTTCCCAAGGAGGGTGATAGGAGTTAGCTGTAAGCCGAAGATGGGGTGAAAGAGGGGGCTTCTCATGCCAGGAAGGTGCAAAAGCCCACTGCAGTTCAGGCAATTTCAATGAGTTTAGTACCTGAGATATAGGACTGAAAGTGGTGGGATTAAAAGGTTAGTGAGCATCAAATCCCAGAATACTTTCTAGGCTGTACTCTGGGCCCTATTTTGCAGGTGGTTGGGCAAGAAGGGGGTCTTTGAAGGATTTTATCAGGAAATCACGCACAAGATTTTTTATCTTTTAAAATGCATTTATGCCAAGGATGGCTTCCAGGAGATTTAGGGTTGATTACAAAATGAGTGCAGGCTTCTTTGGAGGCTCTTCCCACCTCTTCTTCTTCCTGTTGCAACTTCTGATCATCCTAGACTCCCAGACTCTTCAGGCTGCATCCTGGGGCCGGGGTGCCTTCCATCCTCTGAGGGCATCACATGACTGTGGTCTTCCTCTTCTTTTCCTCATCAAAGATCACTGGCTTTATTTCTCATATTCTTGAGGCCCTGTGTGTCTTCTGATGAGCATCTTCTCATGAAAGCTGAGGGAAAATGAACTTAAAACATACTGTGTACCTTCTCCAGCCACAGTCCCTGCTTCATGTCCAGTACCTGGCACCATGCCTGGGGTGCAGTATTAGACCACCAACAAAAAAATCTAACTAATCATTGCAACCAACTCTATCCTGTTCTGATTTAGATATGAAGAAATTAAAATTCAGGTAGATTGTTAAGCTTATCCAAGGCCACATAGCTGCTGGGCGGCCCTTCAAGGATTTAAATCAAAGTGGTTGGTCTCCAATGCTCATCCTTTTGTCATTCTATCATGATGCACCACTCTCAGAGACATAATTAATATGAACTTCAGGAAAGGAGCTAGCAGTGTGTGTCATTTCCATATTCTTATAGAATGATGCAGAAATATGCCCTGGAGCTGGGATAATTAAATGGACTCATAACTAGTTGAACAACCATACATAAAGGCACTGACGGATTGATTGGTGTGGGTTTGGAGCAAGATGTCTCCTGGCTACCCCAGTGTTAAGTCCTCAATCACATCTTCCTCAGCAATTTTGTTTATGGCCAGAATGAAGATACATCAGTAATATTTACTTAATTTGTAATGACACAAATACTGGGAAGATAATAAGAATGACAGATTCATAATTCCAAATGATTTTAACAAACTAAAATTTTGTGTTGAATTTTCTCCAGATTTTTAATAAGAAAAATTCCACACATAAAAATGCTGAACAAATACTATATGAATACTCACATATTGGGACACCTGGGTGTCTCAGTCAGTCAAGCATCTGCCTTCAGCTCAGGCCATGATCCCAGGGTCCTGGGATCCAGCCCTGCATCTGGGCTCCTTGCTATGTGGGGTATCTGCTTCTCCCTCTGCTCCTCCCCTCCACTTGGGCTCTCTCTCGTGCTCTCTCTCTCATGCACTCTCTCTCAAGTAAAAACATAAAATCTTTCTAAAAATGAATACTCACATACTGAGTACTTAGGTTAAACAGCTGTTGATATTTTATTAGTTTTCTTTACCTATCAAAATATCTATTTTTTTAATCACTAGAAAGCAGATTGCTGACCTCATAAAATTTGACTGCTCTCTATCTCTTAAAAATACATTCTTCTATATTACTTTGCTTCCATTGATCACATTTAAGAAAATTAAAGTAATTCCCAAATATCATAATATCCAGTCTATATTTAAATTTCCTTGATTTTTTATTATGGTAAAACATTTATAATAGAATTATGCTTTTGATCATTTTTAAGTGTATGGTTCAGTGGTATTATGCACATTCACATTATTGTACAACCATTACTATCATCCATTTCCAGAACATTTTCATCATCATCCTCAATTTTTGATTCACTGAATTTTATATGAAATTTTGTAGGGATGGTGCATAATCTTACACTTGGATCTAAAAACCAACTTCATAAGTACAGGGCTGAGGAGATGGGAACATATCTTTAGCATGAATAAAAAACAATTAGCAACTTCATTCAACAATAAGTTTAATTGTGATTGTCAAAACATGAGTGTAGCCGTAGGCTAATGTGTAGTCCTGGAATCTGGAAGAGAGTGTCCTGCTGTTTTCTGTACTGCTCACATCCTACTTGGAGTAGTGTGTCCAGTTCTAGGCTCCACACTGTTGGATAGTCAGAAAAATGATACTAGGAAGGTGAAAGGATTGTAAAAAGCATCATCTGAGAAAGAGAAGAAGAAACTGGAAATTTGGGGCTTTTGAAAAAACAAAAGTTAACATCTTGAGAAGAGATGTTACTTTAACTGTCTTAGAATATTTAAAGAACTGCCATTTGGAAGGTAAAGTTGTCTGGTCTAAGGGGTAGTTCATGGGCTAATAAGAGGAAAGTGCCGTGGGAAAGGCTTCAATTTGGTATAAGAATTTAATAATAATAATGGCTAGAATTGATTGAAAATGTTGCCTTAGGAAGTAGCTAGTACCCTGTCATAAATGGCATTCACTGTAATACTTGGCAGAGGAAATTAGATGCATTGAGTGGCTTTTTTTTTTTTTTTTGACTAGATGACTTTAGAGTCTCTTCTGACTATGTTTTGTTTAGGATTCCTTTAGTTGCAAGTAACAGACCCAAATTGTACCCTCTTTGGTAAATGAAGAATTTATTAAAGAATGCTTAAGGTATTGCATATGATCAGTGTTAGTGTTGAACACTGAAACTCAAGCAAACTACACTTCTCTCTCTCTCCCCCACTACCCACCTCACCCCTTAACCCCCTTGCTGTAACTCTCTCACACTTCCTCCATCCTCTCTTTAGCTCTGGCCTCAGTTTCTCTCATTGATTCAGATGCAACCTGGTTAGAAAAGAAGACTGCTGTTTCTGAATCTTAAGATGATTGGTTGAAAAATTCTGGAGAAAGGCACTGTTACCTACCAGTCCTCAACTCTGGCCAGGAAAAAAATAATGATGAAGAGATTTCCTTGAGATGTTAAATTGTGAACTGTTTCAGGTAACAAAGGACCCTTAGGAGGGGAGATTCAAATGCACGAAGGACAAGGGTGAGTGTTAAGACCCTATCCTAACTTAAATGACATAAATGGCTCGTCCTGAAAGAAAATCACCATCTGCAGAGTCCTTCATGGTAACTTCTAGCCGCCCTAAAAGAGAAAATGATTGAAGGTCACCTGGAAGTGCCACATTAAATGTTGTACCATAGTTGGGGAAATCCCTGCTACCCACAGACTAGTCAGGAATGCAGCAAATAAAGTAAGGTTTTTATTTTTTGAGAGAGTATGGGAAAGCTGCGAGAAAAGGGCAGCGGTGCATACCAGCTTAGGCTCTGCAAACATTTGCATTGTGGCTGAAAGCCAAGGGTGAGGCCCAGGACCTTTGAGATGATAGATGAGACCCTAGCATTTTAGCAAAAAGTCCATTCTTCCCTTATATGCAGGAGAACTGAAGGTCCTCAAGGCAAAATAGCAATTCTTGATAAAAATGATCCTACTTTATATGGGAGCTCCCTGGCTCCTGATATTTCTTCTTTCCTATATTCCACCCCATCTCTGAGAAATGACCTTATCTCTACAGAGGACCAGTGTGACTTCCTGCACATTCCTGGTCTGAGAAGTACCAGGCTTAGCTCTCAGAGGGTGGATAAATGTCTCTAAGCACTAGTTTATGGTGGTCATTGCAAGGATACCAACTGAGGAACTTTTAATTTTATTTTTTGCACTAGCTATTTTCAAATTTGCTGAATATCATGTGCATGAACACTAATTTTGCTATGAAAGTATTTATTTCTGGGGAAATTCTATGAGTTGTAGCAGGGAATTGGGACAGAGAACATGAACACGTTACATTACAAGCTCCTGTGGGCTCACTGCCCTTCCCTGTCCTGGGGCCAAAGCCCACCTCCCACCTCTTGGCTTTCTGAGTTCTGTGTCTCCACCTCCCTCTGAGGCTGACCCAGGACTGGGACAGTTCCAGGAGTGAATGAGGCAGGGTTCAGAATGGATGGCTTTAGTACAGCCCGTCTGGCTTTTGTACAATCCTCCGTGGAAGTGGAAGTAGAATGATGATGATGACGATGACGATGGCGATGAGGACAATGATGAAAATAGGTTGCCCCTGCCAACCAGCAAGTGCAGGTGGATCTGCTTTGCTATTCTGAGAACGTTGTCGAGCGCCGAGGAAACTAATGAAATGAAAGCTGAAGCGTGTGCATGCTGTTGCTTCCCTGAAAACCCATAAGGAGAATGTCAAATGCTTGAATGTTTCATTATATTTTATATTTCATAAGATGCTGCAGGGTACAGAAAGAATAAAAAGTAATGGTTAAAAAATGGAAGAGCAGGAGTGATGAGTCCTGGAATTGAAAATAATCATCACTCTTGGTTACTGAGAGTAAATAATACACTGTAAAAACCTCAGGAGGGAAAGGCGAGCCTGAAAAAAGTAACCCCAACATGGATCTAAGTAGGTATAAAAAAAAAAACAATTAGGACAAAAGAGAGACAGCCTTACTTTCTCTTTCTGAATGCTCATGGCAGAAAAGAGAAAAGGGGACCATTTGGGAGAATGTGCTACACAATGTAACAGTGGCAGCAGTGACAACAAAAAAGTCCTGGACTCACAATGAGTTATGGATGAAACCTACGTCTGTGACAAATGTGCCTCCTGTGAAAGCTACAGCACTTTAAAATATATGGAGTTTTTTTTTCCTCCCTGTGTCTTTTGATATGGAACACATAATCTATTGGAGACATATGCATGTTCACACACGGAATAAAACAAGAGTGAGCCCCACAGCCTTGGGAGGTGGAACACGGGCCAGTAAAGAGGGCTCACTGCTTTGTTACAGCAATCCAGCAGCCTCCAAAAGTTCCACATCGGTCTGTATGAATATCTACTTCCCAGGTCTGGCTCCTGGAGGGGCCAGGGTGTCTTTTAATTTAGTCAGCAATATAACCTTTAGATGACTACTTGATTGTTGGAACTGGGTGAAGATATGGGAAGATGTCACAATTTTTCCCCCATAAAATGTGTGTTTTGAGCACAAAGGACGCTTGTTGGATAAACTGAGCATCATTTCTGTGAAGGGTATTGCCACAGGTACCAAAGGGAGGATGAAGTGGAAAGCATGCAATTTGTTTAAGGCAATGTCTTTCATATTTTTTCACTGTGACCTACACTTAACACATTTTACACTAGGATGCATTGTACACACACACATGCACACAGAAACAAAGATTTCATGAAATAATAATTACCCTAGCTATGTGCAATGCTCCCTAATTTTTCTATTCCATTTCTTCCGTGCTCTTTTCCTCCCTCCCTCCTTTCTTTCTTTCCTACTTTCCCTTCTGCTCTGTATTACATTGGTTGTGGCTTATTGTTTGAATAGTTCTGAGTTAGAGGACATAAAAAGAGAAAACAGCAGATCATCTGTGCTATATCCAACAGGCTAACTGTAAGCTCCAGGAGGGTAGAGGCATTCCCAACACTTAGCACAGGACACAGCACATTACAGGTACTAAATAAATGTTAGTTATTATCAACACCATCTACTAATTATTTGACCTTGGATGAATCATTAACTGCTCTGTGCCTCCATTTTCTCATCTGTAAAAAGATACCAATAATACATACCTCTTGGCATTGTTGTGGAGATTAAAGGATCTACAACAGTGCTTGACACATAGTTAGTCATCATTTTTATTGGTAATGTTATAATAAAAGACTCAGTGGCAAATGTTATCAAGTATAGCCAACTTAACTTGGCCCATTCTCTCATTCATTCATTTCTGCAGTGCCTCCTCAGTTCCCTGAATGATGCTAAGCATTTCATACTCATTGTTATCTTCTCAACATCTCTATGAGTCAGGGGCTATTAGTCTCATTATAGATGAGGCTTAGAAGGATGAGCTACTTGTCTAACATACCATATCTAATCCTTGACACCAGGTCTGTATGAGTCTAAAGGCTGAGACATTATCCCTAAGGAAGTGGAGTCAAGTAGAGGTATTTCAGGCAGATAGATTGGCAATTGCAGAAGTTTTGGGGCAGGATCCTAATACATTATTTCATATATATTGTTTTTCCTCTCATCCTTGTAAATACTCTGAATTGGATTAAGTATAAGGAAGGTAGACAAAACACACACCACTTGTGACTGAAGAAAGGAAAAAGGGAAGTATGGTTTGCTTCCTTTTGAGTTCTCATATAACTATTTTTTTTTCAGAACCTTCTTCTCCTCAGTACTGTGGGGTGTTGGCTGAAGTCAGTAGGAGGGATTCGAGCTCCAAATTTGATTGAGGTTGAGGAAATGTGGCAAGACATAGGTTACCTGAAAATTGGGAATAAGAGACAGCTAAGGTCAGATAGACAAATCTAAGACAACTGAGTACTAAGTAAGTATGAACATATAAATGGAGAAAATTCTGGAACTGGTGTCAGGGAGTACAGGCAGAAAAGGCAGTGACTCATTTCCCAGAATAGTTTTTGTCTGACCAGTTGCCACTTTTGAAGGGCTGAAGTTATCCTGTCTTTGGCCCAAGCCTTCATTTATGGAACCCAGCTTTGATAAAGGTGGCCATTGTAGCCACCAAGTTCAGGAGCTGGTGGCTCTTTCTTCAAGCAAAATCCCACTCCTTATTAATTATAACTTACCTGCTTATTTAAAATTTCTTTTCCAATTTATATCCTCAGTAGAGTGAATCATACTTTCATATTTTAATATGAAATATTTCACATTTATTGAGCCTCCTGTCTGGTTCTCCAAGATGAGATTAGAAAACAATTCATTCCTGGGGCGCCTGGGTGGCACAGCGGTTAAGCGTCTGCCTTCGGCTCAGGGCGTGATCCCGGCGTTATGGGATCAAGCCTCACATCAGGCTCCTCTGCTGTGAGCCTGCTTCTTCCTCTCCTACTCCCCCTGCTTGTGTTCCCTCTCTCTGGCTGTCTCTATCTCTGTCAAATAAATAAATAAAATCTTTAAAAAAATTAAAAAATAAATAAAAAAAAAAAGAAAACAATTCATTCTTGTTTGTCTTGGAGGAGACCAAAGGCTGTCTACCTGCTGATAATATAGTTTGGTATCAAAGGCAAAGCAGTTGCACATAATGCCACATGGCCTGTTTCTGAAGGAAATGGTTGAGGTGTTCTTAATTTACTAACTAGACCATATGTAGAGCGAGAAATCCTGTCTTGTGGAAACCTGAAGAGAATTTCTTTTATAGGAATAATCTTGTTACAGACTTTTCACCCTAATCAGCCTATCCTGTAAAGTTTGCCAATTTCTGTCTTGATGCACCATTGGCCCATCTTAAATTATGCCTGTGCCTACTTGGAACCCCAAGATTAAAGTCTCTTTGACATGAATGAGTCTCATGATCTCATGCCTTTGAAAGCTCAGCTACTGTTGAACGCCCCTCTTCATTTCCCAGGCTGCTTCCAGGGAGCCTCTCACCCTCCTTATCAAACTATCAGATATCCACACATGTGTGTGCACATACTTAAAATATTTAACCTGGTGCACCATGGACCATGGGCACTGGCCTTAAAAACCACTTTGCATCGACTAAATAATAATCCAGCTTGCTAGTGCTTCATATTAACGTTCCAAATCATACATATCTGAGAAAAGGGGGTATCACCTCTGATTGAGAACCACTGCCCTCTAGAGACTTATTCTTCAAAACGTGTTCTGCAAACTAGCAGCATCAGCATCAGGTGGGAACTTGTTAGAAATGAAGACTCTCTGGCTGTACCTTAGATGTACTTAAACACAATCTGCATTTTGACAAGATCCTCTTATATGCACCTTAAAGATTTTGAAGCTCTGCCTTAGAGAATGCCTCCATTTGTTGCCTTTTCTCCTCTTATCAGATCCATCTTTTTCTCACGTCTCTTAATCTTTCCTGGATAAATTTTTATCTTTGGGGAAATTCATTAAGCTGCTCACAGATATTTGTTGACTCAAGTACCGTAGCATTCCTTCTTCCTTCCAGCAGTTCCTTTCCTCAATTCTGAGTTATTCAGGCTATAATAATGCTCCAGAGGCTCTAGAATAATATTTCGGAAGATGAGCCTGGGCTAGGAAGGGGAGAGGGAATTCAGGTCTTTAAGTCTGGAAGAATATTTCAGATAAATACTGACAGTTCATGTCTGTCTACTCTGATGTTTTCTTGCTTGTGGGATTTGAAATTACACCTGGGCTGGTTCTGTAGTTAAGGCTATCATATTTCATCAATTGATATCACACTTGATAATCTGTGAGTTTCAGATTCTATGAACTGGTGTTAGGAATGTCTGTCAATCTTTTACCAATGATTCTTATCATTTTCAGTAGTCTTTCAGAGTTAGAGTCCAATATCATTGGACTCCTTCCCCAATGAATTAACATATAACGTTATATAACATATAATATAATAATATTATACCAGTGGTGCTAATATACCTGACTTATTTTGACACCTAATGTCCAATTTCCTTTTAAAATTGTTGTTTGGTCATCTTATTAGGTTGTCTGAAATTTGGAATTGGGGCATAACTTCCACACACTTCCATATACTTACACTCTCAGTATCTCAATTCATAGGTAGTTATTTAGTGCTTAAGGCAATGAGTGGGGTCCATACACACAAGTGACAGTTGCTGGGAGACATTGTGCAAACTGCCAGCCATGTAATTATAGATCTAACAGGCACAGGGTGAAGCAAGACAGTTACCTAGGGCACAAACCCTCTCCCAGGTTCATCCAAGTCCCAATTCTCTCTCTCCCAGAGCCCTAGTATCTTTATTCTACTGTGGTGTGTCTTTTTCCAGAGTCATTTCTCTATCCCCAAAGTAGTGGATAACAATGAATCTCCCTGTTGTTTCAAGATTCATGCTGTATTTTTTGTTCCCTACATTGTTTTCCCAGTCTCATAGCCTAGTCTTTTTATTCCATGAAGTTGGGTCATTCTGGATGCCTGTCTCTAATGGGGATATGTTCAATAACTAGAAGATTAGGGAAAATTATGATTCAGAAGTTCACACTTGGAATTTTGTTTCGCAGATCCTTTATCCTCATATGCCAGTTATCAGTTTGTTGACTTCTCAATCCAAACACACTCTCCTTTGTACTGCTTTTTGATACTGATCTGGATCCTATAAAAATTTCTCTTCTGCCAACTAGCTCCATGTTAAGCTTTTCTGTAGAGTATGATAGCGGAAGTCCATATGTACTCCTAGTTCTGTTGCTTTCCTTCTTTCTTTTGTAGTGCTATCTTCAAGTGGGAGAACATCTGATGCACATTTTCCAGCAAGTCTTACTGGCACCCCAGCCAGCATCTTCCCAGTGAGTTTGCAGGCACTCCAGCAGTGGTTTCCTGCTTGCCAATCCCCGCCTACGGCACATTAGTGAACTTCAGTGTTACTGAATGGTCTGCAGCCATTCCCTCTCCAACAAGGTCTAAATCTCAGCCTTGGTGGAAGGGTTAGTGACTTCCAAGTTTGGTTCCTCCTTGAATAGTCTCTTTCATTCCAAGAGGTAGTAGCTATTCCCTTCATCCGCTATTTCAGTAATCTCTAGAATTCTTTTTACCCTTTTTAGTATTATTTCTCTTTTGCCTCTTTCATATTTCTTTATGTTAAATTACTAGTATGGTTTCTGTCTCCTGCTTGGATCCTGACTGATTTACCCTCCGGTCCAAAAGAGAATATCTACAGAAAGCAGAATCTATTCTACTTTTAGAAGGCATCTGCAGAAGATCCAGGGCCCTTGTAGGGATCCTCATCTATTTTCTTGTAGATAGATTAGAAACAGCCTTCCCTGAGTGGGACTGCTCAGAAGTAATGAGCAGTTCATTAAAAGGTGACACTCAACAATAAATCTGTGTTGCTTCAGCTTGTCATTCTGGGTCCTTGCCTTGTTACCTTTTCCTTTCTCTAGTTCTTAGTGTGGAATAGCTACTACCTATCTGCTTGGACACTATTTGCTTATGTTTAAGCTTTAAGCTTTCTTTGGTTTTATATACGTATATATATATATATATACACACACACACACACACATATATGTGTTATATCATTTGTTTACGTTCAAGCCTTAAGTTTTCCTTGTTTTATATATATATATGTTATACCATTATATACATTTATATTTATAATATTTATATATACTTATATATAATATTTTGTTTATAATTATATATAATATTTATACCTAAAATTTTTAATATATAATATTATATGTAAATTTAAAGTATATAATATATATACTTTATATATATGTGTGTACATATGTATATGTATATATGAAATCAGGATGTAATATGTAATATCAGAATCTCTCTGAAAGAAATCACATTTTCGAACTTTCTAACTTTATTGTTTTGTTTTTGTTTTTGACAATAGAAAGTCACTGGAATTGCTTTGATCCGTGGTTTTCTACTTTCAATGTAGAGTCTTTCCGAATAAGTGCTTGCTTATATCCAGTATGAATGTTTTCATGACTAACCATTTTGAGATTGATAACAACCATATTGCTTATGAAGATTAATGGGAAAGTATAAGATTTTGATAGGATTTTTCTCTTTTTCAAGTATAATTTTTTGCCAGCTGGGTCAAGAGACCATCTATGGAATTGTGATTAAACTGATTGGCTTGAAAATATACATTGTCTTTACCATGTCTTTAATTCTGATTTGAATGCAGCTAAAAGAGGGGACAATAATATCTTTAACTTTGCATGCTTAGAAATAGGTCTCTTATACCCCCTATGCATATTTATGAAAAATAAACTATACATCAGCATTTGAGCCAATGATCTTAGCCCAAATTTATAGCAGTAACGTACTGCAACAGTGATTTCTGACTGATAACCCTCATAAATGAACTTCATGCTTCCCAATGTGTTCTTAGCAAGTATATCTTATTATTTTATTTTCCTGTCAAAAGAATTGGCATCACCCTTCAGCAGACGAATGGGTAAAGATGTGGTCCATATATACAATGGAATATTACTCAGCCATCAGAAAGAACGATTACCCAACATTTGCAACAATATGGACGGGTCTGGAGGAGATTATGCTACGTGAAATAAGTCAAGCAGAGAAAGACAATCATATGGTTTCACTCATTTTTGGAACATAAGGAATAGCAGGAAGATCAGTAGGAGAAGAAAGGGTAGAATGAAGAGGGGAATAAGCAGAGGTGGGGAATGAACAACGAGAGACTATGGACTCTGGAAAACAAACTGAGGGTTTCAGAGGGGTGGGGGGTGGGGGATTGGGCTAGGCCAATGATGGGTATTAAGGAGGGCACATATTGCATGGAACACTGGGTGTTATACACAAACAATGAATCATGGAACACTACATCAAAAACTAAGGAGGTACTATATGCAGAATAACATAGCATAATAAAAAAATTTCAAAAAATTGGCATCAAATTATACTTCAGGGTGCATATATTGGCTATATGTACATTAAATACAAACTACTGTTATTTATAATAGCCACACTAGGTCTGAGGGTTGATAACTCTCTAAACTCACATACTAACTAACACAGCTGATAGGTAAATGTTTGATTTAACAGAGTGATTTTCACAATCTACAGTGTTTCTTATTCTAAACTTTTCCATGACTATTTTCATTTACACCTTGAGGTCTCTGTATCTCAGCAACGTATCCCACGTTACCTCTCACTATTACATTACCCCAGAGAAAGATAAATGCTCCATATAGATTTATTTGATCCAGATATCCTATTGGAATATTTTTAAAGGCAGTGTGTCATTTCTAGATTACAAAAGATATAAAATAGACACAGAATGTATTTTTTCCATCTTTGTGGTCAGCAGCTTCATTCACTGGTTTTATATCTTAGTTATACTTTAGTGTGAACAACCATGAAAACCTCCATGTCAAATAAAAACAACCTGGAAAATGATGCCTTCTTGCTTATGGCATTAGTGCTATTATGGAACACGATTCCTGTATTTTGAAAAACAATAGAGTTTGTTATGAAATTGAGTTTCCCCCGGAGAGTGTCACATGACCATAGGCTATTAATTATACGGTTTTATTATTATCTTTTGTTCAGAACAATAGTGCTCCTGAGGTCCTGTGGAACTTTTCTCCCATGCGATTATGTCGAGTTTTGATTAAGCATTATATACAGTTCATTAACAATGTATCTTAAAATGAGTTTTTGATTGAACATTTTTATTGGTCATTTACTATAATTGATGGATTCTGTTGAAATTTTACATAGAAAATTTGCCAGGATAGTTACAGTATTTTTCATTATGTATCATTATGCCTTTTTTCCCCTAAAAGAACCCAAGTTTCTTTAAAAAATTAACTTTCAAAAATTAGATATTGATCTATTACCAAGGCAGTTGCTCCTTCCATAGTTCAATTAGGAGAGAAACAGAAACTGGTCATATTGAATAGGAATAAGAAAAATTTGGGAAATTAAATAATCCTATTAACATAGTCCTTTTCCCACTAGTGTTCAAGTCATCCTTGAGGAAACTAAATGAACTCTTGCTGGCTGATAAAGTTTCTTTTAATGAATTACAAAACTTGAACTGTTTCATTGGATTCTCCAATATTGTAATATTCATCATAATGTTTACCACTCTTCTTTTTACTTTAATCAAAGAGCTAAAAATGATTTGGCAATGAGTTAACTGATTACTTTTTATAATGCCTTTATAAAGAAAAGTTTAAAAATTTCTTAGAAATTATTTAGTGTTTTAGTAAAAACTGCCCTGGAATCTTTTGATAGTGAACTTATTTTCTCTGAAGGTATTCAAGCAAATGTTCAATAGCTACTCATTGGGACAGAGAAAATGGTAAAATAGATAACCTTTAATATTTCTTCCAACTCTAACCTTCTACAAATTACTTATGGAATATAGAATAAGACAGAAGGTAGAGGTAGAAAAGAACTGGAAGAGGATTTTAAAAACCTGATACTTTTACTTAACTTCTCCAAGAATCTATGTTTCATTCAGAAAACACCAGACACTTGGGACAATAGAGTCCACTGACAAATGTTGACAAATTTATAAAATTCCAAATGAACTTACAGTTTTAGTTTATGTTACATTAACCGATATATACCTACCTCATCTAACTTTTTATATAGCCTTCATCCTACAAAAATGCGAACAAAAAAAAAATAAGGAAAAAGATGTTCTTTCTGAAATTCTCCATTTTTTTCTTTGAAACAGCAATTACTGCTGCCACTGGAGGCTTTTATGAATTAAAAAATGCTTTATTGTTGTCCTCATAGAGAAAGAGTCAAAGTTTTGGCTACTAAGTGTGGGTTATTTTGCAGGAAAGGAAGAGCTAGTCGTTGCTTACTTTTCTAAATCTCATCAACTGATTGTTGTTATCCTTCCCCTCATAATTTATTTTCCACTTTTTCCCCTGGGCAGAATATAAGGACTCTTAGCTCACAAGTGTAATTCTAACTCTGGTGAAATCACATAGACTGAGCAGTTTGAACTTAGCCAACTAAGTTTGGGGTGTCAAAAGTGCTCAATTTTCTGAACCTTGAAAGAAAAGAAACCCCAAATGTAAAGTTCATGTTTTATCTACTACCAAACTCTCTCTTTCTCCTCTTTCTATTTCTCTCTCAACATCTTACCCTACGACAAGTCACCACACATGGAAGGAAAATGTGCCAGTAATTTGCTAGATTATAATTAATTTGGCCACTATTCACTCTATAACTTTGAGTGGATCACACTTTCTTATTTGCTTTATCTCAGAATTTACTGATTCAGTGACACCTCAAGTGGTGGCCAACTAGGACACTTTTTCTCTTACCAGATCCACTTTCCTTGATTCTCTTGCAGTTAATGTGAGGGAAAAATCATGAAAAAATATAGTGTGAAGAAACTTAATCCATTGTAATATCAAGTTCATGGGTCAAGTTTGAGACTATATTTGAAGTCCATTCACGTGATATTTTGATTTATTTCCCATATGTGAGGAATAAGCGAAGAAGATTTGTGAACATTTAATATTTTAACCATATGGAGGAGAAACGCAGTTTCTGCTTAAAAGTAAAACAAGGAGATAAGATACATTTTATTGCCCATTTTATTACGGGTTGAGGTCTATTGAAATAATAAGAATTTCCTATCCCATTGTGTAGCTTCACATATTTGGGTAAAAGAAAAATGTTTCAGAGTCAGGATGCTAGTTTGAACAACACTAACCTTCCTATTAATTGGTGTTCTTAGCCAGAAGGGGAAAAAATAGGCAAGTGTGACTCTATGCATCATCTATTTTTAATATTGGAAAACAGCAAAAAATAAATCATGTAGGTTGTTGGTTAGTATTATTATCTCTATGTAAAGAGAACAGAATATGAAAACAGAGCTCAGTGATCCAGCCTGAAAATAGGATGGTAAGACAAAATTGTCTTACCTTTACACCAGCAATAAGGCATTCTGGGAAAAGCATAGAATTTGGTGGTTAATAATCCTAGCCTCCAGCCCAGTCTGTCTTGACTACTTGTGTAACTGAGGCAAGTTAATTCATCTCTACCAGATTTACTTTCACAGCATTGAAGAAATAAGACATCCCTGGAAACGTTTGACACAGTGGCTAGCATACAGCAGGCACACATGAAGTGTCATGGGTTCTGAATCTTTGTTTCTTCTTCCATGAAGTGAGAAGGCTGATTTATGCCTCAGTAGTTTTTCTTTCTTTCTTTCTTTCTTTTTTTCTTTCTTTCTTTTTCTTTCTTTCTTTCTTTCTTTCTTTCTTTCTTTTTTTCTTTCTTTCTTTCAGCAGTAGAACCCTTTGAACAGCAGCAAATGATTTTTACGTGGAATCCCAATACGTTAGACAGACAAGAGATAAGCTGTTCTGACTGAGGTGAAAGTGGAAAGCCCAGAATTACCTTCACTGGTTATTTGCAAAGGTTTGACATTCATTCAAGCTTTTGGTCAGCATATGTACACAGACACTCGCAATCATAAATCTTTTCAGTACCTCTCATTAACTATTTCTTGGACCAATACATATTCCATGTAGGTTTCACATGACAGTGGTTTCTAGAGTTCACATCCTATTACTTCAAGTAATCTCTTTGACAATTCAATGTTAAAGGGGGTTAATATTTGTGGTGAATGATAATGATCCTGTGAAATTGTGTTGGAGATCATCCTTTTGTAAATGAAGGGTAGCACACTGAACTGCAGGCAAACCTGATCCAAGCAGAATGCTATAATGAATGTCATTTATCTGTTCTGCTGACTGTGGGTGCTGGAATTTTTACTGAAATCAGTTGGGGACCACCCAGTGCAAATATCTATTTTTAACAATACACAAAAAAAGTTTCTTTTAATTCAAGACTATACAAAGGCAAAAGAAATGTTTGGTTTAGTATAAATCAGAGCATTGTAATAACTGTGTATATTTTACTAAATATTTAACTTACTTATACGATTACTATACTCAGCAGTACGGCATGGTTGGGAGGGGCTTCAGAGTCAGACTCAACTAATTTTAAATCCCAGCTCTATCACTTATTAGCTTTGTGACCTTGAGTAATTATTTTATTCTTGCTAAGCCACAATTTCCTCATTAGTGAAATGGAAATGAGAATGCATTTCTCATTTGGATTGCTGTGAGATTTAAAAGATAAAAACTTATTCTGGAGCCTACCATTGGATCCAGCATATGGTAGATGCCTTAGATGCCTAGTAACTATTCATTTATTTTGGCTTAAATGTGGTGTGGCTCCGATGTCACCTATAGTCCCTCCTCAGCAAAAAACCGGTGAAACTTGAGAACCCAGTTTGGCTGAGGAGTTGCAATGGTACAGCTTGGTTCTTTACCTTATGTTTCTTTTCTTTTTCTACCTCTGTGTCATTTACTGATCATCTCCAGAGTCTTGAGCTGACTTGGATTTTTATGCTAATTTCCAGAGATTCTCAGGTTCTCTTATGTTAGTTGTCAAATGTTTACTCAAA
Organism: Ailuropoda melanoleuca; assembly: GCF_002007445.2. Classification (NCBI taxonomy): domain Eukaryota; kingdom Metazoa; phylum Chordata; class Mammalia; order Carnivora; family Ursidae; genus Ailuropoda; species Ailuropoda melanoleuca. The sequence continues at coordinate 106,708,137 of NC_048222.1, read as the reverse complement.
GTAAAGAAGTAAATGTCTGCATTAACTGTATACCTATAATCCTATCAGCTACTAATAGTTACTGCACAGATTTACACAAAGTTAGAACAAGAGGAAAGCTTTCTTTCAAAATGCATTCTGCAAAATACCTGCTATTGTCCTGAGTTTACCTAAGAATGTGCCCTCCCCCTTTTTCTTCCATTAGATGTTTTTCCAGGTAGTAATGACTCCAATTTATACACCACATAAAAACTTTTGCTCTTCTGTGCAGACAACACTAACTATAGAATTAAATTCTTACAAATTTAATGTGCAGACAAAACACTTGGGGATCTTGTTAAAATGCAGATTCTGATTCAGTAGGTCTGGTGTAGAGGCTGAGTTTCTGTGTTTCTAACAACCTCCCTGATGGTGCTCATGCTGCTGATCTGCAAGCCACAGTTTGGCTAGCAAGGCTCCAGCAAGGCTCTAGGTCACCTTGCCAATCATCCATTATTGCACCTCCACCATCTCCCCTGAGTGTCCTGTTAGAATAAGCAGATTTGGTGCTTTGTTCATTTTATTTAATTTTTAATACATGTGTTCCATGTCAGCCATGTTTGAAATAGAAACAGATCCCCCCAAAATCCCTATTGCCAACCTGGAAATTTTTAACTGTTTATCTCCAGAAAGTTCTCTTCTAAAGGAAAAAAAAAAAAAAGAAAAAGAAAAGAAAACAAAAACAAACACAACTTTGTGTCAAGTCAAAATGATGACCTAGTTTTATAGGACCTCCTCTTTTGCATTTTTAATCTTTTTTTGACCATCTTGCAGGTTGAATTTTCTGTCTACAAAGAAAGTAAAAAATCCTCATGGAAAAAACCTACTCTTATGACTTTGAAAACTATTAATATAACATTGCCATGTGGCTGAGGCTGGCCCCCTGAAGGCCCAGCATTGACAATAATACAAACTCTTCCTGACTTCACTCAACAGTGAGCTGTCTGTGAGCCCTGTCCAATTAATGAAAATGATGCCTATGTGAAATGAATCTCCATGAATTTATTAATTCATCAGTAACCACATTAAAAGCATATCAGGTGATGTGTTGGGCTCCCCGCCCCTCAAATCCCAAGACTTGAGGATATTCAGAAATGCCATAAACTCCATTATTTTAAGAGCTGTTGCTTAAGAAAACTCCGGGCCAAGCATTTAGAATATATTATCACTTTAAACACAGATTTTCATTGACAACATTCTGTGGGCATCCATTTAATATTAATATTAAGCCAAAGAAATAATGGTCCTTGTTTCTTTCCTTTAAAACGACAGGAATAGTGGGTACTTGTTCCTTCTGAAAAACAGGAAATATCTAAGCCAGCAGTATTCACACTGGTGTCATTACTTGCATTACTTCAGTTATCGATTGAACCTTGCCAAATTCTCCATGATGCATCTGCCTACCAGTGAGGGAGAGACTTCTATGAGAGATTGACTTATAAAGGTTATCTCAGGATCAAATGATATGCAGCTCTCTGCCTTTTAAAAAGTCTTAAAAGGCTGGGAAACCAGATCCTCACCGAGGCACAGAAAATGAGGCATCTGGCTATAATTTTCTAAAATTAGTAACATAATATTTTAATGTAATTGGTACAAAATTTGAACTTAACTTTTCAAAAGGGATGCTCAAACCAAATAAGCATTCATCAGTACTGTTCTCTGTCACCTTGAAATGACTGAAGTCTAAGGATCTTCCAGGGTTAGAACCCAGGGAATCTTGGTTTTCCAGAATCCTTGAAGTTCTTGCCTACCAGGTAATTTACAAGGTGGGAGAGGGGTGAGGCAAAAGAGACAGGACCGGAGGTCTTGGGTGAGTTAATCTCCAAATCTCAGGGAAACTTCATGGTGGTTCTTTTGCCAACATTTGAGAGTATTTTATTTTATTTTGTCTCTTCTGTTGAATCGAGATTGATAATATCCTCAAAACTCTTGCCCAAGGGTCTGTACATTTATAAACACAAGAGAAGGAATTGCTGAGGCCTCAGTTTGTTCTATTGATTTGGAGAGTGCTGCAGGGAGTCCCAAGATCAATAAAATACTGGCTTCCTCTCTTTCACCTCTTCCTTGCCAGTTTTCCTGTGCCAGATTTGCCTCTTTCTTTTCCTTGTCTTGCTTTTGGGGATCAGTGCAATAGGCATCTGATCTCTCTCTTAATTTCTCTGAGAAGAAAATATCCTAAATGCTGAGTGATTATATCAGGATTTTATCAGCTGTGTATTTCAAGGTGGATGGAAGTAGTAAACTCATTCGACCACTTCGAGGTCTACCTTTCTTCTGTCTACTTTTATCTGTAATATGTTGTAAATGTGCAGAGCTTTAGGCTTCATTCAGATGGATTTGGCTATTGTTTTACTGGTCTTGGCAAAGACTTGAGTACATATTTGTTTATGTGATAATATGAACACCCAGTAAATTCTTTTTTGTGTTCCTGCTCTCCATTATCTTTTGCATGTGTGTGCAAGGGTTTATGCACAGATGTATAAGCAAACATACACACACCAAGAATAGTATCTGTATGAGAGAGAGGAGAATATTTTTAAAATAAATCAAAATAGGGATGATAAAATTCACATGAGAATAAAATAGAAGCCCAGCCTCAGGACAACACCATGATGTTTTGACAATTGAGTTCTACCCAAGATACTTGTTTTTCTCTCTGATAAACCACTTTATTTTCAACCTCTAGACAACCAGTAGGTGCCAGAGACCCTTCCTGAACAAAGAAGATATTCTGAAGAAACTTTCTTTCATCTCCCTAAGACGAGGGATGAGATTCATTCATTTGTTCATCCATCCATCCGTCCATCCATCCATCCGTCCATCCTGCTGCACAAAGACCCAGAGCAAGAGTAAAGTTTCTTAGATGCAGTTGTATAATCCCACTTAAGAAGATGCCTGGGTGGCTCAGTCGTTAAGAGTCTGCCTTCAGCTCAGGACGTGATCCCAGCGTTCTGGGATCAAGCCCCACATCGGGCTCCTCCGCTGGGAGCCTGCTTCTTCCTCTCCCACTCCCTCTGCTTATGTTCCCTCTCTCACTGGCTGTCTCTCTCTCTCTGTCAAATAAATAAATAAATAAAATCTTAAAAAAAAAAAAGAAGATGTCCTTAGATGTCCCTGAATCTTTCACTTTCCCTTATCTCCAGAATCAGTACAAAAAAGCAAAAAAGTGAGAAATACATGATCGTAATAAAAGGAGATTTGAATAAAGCCCTTTCTAGGTAAAAGAAATAAAAGTCTTATTCTTTCCACCACTACAAACTACAAACTACTTATGCTGCTCAAGAATAGATTACTGCTGTACCACTGGTAGTCAGTTTCCATGATTTCACAATTCCACAAAACAGCTCTGAGAACTGTTGGGACTAGCCATCAAAGGGACCCTCTCCTCTGCAACTCTGTGCCTCTTTCCTAGATTCTGGTCTCACCTCAAGGGAATGGCTGTTTCTTCTACTTGGAAAGAAATACAGTCAGTCTTGGTTCCTGAGACCACAGTGGACTTTAACATTAGAAACAGTATTTCTTACATGATCAATGGCCTATGCAAACTAGATTTGGTTAGAAGAGAGGCCCATGAATATGGTAGTTTTTATCAGGTTGTTTGGTTGTTCTTCTAATTTTTTTTTTCAAGAAAATTCATTAGTCTTTCAGGTAGGTCTAGGAACTCCCTGAAAGTGAATAGATTTGGCTTTGCTCCATTTTAACTTCTGATATTGGACCCACATAGCGAGTGCCCTTGATCCACACTCCACACTCCAGACTCGTGTTCAGCCCTCCCTTCACTGACTGACAATCCCTACCCTGTTCTGAGGAACCATCTGTCTCCACAGCTCGCCCACATAAGGATGGGGTTGTCATTGATGCGGCAGCCAGGACTGCAGCAACAGGCACTGATGCCAGACGACACAGGTGGTCAGGAGCATCGAGAGTCACCAAGGAGACTCAGAGAAGACCAGAACTTCCATGATTGGGGTGGGATGTGTCTGAAGGCATCACAGTCTTGTCCCAGATTAAAGAAATCTAGCCAAATGATGGGCACCGACTCCTAAAATGTGGTCATCATATTGATAGAGATGTTAACGAATGTAATAAGTCACCATTCACTGAAATTATTCTGTTTTCACTGTAAGTCAGTAGACTTCAGTGTTTTCCTTGATTTGTGAAGCTAAGACAAGATGAAGAATGTGGTCAATGCCTCTAACTCTAGAAGTCACAGTATAATTCTTAAAAGGTGCAGAAATATTCCAGATATTTTCTCCCAAGATGACCCATTAAGATCATTGGATGGCCATTCAGATGTCAAGAAACCATTTCCCAGGTGCTATGATATTGTTGGTTATACTGAAATATCTCTGGCAGTTGAACCTACTCGGTACTTCTGGTTTCAAAGAACAATGAGAAACAACATCCTCAATTGATCTAAGAGAAGATAAGCAACATATGATTATAATGAAATTATACAATAAAAACTTGATTCTTTATGTTCCCTTCCTAATGACAGCTCAAACTTTGATGAGAAAACTCAGCATAATCTTTCTCCTTCATTTTCTTCTTCGGTCTAATATGCAGTACATCCCCAGTGGATTCCTGTTGACTCTTTGAATCTTTCTCTTTCTCTTCATTCTGTTTCTTCATGGTTGTAAATGCTGAGTCTAGAACAGGCCTGGCATATACCTAGGTGCTCAGTAACTGCATTAGAATGTTTGGTAGCCCCTGCTTAGCAATCTACCTTGTCTTTCCGTTTCTCCCAAGATGAAGTACAAACACTTTGACATTAGATTTAAGACACTTTGCATATTGGTCTCAACCTGACTTTCCACCTCTTTTTTTTTTTTTTGCATCTTCCTCTGCACAAACCTTCTATTCAAGACCTGAAGATCTTGTCATTCAGCATTTGCAAATCCTGTTCCCATTATCTTAAGACTGCCTAGATTATAGCAGGCACTGATTATCTTTTCAGTCATTCTGTCAAACCATTCATTCATTCATTGCTTGACCAATATCTATACATCCTTGAAGATCCAGGCAAAATTTTATCTTTCCTATGAAGCACACCAAGACTCCCTAAGTTTGTCACACTTTCTTAGTGCTTTCGTAGTACTTTATATATAACTCTATTTTGCTGCCTATCACATTGAGTTGTAATTTATCTTACGTTATTCCTTTGTCCTTCTCTGGACTATGAGATACTACAGAGTAAAAAATGAGACATTAATCACCTTGTCCCGGTATATTGTACAGTTCCTGGTACATAATAAGTACTCAATAAATGCATAATGAATAAATGAATAGCTAAACTATTTAGAATAGATACATGTTTTAGAAAGAAGGGATCATGGCTCTGGATTGAGGATTCAGGAGATGAAATTCATAGCATTTTATCCAGTTATTTGAAAAACCTCAAGGAGTCTCTTTAGCAGTTATGTAAAATGTATATTTAAATTTTATTAAGATAATAATTTACATTACGTGAAATTCATAGAATAGCAACCAAATAACTTAAAGATCTTGGAGCTGTATACAAAAGTAATATGATAATGAGTCATATATACTGAGCAAAGGATAATGCAGCCTACAGAAAAATGTTTAGGGCTCCCTAGTCTCAATTATCTGTACATAATTCTCTATGAAGCCAATGAGAATGATGAATGACTAAGTAAAGCAACATTTGGTTTTTAGAGCAGAGAAGTTAACTGTTTCAAAACAAAAAAGTATTATATAAATGTGATGATTATCCTCATGTTTCTTTTAAAAGTGATGAATGTGCCCCAAAATGACTTACTTAAATTTAAATGTAGTTTGGTTTTTAAAGTAGACACTCTCATGTTTCTTAAATGCCAAAAGAGAAGAGCTGCCTAGCCATTTTGGTTTCCAGTCTCTCATTCATGCCTCATACCCTCCTCTGTCAATGACTTTGTTTGTTTGTTTTCCCACCTGAAGCTGCCCACAGAGAAAACAAAATAAAACGTTTGAAGGACATTGAAAATGGACAAGCAGGCGGGCTTTCCCCAAGAAAGGGTACTTCTTAAACGAACTGACAGTTTTCTTTGTTGACAGAAATGAAAAGCTAACATAAAAATATCCCCTAAGCTTCACTTTTAGTGTTTTATAAGAATGGAGACCAGCTTTGACACATTTCTATGTGCCTATCTTAATCCTTCAGAACTAAGGATTCTGAGCAAACTGCTGAACCTGCAGGGTTTGTCTATTTATCTGTCTTCCATCTGCACATAATATAGACCTCACATTGTTCATTTGGGAGTCCTTGTTATTGTCCAAATGCCTGTCACAAAACAGGGTGTCTTCGTCCTCTGGGGTAACTGGCCATGGTACCAACAGACGCAGATGGTGAATGAATGCATTAGTATGCTCTGTTCATGGTGGAAATTGCACAGAAATAATACATTAACTTTAAAGGATTGTTTTCCTTCTTTGTTACAGAGTTTTTGAGGCCATATCTGCATGCACGAAATGAAGTAGAGATTTAAGGCAATTATCTGGGTAATATTTGGGGGGAAAATTACAGTTACCTTTTAATAAAGAATTGTGATTAATTTTAATCTGAATTTGTTCAACCAGCAAACTTTCCTGATGGATTTCACCCCATAAGTCCATTAATTTACCCTGCCATGTTTCATGTGTAGTCAGAATCACAGTATACTTAGGTGCTTGAAATGCAAAGCTGTGTCTCACAGCCCTTAAGGAGAAAGGGGAAAGAATGGCAATATTTCACTGCAACTCAATTATTATTTATAGGCCATTAAATAAAAGGCTTATGTCTCATTTGTAAAACGGGAAGCTTGGTACCTACCTCCCTCCCCACCATAGGAACAGGGCTATGATGAAAGCAGTTTGTAATTGCTAAGTCCTTTACAAATGTAATGTCCTTGGGTATGTTTATAGAAGGGGTGAGGAGTGATGATAGGAGATAACGAAATAGACCTGAATTTATATGAAATTTTCAGCAGGAAAGGAATCCAAATCTTTATTAAATCAGATGCACTCTGGAGATCATTTGGACATGTTATACAAGTGCTGTATGCGTATATACGTGGAAGGACAAGGATCTCTGCTCAATATCCTTTCATGCTCAGTACCTGAGTATTTGCAATCCTGTGTGGGAAGGCAAACACTTGTGGGCCAGTGTGAATTTCCCTTCTGTCTACACTCTTTGAACCCAACTTCATGCTTTTCCCTACTTTGCACCTCTGCCAACTTCTGGTGCAATTTGTCTGTTTTCTTTTACCAAAAAAAAATTTAACAGCAATCCATGTTTCCTGCAATCAATGAAACAGTGCAAAAATACATAAAGAAAAATAATTAAGAATTTTCTTCCGCCCTCTCTCTCCACACCCTATTCTTGAAAGCCACAATCCATTAGCTTCTTGTAAGTTGTGATGTTAATCACCAGAGTGCTTCGTTGCATACTTCTCTTGATGCCACACACCTGTATGTATAGAAAAACCTATTTGTACATGAACACTTTGGGATGACTTTTGCTTTTATGAAACATACTATAGTAAACTCATCCCTCTGCAATTTACTTTTTATTACTTAAAAAATAATCATGGACAGTCTTCATGGCCAATAATGTATTCTTTTAGTAGCTGCATTTTATCTGCAATAATATTCCACTATTTGTTTATGCTATTGTGTTCTTTCAGCCTATTTAAACATTTTTTACCACTAAAAAAATATGCTGTAATTGACACACTTGTTCATATGTATTTATGTACTATATTTTCGTTCATATATATGTTACTTTAGAAAAAAATGACAAAGGTAGATCAAAGAATGTGTATTTTTACTTTTAATGTATTTTATTGGTGTTTTTTACTTTCAATGCATTACTAGAAAAGTTTCCAAAATGGTTTATACCAATTCATATTGTCACCAAATTGAAAAAGAATGCCTCTTCCCCCACAGCCTTTACCAGCACGGAATTTATCACTCTTTAAGTTATTTTGCCAATTTGTTACATTAAAAATGTTATCTCATTATACTTTGTTTGCATTTCTCTGGATTTTAGTGAGGTTGCACATCTTTTCACACATCACTGGCCATTGGCCTCTTCTACTTTGTTAATTGTTCATATCCTTTTTATAAAGCATCAAAGCTGTAAAGATAGGGCCTCAATAAATACTGGTTCAACAAATGAATAAAAATATCTCAAAAAATTAGCAGTTTTCCAATCAATTTGTAGTAGTCCTTTATATATTGGAGTGTTGCCCCTTTTTTACACTATCTGTATTTTTTTCAGTTTGTTTGTCTCTTGACGTTGTACCATAAATAAAGCCACAAAAGATCTCCTGGAACATGATATAAGTAAAAAGCTGATACAAGCTGGAGAACAGTCCATAACTCTATGTCTGATAACCATGTTGCTTCCCCATTTTGCATCTTTTCATTTATCACATGTCTAGCAGTGTGTCCCCAGGTCGGATGAATGACTCTAGAACCAGGCTTCTTACATCACCTGTGGGGCTTATTTAACAAATCGGAAAGCAAGCACAGGCAAAACCATAGCCTTTTCAGCCCTAGAAAATAGAAATAGGACTGAGAGCAACTGTTTGCCTAAATGAGGGGAAGGCACATCTTTTAAGATATTTTGAATGAATAGTAAAGGAAAATAATAATAATAATAATAATAATAATAATAATAAATACATCCTAAAAATGTGTTTGATTTCTCTGTACAATAGAGTAGTTGATATTTTTTCACTGATAATTTAATCTCATTTATATGGTGCTCAGCTCTGAAAAGAACTTCAGAAAAGAAGGTAAACTCAAATATTTACATTTAAGATTGCTACTAACCTGAATTGCCTTTAGAATTCTGAGTCGCTTTGAATTGACTTTTATAAAGCAACAGTGCTTTGCACATAGGCCCTCAGTAAATACTGGTAGAATAAATAAACACAATTATCTCAAAACACTTAGAATTTTAGAAATGGGAGGAGACTTAACGCAGTGTGATTCCCTCATTTTATAGATGCAGGGCTTGAGGTCAGGGGAAGCAAGTGACTTGGAGGTGTCAGACAATGAGTATGTGGCAGTGTCAGGATAAAGAGAGACCCTCTGCTTTTGGAGTCTGCCCAGCAGCCCTCAGTTAATTCATGATGTAATAAAATTTACCCATTCCACTCTAACTGGGCATTGAACAAATGGCGGGGTGAAGCATGGTTTTGCTATTCGCATAATGGAGCGAACATACCATTGCTCTGTGACTGACTCTTTTATCTAAGAGTATGCTTTTACTTGATGTTCCTAGAAGCTCGACTTAACACAAGAGGTAAGCTTGCTGAAGGAGGCTGATAGTCACTCAGGGGCTGAGTTGGACTTGAATGTCCACTGTGATTCTCACGCTGTTCATAGAAGAGCACGTCAGGATGAAGAGATTACTTAAGAAAGATTTGGCATCTCTTTTATTGTTTTTATTTTGCAGTATAATAGTTAATTATTATGTTTCATCAGTTACATAGACCTCCACCATAGATATGACTAAGATTGTCAACAATTTTCATCTCAGACAACATAATCAAATGTCTTACCAGGTATGAAGCTTAGTGATGGCCTACATCCAACTTGAACATTGATCTGAAACTATTTCAGGGTCAATAAAGTTGTTATCCATCTTATAAAATATATGTGTTCCTCTTGCTGGCACCACTCCCAGCATGTCTTGGATGCCTCATCCAGCCCTTGATCTTCATGAGCAAAGCAGTCATGGCTTTCCTCGGCCCTACTCACAGCTCCCCAGAAACTTAGACTCCCATGTGAGGAGAGGCAGCTGTAAGCACAGTCTATTTTAATTCTTTAACAAATAAATAATGTAAGTCGCTTCCTTCTAATTTGGTTTCATTTTGTTTTATTTATTTTGAATCAATATTACATTTGTATGGTTCAAAGATATTCAAAAGTAAATAAGAGAAAGTAAACAGGGAAAAATCTCCCTTATACCTTTTTCTCCTTATCAGCCAGTTCTTCCTGTGAGCATATTAGGTTTCATATGCGTTCTTCCAGGGTTATTTCATTACATATACGTGTGGGGGGGGGAGGGTGTTGAGTGTGTGTACACTTACAGACATATTTATTCACTTTTATTCACAAATGATCACATTCTAACATGCTGTTCTGTACTTTGAGTTTTTCACTTTATAATACATCTTGGGAATCTTTCCTTACAAATATGTTAAAGAGTCCCTTATTCTTTTTATAGCTGCAGAGTTTTCCATTGTGTGGATGTATCATAATTTGTTTAGTTAATCTTCTATTAATGAATACTTAGATATTCCTTTCAACATTTGTTATTACAAAAAGGTTTCAGTAAATAACCCTCTACATTGTTTGTTTCACTCATATTTAAAAAAATTCACTTCAATTGTATAAATTTCTGCAGCAGAATTGTTAGGTCATGGAAGAAAGTGCACTTATTTTGATAGAGATGGCTGAATTGCTCTACATAGGAATGTTAGTTGACTGATCACCATACAGAACCTGTTTGCTTTCTTAAGAACTGTGAATCTAAATATATGTGACTTTGTTGTTTTGGGTTTATCAAGAGATTTTTTTACAAGTAAAGAAAGAGTAAAATGAGGGTAAAACCGGTAGCAAATATTTCCATAACATTAGTATGTGCCAGGTATGGCAGTAAGAGCTTGACGTTGGTCCAGGGGTGAATATTTCATCCATTTCCCCCTTTATACCTCCAAATAAGAATTCTCCATCATCACACTAAAATATTTTCTGGTTATTTTATAATAAAAATTAAATTTGGAGGAGGATTTTTCTTTCAACTTTTTAATCTTTGACTCTTTTCTCATGTGATTGTTTGAAAAAAATATGGGTTTTTCGTTATTTTCAGTCAGCGTCCTCTTTCTTTTTGGCCATCTTGCCATCTTCCTTCCCCTTAACCTTGCACCTGGATGCAGACTTCTCTGGGCACCACCGCCACGTATCACTGTCACAGTGGAGCGGGTACTAATAAGGCGTTGTGAGCAGTTCTTATTTCCAAATCAAGCATGTGATGGACTTGCTCCTTTCACAGAGTTGAGGAGCTGCTGATTTCTTTGTTCTCTTTAGTTCATCCACAGTTTCATTTTTGCTCACCAAGTCATTTTCCTAGATCTTAATTTTATTTTCTTTTATTACTAGCACAATCGGTTGATTTTTTTTCTTCAGAGCTTGTTTTCTCAATGAAACCCTGCTCTAATCTTCCTATGTTTACAAAAATAGGCAGCCCTTGTATAGTGCTTGTTATGTGCCAGGCTGTGTTCTAAGTGCTTTGAATATTTTTAAAAACTAATTTATTTATTGGGGTGCCTGGGTGGCTCAGCCGGTCAAGCAATGGCCTTCCCCCAGGTCATGATCCCAGGGTCCTGGGATCCAGCCCCACATCAGGCTCCCTGGTCAGTAAAGAGCCTACTTCTTCCTCTGCCTCTGCTACTCCCTCTGCGACTCCCCTTGCTTCTGTGCTCTCTCTTTATATTTTATTTATTTATTTGAGAGAGAGAGAGAGAAAGAGGGGGGAGGAGAAGGGCAGAGGGAGAAGGAGACACAGGCTCCCCTGATTGAGCAGGGAGCCCTACTTGAGGCTCAATCCCAAGACTCTGGGACCATGACCTGAGCCAAAGGCAGACACTTAACCAACTAAGCCACCCAGATGCCCCGTAAGTGCTTTAAATATTGTTTGAAGGGTACGAAGATTATGTGCCTTTTCAGATCCCTCAACCGTATCTATCTTTTTCAACATTCAGCTAACACCAAACACCTCTTCATTTGAGACCTGGCTGAGGCATGGGGTGTGGTTTGCAAGGTGCCTGCCAAGGGACCAGATGAGGTTTTTAGTAGAATAGGGAAATTATCTCCCTGCAGAGTGAACCAGTGGAATTCAAGAGGCTGGAAGGAGTCAGGCAAGTAAATGCCCCTCGTTTAGCTAATCTGTGGGCTGCTTGAGGTACACCTCCTCTTTGCAACCCTTCCATAGAAATCCCTTTAGTGTCCCCTGTGTTGAAAGAGCACTTGCTGAGCAATATGCTCCATCTTCTTAGCTATTTGTAGCCAGTATGGTAGAGCATCACACTGGATTGCATGGTATCTTGTCTTATCATGGTTCCCTTTTACTCTCACTGTTACCACCTTAGGTATGTAACTCCCACACTTTCCACACCATAATGTTTGTCTCTGGGTCTTTTTTCTAGAGGACCTCAGCTAAGATCTATACATCAACTAATTCAGTCCTCACAAAAACTTGACTAGGTAGATACTATCCTTTCCCCATTTCATAGAAGATGATACTAAGACACAGGGGTTTAAATGATTAACCCAATGTCACAGAGTTACTTTGTGATAGCGTTGAATTTTAGAACAGTCTGGCTCCAGAAACCTATGCTCTTAGGCATTATTCTCAGCTGCTCTCCAATATCAAGTTCTTGGAGCTGAGATGCGTAGCAACCACCAGGCTCCCTCACTGTTTAAGTAATTTGCTCCCGAGCAACTTCTTTGCATCATAAGACTCAAATCTGAGCCTCAACAAAATAATTCGTTGTAAGTCATGGACCTTTGGAGGTTGTTTGAGGAATGTAGGAACTGACTGCTGAAACTGAATTCCAAGGGTTTGTTGTAAGTGTGGCAAGCCTCATATTTACTTTTTTGAATAGTACACTTCAGCACACACATACAACAACCCATGTGATAATCATATCTTCCGGTCTAAGCATTAGGATGTGTGGACTGACATACGTGACACCTCAATATTTCTCCCACGCTAGATAAAAAGTGACTCAGGAAATCTGAGACACATGGCTTTAGTACATATATATTATATTGTCAGAAACGATTACTTCTACAGAACTTTCTCTCAGAATAAGCTTGGCTCCCAGTTGACCTTCAACTCCCAGGAAACCAGGGCTTAACTTCCTTAACTTACTCCCATAATAAGGTAATCCATTAATGTGGAAGGCTGACTTTATGAGTCCAGTCCTTGAAAGGTGTGGGGGGAGGGGGAACTCCATAGTGAGAGAATTATACTGCCACTGCTTTAAAAATGGTCATTGGAAAGGAATCAGAGACAGCATAAATGATGCTCTACATATCAGAAAACTCTCTATAGAACAGACAAGAGAATGTTGAACATCATAACTCTTGCGGTTTGGTGCAGATGTTACATAGTAAATGGAGTCTGAGTTGTTGCTATTTCTCATTGTCAAAAATAGATTGTCAAAAATTCTCTCATTGTCAAAAATTATGCTCTTTGAGGCCCCTGTATGAGGCACTGTCCTGTAATTAAATGAGAAGGTCCTGAAGAAGTCTCAAATGTTATGAGTGGAATTTACTAAACTGTGGTTAGGGTCTGTCAAAGCTAACTCATTACCCTAAATGACCAGTTCCTGGGGTCAAAGTTCCAAGCGACAATTCTTATTCCAGAACAAGATATTTAAAGCAAAAGGGCAATATTAAAGTGGAGCCCAGTTCGAGATCCTCTTAACACCATAGATTGGCATTCACTGACCACCAAGGGCAGAAAGTTTTTGACGTGTGTCTGGGTTTGTCAGGAATGAGAGTAACCTCTTTGCTGTTGGGTCTCTAAGCATAACATTATGTGTGTATGTGTGTGACTCGCCCGCCATCTGAGAACAGGTGCTGGCTTTCTAAAGCTGGTGGCCCTCCCTGACATCCAAATTCCTCCCAGGCTCTGTGGGCTTGCCAGAGCCATTATTTGTCATTTGTTTAGTTTTCATCTTTCTGAGATAATATGGCAAAGCACAAGACCACAGCTGTGCCTCTTCTCAAATCCTTTCATATTTAGACTTGGTTTTTGTCTGATGGGGAAAAATTTACCATAAAACATGAAGTCTTCTGGATATGGATAGGAGAGCCAAATAGGATGACAATATCACCTGGCTTTTAAAGAGGCTTAAATACTAAAAGGCCAGTTTGCAAGCCTCACATTTTTGTCACTGACACCAAGCTGGGAAATAAACTAAAATATTTTGATCACTGGGTATGGGCATTTGTGGCAGATGGTTTCTTCAGCAGTATTCCATTTGAGGGGTCAGTAGGGGAGAAAGGAGGATATCCAAATAGAATATATAAAGTCAAAGAGATAGAAACTTGGCCTCTTTTACAAGGCTTTGTGCCAAACCTTGGAACACCCATGCGTCTCCACTCAAGCGGGTAGAGGTTTCCAGTCTGAGCAGTGTGACGGGGATGACAGTTCATTAAACAGTCTGCTGGGAGGATTTGCTGGGTTGGAAACCCAGGCCCAGGGAGCCTGAACAGAATGGGAAAATGTGTATGCCCGTACCATCTATCATGAAGGGGAGGGCTTCCAGTTGTGCCTGCATAAACCCTTGGTAGGAAGAATATTGCCAGAGGCATGTGTCTATGGAAAAGAATTGGAGAAATGCAGCCAAAAAAGAGCTGAATCATCTGACTTCACCTTAGGTGACTTTGCATAGGACTGAAATCCCCAGCAGAGCTCCTAGTCTTAAGACCTGGATCCTGCTGGCGGACTGGCTGGCTGGCAGGGGTCCAGAGACTGAGTTGCCTAGAAGATTTGGCCTCTGCCCCCACTCTCACCAAACAACCATTATGATAATGCAAATGCACTCAGAAAAAGCATGGGACATTACAAGCTACCAAGTAGAGCTGGGGCTCTTTGAGGTCACAGGATTCTGCCAATTCCAGCTCACTCGGGTTTTCTGTCTTGATATTATTTATTTATTTGCCTGGAAACTGCAGCTTTTTTTTTTTTTATAAAAATGTTTGGGCAGAGGCAAGAAAATTATATTGGAGAAAATATTTTTCCCAAGGGCTCAACGGGTACAGAAGTTGAGAGAGGAAAGCCCCAAGAATGCTATCAGTGTCATTACAATGGATCACCATTGCCTTCCTGGACCTTCTGGTTGAGGAAATCTCTCTCAGTCAGCTGCAGTCATTGGTGGACTTGAACTTGGACTAACCTTAGTTGTCTCAGACAGCAGAGGCCATTTCAAGGTGCCTCACGGATGGGCTTGTGAGCCATAACACATTAGTGCCTACCTGATGACCAACTCAGGCGATGGTTAGCTTAAGTGATAACATTTTCTGAGCAACAGCTGTGTGCTAAGGCTTGCTCCACTCTTAACGGGAAGAGAGTAAACTGGCCCCCAAAGAGCATCCTGCTTACATGTTATAAAAATTGTTATTTCTTTTTCTCTCAACATAAAAAGATAAACTAAAGCCCCAAAGTAATTATTCAGAGCCAGTAGTTTAGGACACCTGGTTTGCAGTACCATTCCACTTAACTATACCAAAAAAGTGACAAGAAGAGAAAGCAAGTCAGAATTTTCTTTTTTTCTGTACAAGCATATAAATAGATAATTACATACAGTATATTACAGTTTACAAAGTGCTTCACATACATTTTGATATTTTATCTTTGCAGCCATAAGTATGGATGCTTCCATTTTGTGGATATGAAAACTAAGTTTAAAAAGGTCAAATGATTTGCCCAAAGCAGGACAGCTCATTAACGGAGAGCTGGGGGAAAAGGAACGAGTTTAGGATTTCTGAAACAAAGCCTGGTGTTTTATTCCTTTTTCACAGCTGCCTCACTTATGTAGAGTAGTGCTAAGTGAGTACATCTCTGCGAAACCTGTAGATTTTTAACTGGGGAATATTTAAAATGGAAATAGCCTGGTACAAAATGAGGCTAATTTTCCCTCTTTGCAGAGGGAGAGATTAGCTTGGGAAAAAGTGTGCTAGCAGCCAGGATGAGTCTCATCTGAACAGGAGATGTCTGGCCCTTCTTCCCCTACTGTGGAGCAGAGAGGCGACTGGAGGAAAGTGCATTTTTGCACATCTCTGGCACACATTGTCAATCAAGCTTCATCCCTAGCTGTGGCTGTGCAGCTTAGATCCTGGGTGGGAGGCAAGACAGGAACTTTGAGTTTCTCTGTCCTTCCTGAAGCTTTCAACAGAAGCTGCTGGAAACCTGAAAAAGGGGATATAAAATGTCCGAGTTCTCTTCTATTTTTATGATTAACTTTTTATATAATTTCAGACATACAGAAAAGTCACCCAAACAGTATACAGAATTCCAGTATATATTTCATTCAGTTGTTAACATTTTACTACATTTTCTTTTCACATATATATGAAATCTACATTTTTTTCTGAACTTTACAAGTAAGTTGCTAATACAGTGCCCTTATATTTCTAAATACTTTACCATGTGTTTCCTAAACATCAGGCTATTCTCTCATATAAACATAATGCAAATATAAAACACAGGAATCTCACATCAACACAATAATATTACCTTATCTATAGACTTTATTAGATTTTTCCAATTGTCCCAATATAGATATTTATAACAAAAGAAACTAATAGATGATGCTTTGCATTCAAGAATCATGTCCCTTTAGTTGTCTATAATCTGGAAAAGTTTCTCCGTCTGCCCTTGACCTTGATGGCCTTGATACTTTTGAAAATTATAAGTCAGTTATTTTGTAGACTGCGTTTTAATTTGGGCCCGCTCTGATGATTCATTCTGAAAATTTATCCTGGTTGAAAAATGTCATGAATAAAAGCATACATAAATCAGTGTCCCCAAATTATAAAGTCACTTCTTTGTTTTCCCTTTTTTCTTTTTACTGTTTTCCATTCTTAGTACCAATATTCTTTAGATTAACAACACTATATATAAATGTCCATTTTTCACTTACAAATTCTGCTTTGTTGCTCTTTCAAAATTTTCTTCCTACTCTTTCCTTTCTTGAAATGTGACAAGTTTGTTCCTTTGTCTGCTTTCTCACTAGTTTTCTTGCACATTTCCAGGAATTGTGTGTGTGTCCAGTATCCCTAGACATATAATCTACTTTTCTCTTCTACTTGCTCTATAAGTCCCTTTTGTACCATGTCTGAAACTTCCTTCTTTTTAGGATGATTGTTTCTTATTTGGTTGGTGAAGTGACACTAGGGCATGAATCCATGTGGTATTTAGCGAAGTGTGTAAGCATTACAAGATCTCTTGGAAACGAGCTCTGAAAATCTGAGAGTTGTTAGCAGGGCCTCCGTAATTGGCCATGGAGGGGTGGGCTGGACAGAAAGTGCAGTGTGGAGCAAGTAGGCTGCGCTCATTTGGAAATGGAACACTTTCTGTTTCTTTTTAATGCTTCACTGAAGCTAACTCTGAGGGAATTGGGAGAAGTTTCCATGGGTACTTTCCATGTCCCGTCCTTCACTACCAAACCACAGTACACCATCCTCTCACAGCACACTAAATACATAGGAGGAACAGAAATTATCAAGAGCGTGTTCTGAAATTACTGGAGAAAAAAAGAGACACTCAAGTCTGGAGGGTAGTAGAAAATAGAATACAAATACATTTATTCTGCTTTTGCTGTTTGATCATGGAATGCTGGGTAGAGACAGTGACAAAAGGGGGCAAGGTTGTGGAAGTTATGGTTTTCTGTAGGAAAAAGTAGGAACAGTAGTAAAAATACAATACTTAAAAATCAAGTGTGTATTTCCCCTGCCCCCACAGACTCCTGCATACTCACCCCTGGACATGATGTATCAGAAGGGATGTCAACATGCCAGAGGCTGATTAAAAGGTTGCTATCTAAACGTTATTGTGACTATTGTTGCATTGTCAAGTTTTACTCCTTCCTATTTATGGATAATTCAAAATTCAGGTAATTCAAAATTCAGGATCTATGATTTGGAAGGAAATACAAAATGTAGTGATAGAAACCCTGTGAATATACAGGTTTCCTTAAACATATGTTCCTGAGTCCTTCATACTAGATGAGTTTTCCTGCACAAGTACAGAAAGCAATAAAGTAACTCAGTGATTTTGAAGGACGTAACTTTTAATAAAGGCCATAGACCTAGAGCCAGACTGTGGTTTAAAAAAAAGAAACTAAAAATGTTTTGTTTGTGAATAACAACCTCATTTGCACCCTTACTCTATAATAATCTCTCCTGTTTACTCTTGGCCCTCAAAATATTTATACCGATATTTATGTTTTAGTGCAGGGTCATATGAATTTTCAAATATCAATTTTGATATCTTCATATACTTAAGAATTCTGGTCACACCAATTCAGTCTCTAATATGCCTGGCACATTGGGCTAGCTGTGGTGCGGCACACAATGAGAACTGAAGCATGGCCTCCCCTTGAACAATGTCGTACTTTAGTATAGGAATAACAATCTAGAAGTCTTGAAAATGAACAAACATAACAACGTAAGAAAGATCAAGGACAGTAATCCTGGCTCCCTCATGTTCAGAGGCAAATCCCAGTGGAAAACGCTCCCAGCTCCTTCTAAGGCCCACTTAGCCTGGAACACTGTTTATGCCCACAAGATTCATAGGTCATACACAGTCTGTCTTTCCAACTAAAGACAGAAGAAGAGAAGTGAGGAAGTCTTATTGATGAGAAAGAAAATGGAAGTCAAATCACCCAGGTCTGGTATTTCTAGAACTAAGAAATCTAAGGCAAATCAAATTAGGTTTTACATACATAAAACATTTTTATATATAAAGATATTAAGAAACAATAATGACATGGTCTACCTAATGGACTCATTTTAGAACAAAGGACAAAATTATTAGATTGTTTTTCACAACAATTGGATGCAAAATCATCATCCAGACCTGCACTGACTGATGAACTGTTTCTTGTTGGTCTCTTCCTGAAGCATGTGAACACTTTGTAACTGCAGACAAAATTATGAATAACTATGGAGTCCAAACAAGGATGCTATGAGATATGATGAAGGTAAAATTATAGCAAGAGATTAGAAGATTGATTTGAGAGAATAATTACAAAATAAATTCACTGAAGAAAATTTACAAATTATAGATATGAAATATTATTTTAAAAATCATGCAAAAGTCAAACACTGTGATAACCTATTTATTATGCCATGTGTTCTATCCTCCCAGATATATGTAGACACATGTAAATATCAACATAAATTTTGGGCCATTTATTTAATAATATAATGTGCTGGTTTGTCTTTTTCTGGCTTCTGTCCATTTCTTCATTATCTCTATTTTTATGATAATATTTATTGGTGTATTGTTCTATTATACTGATGTACCATAGTTATTTACCCAGTATTTTGTTGTTGAAAATGATATTTCTGTAGTTTTTAAACATTTATTTTCATAAAGTACTTACCATTTTTTGGCTTTTTACTATCTACCGTGCGCTTTATTAAGCAGTAAGTTTATAGAGCAGTCTCAACACGTTGGGTCTTGGCATGGAACAAATTTGCTTTTCTGCCTTGTTATTTTAGATCTTTGTTCTTTGCTACACAGCAGTTTCATGGATGACACCAAAAGAAAAATTCCATAACTTTCTATTATTTTCAATTATCAAACATTTGACCAGTTTAAATCTCAAACCTGAGTTCAGGAGAGTTCTTCTGAGGGCCCTGTAGGGACTGCTTCATGGTGGAATTCTCTGATGTGGAAAAGCAGGAGGATGAATCTGGTTGAGCAACTTCCAACCCCTCAGCTCTCACCTCCCAAAGTTTTTGATCCCTGGGCAGTACTCTGGAGTGGGGCACTGGGAAGATCCAGATATATGGACCCCTCAAAATATAGGGTATGCAGGCTACCCTATTGAGATGGCCCCCTCTCTGTCTCCTCTGCTACTTCTCCTCTCTCCAAGTTCTTTCTTGTGTCAGGTAACCACAAACTGATCAAAAATTTAGATACATAAAAAGCCAACTTCTCCTTCTTGCAGAGATCCTTAATCATTTCCAGTGATTCATTTGATGCCTGGTCTAGCCTATTCAGGCTGCTATGAGAAAATACTATAGACTGGGTGGCTTATAAAAAACAGAAAATTATTTTACAGTTCTGGAGGCTGAGAAGTCCAAGATCAAAGTGTCTGGTAAGAGTTCACATTCTGGTTCATAGATGGCATCTTCTCACAGGGTCCTCACATGGCAGAAGGTACAAAGAACAATCCGAGACTCCTTTTATAAGGACAGCTATCTCATTCATGAGGTCTCTCTTTTGACCTAAAGACCCCCCCCCCAAAGCCTCAACTCCAAATACCATCACATTGGGGGAATTGGCTTTAATATATGAATTTGGTGGGGGACTCAAACATTCATTCCCTAGCAGAGCCCCACCAACTTAACTTCTCCCCAACTTAGTTAAAGCATGCCCCTTGAGGAGAGAAAAAAAAAAAAAAACAAAGCTATAGTCATGCCCCAATGAGCTGACAATTCACTACACTGAAGATTTTCTTGTCTCTATTGTCACCTGTCTTTTGCTTGTATAAACTGTAGTTTACATAGAGGGCCTGCATTAGCATCTCTAAACCTTAGTATGCACATGAATTATCCAGAGAACTTACTAAAATGAAGATTTTAATTCCATTATTCTGGGCTAGGCCTGAGATTTTGCATTTCTAACAGGTTCCCAGGTGATGTTGATACTATTGGCATAGGAACCACATGCTAGACAACAAAGTTCTAGTAATTATGGTTGATTATGGTCAAGCTATTTTTGTCCCCTTTTAGGAGGCCCTGGAGGACTTTATGGCCCCAGTTGCTGGCTGGTCTTCTGCAAATATGTGGTTCTAAGTCTTATTCCTGGGACTTGGGTTCCACTGTCGATTTCAGGTTACTGCAGTAAGCCTCCCTCAGTGCCTTCTTTCACATACATTACCCTACTTCTTCTTCACATAAACTTGCTTTTATTATCTCTGTTTACCAACAAAGAAACTGAGGCTTTGAAAAGTTGAATAACTCACCCCATGTTACATAGCTATACATATAAAACCAAGAAAAAATGCAACTTTATTCAATCTCTCTTCAACCCTTTTCCCCCAGGGGTTCTTGCTAATGCAGCAATATTTCACAAAATGTCTCACACTAGTCCAATTTTCACAAAAACAGCCACAGGTTTTTTTTTCTTTAATAACAAGACTAGTACCTGAAGTTTATTAAGCATTACTAAATTCCAGGCCCAGTGCTGAGGACAACTTCCCCTGTAATATCTTGTTATTATCACCTCTATGCAAAGGGATAGGAGCTAGTATAATTTAGACTTGGAGAAGTTAAGAAAGTGAAGGAGCTGGGATTAGAACTGTGGGCTGCTTCACTCTAAAGCCTAAGTTTTTAACCATAACCCAGTGTTGTGGTATATATTGCTACGGCAATATCTTTTTAGTTTTAATTCCATAAAAAGAGAGATAATTCCAGTGAGCTGCAAAAAAAAAGTGAGGATAGTGAGACGGATGTTAGTAAGATAATTCTGCAAGTCGTAATAAAGAGATTTGCTCCCAAATTACTTAGAGTGTTCTATAAACTTCCAACACATATACACTGAGATGTGATGATAATTTTTTAAATCCGAACTGTTGCATGGACTTAGTGTTTTTCATCTCATGAGATGGTACTCCTGGAAGTACACATTTCTGGATCTCCTGCCAATTTGTAGCATGAGTGGTATGTATGTAGTGTGAGATGTGGGGAGTTTAAGTAACTTTCCCAGTGTGAAAATGAGATAGTTGTGGGATTTGACTTAGAATCCAGCTCTGACATGCACTCCATGTTGTATTCAACCAGACTACACTGCATGTCCCTTTGTACCTGACTTCGGGAAAATGTGCTGGTTCAGAATCTGGTCTCTATAAGAGACCTTTAAGCATCCCTTAAAGGAATGGATGTATTAGGTCTCCTCATTGTAATTTCCACAATAGACTCTAGCTTCTGCTCCCGAACCCAACTCTTTGCCAACATGTGATTGATTCCTTGGAAGACATCAGGAGGCCCCAACACAGGCCATACTACTCCTGGAAACATGAGCCTGCTCTTAGTGTGTACCTATATGCCTGTGACTGGGCATCCTTTTGCCTTTAATGAGATTTTGCAGTGACAGGATTGGAACAGATTGCTGGCATTATGGCAGCCAGGATATTGTCAGGAGGAACTTGGCAGTGCTTGTAGGTGTTATGATGCTGGCTCTTTGCTCAAGGGCAAGAATATCGAAGGGAAAATTAGAGATGAAACAGAGAGTGAGAGGTAATGTCAGAAAAGTTCAGAAGATGAAACTGATAGCAGTAAATACATTGGAAATTATTTGAAGTTTACATACTTTGAGTCCTTGGTGACTAAAGACATAGCCAAGAATTGCTTCAGTGATATTCCTTCATAAATCTGCATAATAATCTCTCGGCGGGGATTTAGTGAAATTACAAGTATTCATTTACTAAATTGGGTTCAGTGTCTGTATCATGCACGCCATATGAATATTCAGCGCAGTGAATTCTTCCCAAGCTATGTTGAAGTTAACACATAAGCTGAATATAACTCAAGTAGAACTCAAAATTGCATGCTTATTTTATCCTAACAGAGGTCCTAGAGTCTTAAAGAATTGGACCCACCCCCACCACCAATATGTCAATTAATACTCATTGTAATAAAACAAAATGTAAAGGCTTTCAGTATTTGTATCTGATTTTTGGCATAAAATAGTTTTCTTTATAATAGAGGATTAGGATAATAATACACAGGGCTATGAATGGTTCCTTAGAACTCAGTGGCAGCTGCCAAGCAGATTCAGGAAGAATGTTTAATTACAATGCTCAGTAATAACAAAAGAAAAGTTCAATGAGAAGAAATGACTCTATTATAAGACAGAGGTCTGTGCTGAGTGGAGGAGGTATAATGGAGACTTTTCTAGACCACAGATATTGGTTGTAGCTAAAGTTGCCTTGGCAGCTGATGAGCATTTTACCTTAAAACTTGACCATTTTTCTTCTCAAAGAAGCTCGGTTGGCTTTCCAGGTTAAGCATTCAAAATCACTTCAATTTCACACACATACACACAAAAAGTCTTTCCTGAAATGAAAACTGTGAATAATTTTTAAAGAAGGGTTGATGGCCTCTAGTTCTGTATAGCAAAAGAACACTTGACCAGGTACTTTGGGTTCTTGTCCAGAACTCTGTAACAAGCCCAACTGTGGGCTCCTCAAACAGCTATGAAATATCTCTGAGCCTCTTTGAACTATGAAATTTTCCATGATATTCTGATTTTTAATATATAGTCAAAATATTCCCTTTGGGACATTCTTGGTCATAAATATTTTATATTGCCCTAAAATATAGTATGACTTTATATCCGCAGTAGATGGTCAAATGTGATATGTGAAATTTTATTGATAGGTAATATTTGTTTATACCTCTCATATGGCAGCCATTATGCTAAATGTGTTTTGCATGCCAAATGTCAACATATAAGGTAGCTTTATTAATATCTTCACCTTATAGATGGAGTAATTGAAACTCAGAAATTTTAAGTCACTTGCACAATGTCATTTATTTAGTAGGAAGCAAAACTGAGACTCAAAGTCAAGTTTCTCTGATTCCAACAACAATATGTTTCACTACTCTTTACCTCCTTCTTTTAGGACAATTTATAGATACACGGTGAGCTTCCTGTGTCTATCTCTAGTGTGTGCTGAGGAAATGGGCTTGGTTTCTTAACGGAGTGTGTTACTCACCTAAAGAGTGAGTAATGGGAGAATGAGAAATGGGAGAATGTTATTTAAAGGACAAATCCTTGGATTTTAGAGGAGCTGAAACAGAGAGGGTGAAAGTTCATTTTCACTGTACTTAGCAATAGCAAACAATTAGTGAGGTCAGTTTTCTCCTATTTTTAAGGGTGTTACTTTTATATCTCTGTGGCTATAAAGCAGATGTGGCAGAAACAGAAACACACAAATGCACAAAGGCACTTGGGAAGACTGTTCATGACAGTGGGTTGCAAATACAAAGCAGGAAGAAGTAACCTAACTTGTATGGGTCTTGCCAATTGGGGAAAGCTTTGAAAAGCTAATGCAAGGACTTGAGAAAGGAACTAAATGTTAAGTAGGAAAGAAGATTTATTTTAGCAGAGATACTATGTACTGATTAGAAGACATAAAGGTTGTAGTAGAGAATTGGGTGTGGAGTTGTCTTGATGATGTAAAATGAGCCAAGTCTGAGGAAAAAAATTTAGTGGTGGTTATCAAGAGACATGAATAAAATATCTGGAAGGAGGTTCATCAGTCTTAGATGGTGAGTTGTCAAAATGCAGTCCCGCATAAAGAATGCCTCTCAATGGGCATATTTGGACTTAGAGGGGTGGCAGAAGGGGAAATGTGTGCCAAGATCAGCTTAAAGTTGCAAAAATTTATGTAGAAAATAAAACAAGATTCCCAGACATGAAATTAGAGAAAATTAATTTTTCTGTAAAGAAGTTCAGATTTAGATCCCATCAAACATGATAATTGGGTATAATGGAAATATCTATGACTTGCCAAAGAAAACTGTAGAATAATGAA
Organism: Ailuropoda melanoleuca; assembly: GCF_002007445.2. Taxonomy (NCBI): domain Eukaryota; kingdom Metazoa; phylum Chordata; class Mammalia; order Carnivora; family Ursidae; genus Ailuropoda; species Ailuropoda melanoleuca. The sequence continues at coordinate 106,683,781 of NC_048222.1, read as the reverse complement.
AAGTTCTTTGTAGATTCTTATAACTAATGAGAAGACTGAAGAGTATTTTGAAGAGGTAGAGGGTGAGATTTATTATGTCAAAGCCAAAGACCAATAGAATATAATTTTGTTGGAAAGCAGGCTTTGGCATTTGGCCTGAAGGGATTAGGGAAGACAAAAGTGGTCAAGGGCAAATTGAGTTGACATAAGTTTCTCCTTGGAAATTTGCTCTGAGCTTACTTCATTAGGATTTGTGTCATTGTTGGGCTACCATAAAGATTAAAATGAAAATTTTTTGTTCTTAAATTCATAGACTCCAAATCCAGTACTAGAGGGAAGGTCTTTCTATATTCATAGTATAAGAAAGAAAAAAATCATATGCAAATGAAGCTGTCCTTCTCATACTATTCAGAGGCCATATACATATATTTTTTAATTAATTAATTAATTAAGTAATAGCTACACCCAACATGGGGCTCAAACTCATCACCCCGAGAACAAAAGTCGCATGCTCTTCTGACTGAGCCAGCCAGGTGCCCCTACATATATTTTTTAGTAACAACATTTCTAATATCTTTATTTAATTAATATTGTGAATGTTACTGTGGTAAAGTAAGCAAAGTAAATGTAATCAGGGAGGAAAGAGTAAAGGGATCATTAGAAAGGCTCTAATTTTAGTATTTCATGGATGAAAATGGTGTTTATAAAGTCAGGGGACTAAAAAGAGATCCTCCTTCCATGTGCCTCTGTCTCCTTGTAAGTGTGAATCTGGACAGTAATCGTGGAAATGTACACATCCAGGATTAGCTGAATCTTCACTATGTTCTACTTAGCCAACTAACAGAGCATGGAGCTCAGCCCCAATGAGGTCAGGACACTATTTATGGTCCTTAGTGACTTTACTTAGATTACAAATGAAGCATCCTGACTTCAGGAACCAAGATTCAATAGGAGACCTGACCTTGTGCAGCTGAGAAATGAAGCTGGAAAATGCACCCTTAGGTCAGAACATTCTCAAACAAGTTGACTTAGGTTCTTTTATTTAAATGTTTTTGGTTTCAGCAAAAATTTTTTTGGTTCATCTATAGGACAAATGATTTAAAAAAATTTTTGAAAAATGACAAAGAAAACAAAGCAAAAGGGACTTTTTGTATTTTTTCTCTAGAAACCTCTCCTTTGCTAAGGTCACTTTTTCTGTGCATATAATTATCAGGTCAGTAAGATGTAATCGTAAACCATAACAAAAGCAAACAGAATTGTCTGATTTAAAAGGCAAACGTGGTTCATCTTGGTTTCATACATTTTGATTATGATATATTGAATTTAGTGTTTATAAATAAAGTTGGAGTAACATGTTCAGATATAATTGTTTTTCATGTAGCAAGCTTTCAATATGGAAATGGCTAGGCAGTGTGTCCTTGTCAGCATTTATCGTCTTTTTAGTTATTTTAAAGGGTACAACTTTTGGGATTAGATACCTATACAGACATCAAATTTTTTATCAAATGCCTGTCTCTGGTTCCTGTTGACTTCAGCAGAACTTGGTTTAGCTCTGATTAAATAGCAGTTGGTCATATCCAGAGACCCTGGAAATTAATTGTGGGAGTAGGCACAGCAATTGATATGCACAGCAATTGATATGTAAGGTTTAGTTAGCAGAAGTGAGAAGCTTCATAAGGGAGACTAAATTATAACTAAAAAGTAAATGTTTGAGAAGCAAAGGGGTGGAAATTTTGGGATTTCTTGGAGGAATAATGGATTCGATTATGAGTGTCAAATTTCTCAAAGCTAAGTGAAACATTGAAGGCCTTATATTTACAGGTATTTATTTCAGTGTCTGTAAAATGGGAATAATAATTCCATCCTGCCTTACATTACAAATAAATAACATGTAAATGGACTTTGAGATCCTGAGACTTAAAATGCTATATAAATGTGAATGGTTCCAAGCTGTTTAAAATGAACCCATTTGAAATTGAACTTTTAAAAAGAGTTTTTATAAGTGAATTGAATCAACTGAAATTTTAAAAACCAAATAGCAATGTCCTCCGAAGGAATTATTTTTAAGAAGCTGAGCTGAGCTTTAATGATCATGAAAAAATCAGAGAAAAGGCAGGAGATTAATTTATATTTAAGATGTGACTCTGTTATTTCCTTTATTTCAAGTTAGAACCAGTATTTTCAGGAGTTTCAAATGACTGTTGACATGTGGGAAGAATTCTGAATTTGGTCTGTAATTTAAGCAAGCAACATTATTATTAATTCCTCCATTAAAATGGAAAAAAAAAGAGCACTTATAATGTGCTTCCTGTGTTCAAAGCAACATGCTAGGCACTGGAATACCATGAAGAGGGAAGAGGAGATGGTCTAAGGGATGGACTCAGGCCATCATGGAGATCTGACTTGAGTCTCCATTTTCCATGATAAAAAGAAGACCTATCAACATACCAACAAAGAACACAACATAAGAGGTCAGAACATCATCTTATAAAAGGTTTCCAGGGCTTTTGCTTAGTTCTAGTATGAATTCAAGATAAAATATAGAATGTGACCATTGCACAAATTAAGAAGCATGTTGCGGCTTCCTTTTTGTTTTGTTTTGTTCTTTTCCCCTAGTTTGTTTACAACCCTAAAGCTTCAGTGCTAATAACGTAGAAATGGCAAGTCTGAGTTGCTCTGTAACCAAGATAGATAAGGCACCTCGGAGAATTTGGCATCCTGGAAGCTTGGGACCAGGAGTTCTTTAAAGAGAATTTTTCATTAGAAGGGTCTGAAGAGCACAGATAGGATTTTCCATCCTTTACTGAAGTAGGCTAAGTACCATGTCTACTTGATTTCAAGTAAACTTAGGAGACTTACCTGTACAGTGACAATAATTCTCTATGCTGATGTTAGCAAGAGGGACTATCTTTGCCTCTTCACACAAAGTAGGTAACTTTTAGCTTGTTTTTCTTCGTGAAAAATGGGTTGTGTGTGAAGGAAAAGTAATTTCCCTTAACATCTTCTGGTTGTTATAAAGTCTGTTGAGGTATTACATCAAATTTGCTCTCATCCCTGAAGTGAACCTGAGTTGTTTCTGAGGATGCTGAGGGATTTGTAGAGACTAAGGAAGACCTGGCACTGTCAGAGCATGTGCTGTCAGTGCTTAATGTCGGACCATTTAGAAACTAGTGAGGTTGTATAATTTTACTTGGGTTTTCTTGCGGGTTAATCCTAGTACAATTTACCTCGTTAATTTGTTCTTAATGAGTTCATCAGCAATGATTTAATACAACTCTGAGGAACAGCTTTCTTTAGTCTTTAATTCGCGACAGTTCCCCTTCGATTTGGCAGTACATTAATGGAAATGGAAAATTGCCTCATTCTAAATGTCAGAATAATACTGCACCAAAAACAATTCAGTCATGTCTTTCAAACCACGCACATATGGTTCATCACCAAATGTCACTGTTCTTCCCCCTTCCCCCCATGCCCCCTCCCGCCTGTACCTTCCCTCTTTATTTTCTGTCTATTCGCCTGTCTGTGGTGATCATTGTTTGGATTAACTTTCTAATAGCTTTGCAAAAGCTTTATTTCTCCTGCTGTCCAGGAACCAGTTCTCACAACACTAGTTTTACCTAGATCCTAAGAATTGGCAGAGTTCACAGATCAGGTGACAGTTATTGCTTTTAGTATTGCAAATGTCTTTCATCTGCTCTCAAAATTGAAAAAAAAAGTTTATGTGAAGTTTCTTCAAAATAATTTTTGTGCATAATTTTGGGCTGTTTTGTGAAGTTCTCTAAGTAAAACTGTATTCCTCACTCTGTCTATGCTAAGTCAGTTCTTCCCCCTCTCCTGGGTTTGTGTTCAAGCAAGTTTCTCTCTAGAATAAATGCTTTTAATAGGAATATTTTAGTTGCCTTTTTGGGGGTAAGTTCACATAAGAACACCCATAGCACCGTTTTACTTGCACTTAAGAATGCAAACTTTTAAATGCAAATCTTAATAATTAACTAACACTTAAAGGACATTTCAATGAAATTTTAAATTAGTCTATGAGATAGACTATCTAAAGACTGTCCATTTTTTTTAAAGGGAAAGTCAAAAAATGGAGCAATTTCCAAAATCATTTATCAGGCATCACTTTTGTGGGTCAAATTCTAAAGAGGATTTTAAATAAGTTTTTCTTTCTTAAGGAGACCCTGTTTCAGATAATATACGAAGAAAAAAATTTAAGAAAAAAGAATCCCACTCTCGATTGTATATATTTTTTATATCTTTATATTTAAAGTACTTGTCAGAGGGGCACTTGGGTAGCAGATGGTTAAGCATCAGACTCTTGGTTTCAGCTCAGGTCATGATCTAGGGGTCATGAGATCAAGCCCCTTATAGAGTTCCACATGACGGGAGTCTGCTTGAGATTCTCTCTCTCCCTTTGCCCTTCCTTCCCATAGTCTTTCTCTCCCTCTCTCAAAATAAATACATAAATCTTAAAAAATAAATAAAGTACTTGTCTGAAACTGGAATTTTGAATCTTAATTAATTTATTGCTTTTGCTTTTTATTTCTACCAGCAAGCTGACTCATCTGTGAAGTATGAATATTTTAATTCAAGTAAATGTTTTCTACAGACTAAGGATCACTTGTTTAAGCAGGAATAAGCTAATCAGAGCATAACTTGTAGTTTTGCATTAAGAAGTTAGGATCAAAGAGCACCAAGAACACTACCTATTTCTCTGTTTTTCTTTTCTTCTATCTAGTGGTAGATACTTAAGATATTTGCCAGTTTCATGCTGCAGAGACTATACAATTACTATCATAATAATTTCATATTTTTCCACGATTTACTTAGCATCCACTGTGTCAGGTGTGTTATCCAGGTTATTTAATCTAATTTGCCTGGAAACAGTGAAGTAAAGTTTATGAAAATAGTTTTCATAAAGGTTTAAAAGGCTGACGTTACAGAGATAGTATGTATGTGGACGTGCTTTCCTTATTCCACACTTTTTCTTTTACCTGTAGTATTTACCTTAGGGCAGAAAGGAATATAAGAGGTAGATTATTGTCAATAGTCATTTGGTCCCTTCTAGAATGTTCCAGTGATACAGAATTCACATATTCCTAATGCAGGCAGACCAGTGTTGAACAGCTGTAATGACAGAACATGATTCATTGTATACAAATGAAGCATGTCCTATACTTTCGCCCATTGTCTTTCTTCTATCTCCCATAATAAGATAATTAGTCAAATCCTTCCTCCATGTGATACCTTCAGCTGTTTGAAGACACTACCAATTTTTTTAATTTATTTCTCCTCTAGGCAAAAGTTTTCCAATTCCTTGCTCTAGATTCTTCGTGATAAACCCAGGGCAGAGCACAATAGGCTTATGAAATCTGAACCAACATAGCATAAAAAAGGATTCAATTTGGGCATTAGATTTTTTACAGGTAGACCCATATGATTGTGTGTGTGTGTGTGTGTGTGTGTGTGTGTGTGTGTGCATGTGTGCTTGCCTGGATTATATAAATTTAGGATCAAGTATAAAATAAATGGCAATACATCCATTCTGTACTAATGTGATTGACTTTTTGAGTTTTTTTACACTCTTTATATACATTGACTTGGCCAATCAGTGTAGTTTTGTTTCCATCATTTGATTCTTGAATTCTCTCTTTGCCTTCACATCTTTCTGACATCACTGCATTTCATAGAATTTTTTTCTGTATTGTTAGTCAAGTAATCTATATAAATGTCCAGGTAGGCCATACTTACAACAAATTTCTAGAATACCACCCCCTGGGCTTTTCTCCAGGACACTTACAGGTCAGCCCATCTGATTGGCTGTCCTTTAGGATTCCCTGAGTCATCATGAACCTTCCAGAGAAAATGGAGTCTTCCCCTGAAGCCTCCACCTCTGTCCCAGACATCACTTCAGTCATCTTCTTGTGATCATTAGCATTTGTTTTGTTTTCAAAGTTACATCTGTTATGTCAGCCTTTATGTCACTCTTCTTACATAGTCTTCATTCTTGGCTCTCTCTGTGTGATAGTCATCTTTGTTTTATAGCCCATTTGTTCACACATTATTAATTTATATATTAAATGAAACCCACAAAAACATACTCATTTACTGGGGACTTTCTATGTATATTAAAAAATGCATTCTAGTTACTAGACCTTTATGACTACATTAAAGACTTGCTCCCTGGGGTTTCTTTTTAAAGCAGAGTTCAACCAATTGTCCATGTATAGACACAGAGGTTTCTTCAGATTCCTCTTTCTTATCTTACTTAAAGACATTCTAAGAGTTTGATAGACTATGGCTCAGGGTGCCATGTTCTACTCATTTTCACCCACTGCTGGGCTTCTAGGAGGTGTTCAATTCAGGTTTGTGGATCTCAGCCAAACTGAATTCTGATCACTTGTGATTGCATTCATCTGAATTTCACTTCTAAACTCTTCTATCCTTCTTAATCTTTCTTCCTTTTTTGGAATGATTATCTTTCGGGCAACACCTCCTTTTTTCAGCTTCTCTTAAAACCTTGTGGTTTACTGACTAGAACTCATTTGCCTTGGCTTGATACCCCCTTTCCTTGAGATCATTACACCCAGCATGGGCCCATGATGTCCAGAGAATCCTGACACTTCCACATCACCAATTGCATTCTTTCTGGATGCTCAAAATCAAGTTGTAAATAAGCTCAAGATCCAGAAGATACGATAGTTTCAATCACATCCACAGTAACTAATAAGTAAATGAATGATTAAATTCAAAGTGGCTTTTTTGATTGCTAATTTTCTTTTTTAATTCCGTAAAACACCTCTAACACTTCCTGAATACCTCTTCTCTGCCAAGCACAGTCATTGCTATGATCATATAAGTTATCTCTAAAGTGTATGAAAGACTTTCTGGTCACCTGCTGCTTTTAAGCACATTTTTTTGTTTGTACTGGCTAATTAGAGAGATGAAAGGTAGATCAAAAATATGCCAGAAGTAGAAAGAAATTTCATTCTTTTTTTGAATGTTTCAAGCAATTTGATGATTTATAATTCAAATAAATTTTTGTTTATATAAATATATGCACATGATAAGTGCTCAGTAATATTAAATAATGACCAAGCTGAATTTTTTTTTTAAAGTAACCTTCATTTTCTGGTTCTTGCTATGACTGGAATATCAGGTACCAAAATAAAACTATACCATGTCTTGTGATTATTGTTAACTGGCTGGAACCAGCATATATCAGAGGTCAGAAACTTATCCTCGTAAGAATTTTAAGAACAAAGAGTTTCAGGTTACATCATATATTCTTAGGCACACCCATACCTTAGACTTTTTGAAAACTTTTTCTTATGAGATAAGTTCTTCCACTATAAATAGTAAGGTGTAGTGGATGGAATGTTACCCTAAGAGTCAGGGGAGCTAGATTCTAATATTGTCTTTTTTATCATAAACGGATTCTGCTGGGGTGTGTGTGTGTGTGCCAGATTCATTACAACAAACCAATGGAAAGGGCACACAAGTCAGATCTAACAGGACTAAACTTGCTGGTACACTGGCCTGGTATCTAAAACATAGTATCTGTATTAGTTTCCTAGGGTTGTCACAACTAATTACCACAGACTGGGTGTTAAAGCAATAGACATGTATTCCCTTATCATTCTGGAGACTAGAAGTCCAAAATCAAGGTGCCAGCTGGGCCATGGTCACTCTGAAGGCCCTAGGGAAGAACCTTTCTGTGACTGTTCCTGTTTCTTGTGGCCTCAGGCATTCCCTGGCTTGTAGCTGAGCTGTGTCACTCCAGGCTCTGCTTACCTCTGCCTTCCCATAAGCATTTTCTCTATCTCTGTGTGCACTTTTCTGTTTCTTATAAAGACATTTTCATTGGCTTGGGGTCCCATCCTAATCCTGCATCATGTCATCTCAGTTCTTACCTTAAGTGTGTTTTCAGAGGCTGTATTACCAAATAGTTTCTAAATTCTATTTAGTTTCTACTTCTAGGTTCCAGGTAGATATGAATTTGGGAGTGGGGTACACTATTCAACTGACTGTAGTACCTAAAGATACATGGTAACTTTTGATTTAAGCCAGTTTCAAGTCATTTATTAATCCACTGTTTCATTCATTCAGCAAAGATTTATTGAAAACCTATTTTTTTAAAGACTTTTATTTATTTATTTGACAGAGATAGAGACAGCCAACGAGAGAGGGAACACAAGCAGGGGGAGTGGGAGAGGAAGAAGCAGGCTCTTTAGTGGAGGAGCCTGATGTGGGGCTCGATCCGACAACGCCAGGATCACGCCCTGAGCCGAAGGCAGACGCTAAACCGCTGTGCCACCCAGGCGCCCCTGAAAACCTATTTTTTAATTTTTTAATTTTTTTTACTATTATGTTCATGAAGACTTATTTATGGCAGGGCAGTGCTAGGTGTGAGGATGCTATCCATAAACAGACATGAACTACAATTTTATGGAGCTGTCTAGAAACACCTAAGAGTACCCTGCTGCATATGTTCCTAAAGTATGATCTCCATACTGACTTAAGCACCATATTTTAAGCATGTACTTCTAACATAAGTTTATACACTATTTATTAAATTATTATATGAACTACTTTACTAGTGCGTATGTATACACCCCAAAATTTGAATTTAAAGGGAATCAATGTAATACAAGTAAATAGAAATAAAAATTATAATATTGTCTTTGGATCTGTTTTGGCCATTTTATGCAAGTCATCCTTTTAGCAAGAATGCTCCATAGACACCTGTTACATTCCAATCTTGTGAGTGATGTCATCATTCTAGACAATTTTATCGTTTGGAGCAACACCCAACCAAAACTGGGGACCCAGGGGACAAATTCTGGCCTCTATGGTATTGGAATAACAAGTAATATGCAGGGTGTTAGCACTTCCCCTCAACCTCCAAGGGCCAACTGAGGGTCATGCAAGGCTTCTATTACACCAAAAGGATGGGATACAAATAAAGAAACGCAAGGGCCCATCCATAAGGATTAAATAATTATGGTAAGGGTTGAGAAAGACTGGAGATTGTGGGTCTGCATGTACTTGGGTCCTACACTGTGTAGCTCATACTTCGATTCTGGACAGAGCTCCAAATATACTGCCTACCATAATTAGGGATGGTTGGGATTTGGATGAGGCTGAATCTGAAGAGTGAATTCCTCTGTGTTTGAAACTAAGAAGACAGGGAAATACAAGAGTTGACACTATTCCTGCCTGTGACTAACTTTATGAAAGGTAATCTCCTGGGCCTTACTTACCTCAGGAAAATGAACGTAATAACACTTAAATTATTTCAAATCAGAATTTTGGATCAGGAAACCTTTGCTATTTCTTCTAGAAATAAGATACACTACCATAAGATTCCATTGTTTTTCAGTAAGTCAAATGTTTGTAAAGGAAGAATCTTGACTCTTCTAATGAAGACAGTTAAAATCTCATACCCAAAGCTAAAATAGCAGCATTTTCAAGTAAATCTACTTTTTTCACATACTCAGGAGTGTGACAGAGGACATTAATCTGTGGTATGTTTTCTTAAAGAGGTATGGTTTATTCATAAGTGAATATCTTTGAAGGAAATTTTATAGACTAAACATATATGTAAATGCTGCCTTTGTGGACTTGTGTTGTTTGGAAACATTGCTGGTTCATTCCAGTGTATTCACAGAGGGAAGTACATTTGCTGAGAAATAGAGGTAATCAATAAATGTTTATTAAAAACAGGCAATACAGGGATGAATCAGTTGTTAGAAGAATTTGATTTTCATCCATTATTATTGGGGCTGCCTATTTCATTGTAACTTTGAAAGTATTTTCTGCTCAGTTTTAGCTATTGTGTTAATCCTTTTTTAAATATATATTTTTTATTTAAATTCAATTAATATACATACAATGTATTTTCAGTTTCAGAGGTAGAGGTCAAGTTACTCATCAGTCTTATATAATACCCAGAGCTCATTACATCATGCACCCTCTTTAGAGTCCATCACCCAGTTTCTCAATCCCCTCATCCCCCTCTACTCCATCAACCCTCAGTTTGTTTCCTGTGATTAAGAGTCTCTTATGGTTTGTTTCCTTCTCTGATTTTGTTTTGTTTAATTTTTTCCTCTTTCCCTGTGATGCTCTCTTTTGTTTCTTAGATTCCACATATGAGTGAGATCATATAATAATTGTCTTTCTTTGATTGACTTATTTCACTTAGCATAATACCCTCTAATTCCATCCATGTCATTGCAAATGGCAAGATTTCATTTCTTTAATGGCTGAGTAACATTACATTGTTACATTACATTGTAACATTACATTACATTACATTACATTACATTACAATGGCTGAGTAACATTACATAACCATACTGCCTCTTCTTTATCCATTCATCTGTTAATGGACATCTGGGCTCTTTCTATAGCTTTGGGTTTCTTTTTCAACATTCTTTTGGCTATCTGGGGTCATTTCTGGTTCCATACAAATTTTAGGATTATTTGTTCCAGCTCTGTGAAAAAAAATGATGGTATTTGGATAGTGATTGCATTGAATATGTACATTGCTTTAGGTCACATAGACATTTTAATAATCTTCGTTCTTCCAATCCATGAGCATGGAATGTTTTCCCATTTATTTGTGTCTTCCTCATTTTCTTTCTTGAGGGTTCTATAGTTTTCTGAGTACAGATACTTTACCTCTTCGGTTTGGTTTATTTCTAGGTATCTTATGGTTTGGGGTCCAATTGTAAATGGGATTGACCCCTTAATTTCTCATTCTCTTACTTTCTCTCTTTTGTCTCATCACTAGTGTATAGAAATGCAACTGATTTCTGTGCCTTGATTTTATATCCTGCCATTTTGCTGAATTCCTGTCATCTACAAAGAGTGAGAGTTTGACTTCTTCTTTGCTGATTGGGATGCCTTTTATTTCTTTTTGTTGTCTGATTGCTGAGGCTAAGACTTTGAGTACTATGTTGAATAACAGGGATGATAGTGGACATCTCTGCTGTGTTCCTGACCTTAGGGAAAAAGCTCTCAGTTTTTCCCCGTTAAGAATGATATTCACTGTGGACTTTTCATAGATGGCTTTTATCATATTGAGGTATGTTCCCTGTATCCCTGCACTCTGAAAGTTTTAATCAAGAAAGGATGCTGTACTTTGTCAAATGCTTTTTCTACATCTATTGAGAGGATCATATGGTTCTCGCCCTTTCTTTTATTAATGTAGTGTAGCACACTGATTGATTTGCAGATGTTGAACCATCCTTGCAGCCCAGGAATAAATCCCACTTGGTCAAGGTGAATAATCCTTCTAATGTACTATTGGATCCACTTCTTCCAGACTGCCTAATTTATTGGCACATAGTTGCTCATAATATGCTCTTACAATTGTATTTCTTAGGTGTTGGTTGTGATCTCTTCTCTTTCATTCATGATTTTATTTATTTGGGTCCTTTCTCTTTTCTTTGTGATGAGTCTGGCCAGGGATTTTTCAATCTTATTAATTCTTTCAAAGAACAAGCTCCTAGTTTTGTTGATCTGTTCTACTGTTCTTTTGGTTTCGATTTCATTGATTTCTGCTCTAATCTTTATCAATTCTCTTCTCCTTCTGGGTTTAGGCTTTATTTGCTGTTCTTTCTCCAGCTCCATTAGGTGTAATGTTAGATTGTGTATTTGAGACTTTCTTGTTTCTTGAGAAAGGCTTGTATTGCTATATACTTCCCTCTTAGGACAGCCTTTGCTGCATCCCAAAGATTTTGAAAAGTTGTGTTTTCATTTTCATTTGTTTCCATGAATTTTTTAAATTCTTTAATTTCCTGGTTGGCCCATTCATTCTTTAATAGGATGCTCGTTAGCCTCCATGTATTTGAGTTCTTCCCAAATTTCTTCTTGTGATTGAATTCAAGTTTCAAAGTACTGTGGTTTGAAAATATGCAGGAAATGATCCCAATCTTTTGGTACCAGTTGAGACCTGATCTATGGTCCAGTATGTGATCTATTCTGGAGACTCTTCCATGTGCACTCGAGAAGAATGTGTATTCTGTTTCTTTAAGATGGACTGCTCTGAATATATCTGTGAAGTCCTTGTGGTCCTGTGTCATTCAAAGCCCTTGTTTACTTGTTGGTCTTCTGCTTAGATGTTCTGTCCATTGCAGTGAGTGGGGTGTTAAAGTCACCTATAATTATTGTATTATTATCAATGTGTTTCTTTAATTTGTTATTAATTGGTTAATATAATTGGCTGCTCTCATATTAGGGGCATAAATATTTACAATTAGATCTCCTTGTTGGATAGACTCTTGAATTATGATACAGTGTCCTTCCTCAACTTTTATTACAGTCTTTGGTTTAAAATCTAATTTCTCTGATATAAAGATTGCTACCCCAACTTTCTTTTGATGTCCATTAGCATGATAAATAGTTTTCCACCCCCTCATTTTCAATCTGGAGGTGTGTTTGGGTCTAAATTGGTCTCTTGCAAACAGTATATTGATGGTTCTTGCTTTTTTATCCAATCCGATACCCTGTGTCTTTTGATTGGGGCATTTAGCCCATATATATTCAGAGTAAATATTGAAAGATATGAATTTAGTGCCTTGTGTTACCTGTAAAGTCACTGTTTCTGTATATTGTCTCTGTTCCTTTCTAGTCTATGTTACTTTTGGGCTCTCTCTTCACTTAAAGATCCCCTTTAATATTTCTTGCAGGGCTGGTTTAGTGATCACAATTTTTTTCAGTTTCTGTTTGTCCTGGAAGCTTTTTATCTCTCTTTCTATTGTGAATGATATCCTTGCTGGATAAAGTGTTCTTGGCTGCATATTTTTCTTGTTTATCACCCTGAATATATCATGCCAGTCCTTTCTGACCTGCCAGGTCTCTGTGGCTGGGTCTGTTGCCAGTCTGATGTTTCTACCCTTGTAGGTTATGGATCTCTTGTCCTGAGCTGCTTTTAGGATTTTCTCTTTCTCTGTGAGATTTGCAATTTTCACTATTATATGTTGAGGTGTTGACCTTTTTTTATTGATTTTGAGGGATTTTTTTTTTGTGCCTCCTGGACTTGAATGCCTGTTTTCTTCCCCAGGTTAGGGAAGTACTCCACTACAACTTGTTCCAGTATTATCCCCCCACCTTCCTCTTTTTCTGGGATCCCAAATATTCTAATATTGTATCACTTTACAATATCACTTATCTCTTGAATTCTCCTCCGTGATCCAGTAGTTGTTTATCTCTCTTTTTCTCAGCTTCTTTATTCTCTGTCATTTTGTCTTTATATCACTGATTCTCTCTCCTGCCCCACTTATCCTAGTAGTTAGAGCTTCCAGTATTGATTGGATCTTATTAATAATCTTTTTTATTTTGACTTGATTTGATTTTAGTTCTTTTATTTCTCCAGAAAGGGATACTTTAGTGTCTTCTATGCTTTTTTTTCAAGCCCAGCTGGTATCTTTATAATTGTTAATTTGAACTCTAGTTCCGACATCTTACTTATATTCATACTGATGAGGTCCCTGGCAGTGAGTACTCCTCTTGTTCTCTTTTTTGAGGTGAGTTTTTCTGTCTTGTCATTCTGTCCAGAGAAGAATGGTTGAATAAGAGAACAAAATACTAAAATGGCAGCAATCACCCCAAAGAAATATACACTAAACAAATCAGAAGAGACCTAAAACTAAATTATATATATTTATATATATAATGTGTATTTTAATAGAGACTATAACCAGACAGATGAACAGAACAGAGCAATACACTGGATCCTGTGTGTATTTTGGTCTGTTTTTTAGAAAACTAGATCCCAAAACTGTAAAGAAATCAAAACTTATATATGTACAAAAATAAAATTATATACATTGAGAGGATAGACTATAACTGTAAAAATGAAAATTAAAAGACAAAAAAAGGAGTATAAACAGACAGGGGACTAGAACAGTGCAATGCACTATATCCTGAGTGTATTTTGGTTTGTTTGTCAGAAAAAACTTCATCTCAAAATTGTAAAGAAAGAGAAAACTTATATATATATACAAAAATAAAATTAAATACAATGAGGGCACTTGGGTGGCTCAGTTGGTTAAGCATCTGCCTTCAGCTCAGGAAATGATCCCAGAGTCTTGGGACTGAGCCCTGCATTGGGCTCCTTGCTCAGCAGGGAGTCTGCTTCTCCCTCTGCCCCTCACCCCACTTGTGCTCTCTCTCTCTGTCTAATAAATAAATAAAACCTTTTTAAAAAAGTAAATACAAAGAAAGAAGTGTAAAAAATTTTTAAAAGATTTTTTTTAAAAAGTGGGTAAAATAAGAAATTGGTTGAAAAAGGAAAGAAAAAAATTAAAATTGAAAGATTAAAGAATGGTGGGGGGGAAAACATGAATTCTCTATTCTATTTTCCCCCAGCGCTGGAGTTTTTCAGTTCTGTGTGATTGGTAAACTTTCTCTGAGCTGGATGTTCTTGCTGATCTTCTAGGGGAGGGACCTGTTGCACTGATTCTCAGGTTTCTTTACCATGGCTGAATTACACACCTTGCCAGGGAGTCGGGCTAAGTAAGTGGCTCCAGATTGTTCTATGTGGCTTTTATTCACTGAAGGCTTTCCACACTGCTTTAGAGGATCAGAATGAAAATGGTGGCCTCCTAATCTCCAGCCCCAGAGCCAAGAGCTCAGGGCCCCACTCCTTAGTGCACCCTTAGGGAAAATCAGTCAATCACTCTTGTCTCCCTGGTCTTTGTCCGCACTCTGTGCTCACCCAGCCTATGACCAAGCATTTCTATCTCAGGCATGTAATTCTACTTAGAGTCTCCAAACCCTGCAGACTCCTGCAGTGCACACCAGTGCCACTCTTCCTGGGGGAGGAAGGGGTGCTCTCACCATGGTCTGCCACTTGCTGGGCCCCTGCTCTGAGAGCAGTCACCTAACCATGCTGGTTCATGGTTTATGGCAACACCAAATTGAGAGCCCACTCCTGGGTTTGCTGATTGCAGCTGACTTTCCTGCTCAGATGTCTGGGAATTCTGCCACACTTAGGCATCCCTGGTCTTCCTATGACCCCCGGGGATTCTGAGACCACACTGTCCCACCTAGGATTCTGCCCCACTTCACCGTCTGAACATATTTCTGGCAGGAACATCCTTAATTGGAGTAGAATTTTAAAAGTTGTGATTTTGTTCTCCAATGCTATATCACTTTCCAGTGCCAGCTGCCAGAGGCTCCCTTCCCCTACAGTCTATCTTCCCATATATTGCCTCAGATTCATTTCTGCACCTCTTACCTTTCAGAAAGTGGTCGTTTTTCTATTTGTAGAGTTGCAGCTATTTTCTTCTTAAATGTCTGATTGAGTTCACAGGTGTTCAGAATGATTTGATAACTATCTACCTGAATTCCTGGGACTATATGAAATTAAGATCTCCTACTCCTCTGCTATCTTGGACTCCTGGTGTTGTTATTGTGTTAATCCTTTAAAACTAACACAGAAATATGATCATAATATCATATTGACATTTGTGGTGCTTATTTTAGATAAGAAGCAAAATACCAACATATTTTGAATAGTTTCATGGAATAAAAATTGCAGGATCATCTAAATTGAATAAGCAATGTATTGGACATCAGAAGGTCTAGTTCTTCCATGCGCCCTGCTGCCCATCAGACTCATACTTCCTATTTTTCAAGTAAAGTTCCTTTCTCTCTTTGAGTGTGGTTTTTTATGTGTATTTTTGTTTTGTTTTGTTTTGGTTTTGTTTTGTTTTCAAGTAGATCTGTAAGTTTTCTGATTCAAACATTCCGTGACTTTGAGTTATTACTGTGTTCTCATGGCTACACTAAGTGCTTCCACCTTCCATCTGCCTGGCTCAGTTGAACAATTTTCTCTCCATTATTACTTCCCTAACTATTCTTTACCTCTGGGAGAGCCACCCGCTTTTTTTTTTTTTTTAGTGTTCATGCTCTATTCTTTATATTCATAGCATACCATATGGATCAATCAGGGTTGAGAGCAGAATAGACAATACTAGTGATTCAAAGCTGTGTTTAATTCAGAGAATTGGATCCTTATAGAATAGAAGGAACAGAAGTTAGAAAGCCACTTCTGGACTATTGATTTGAAGGTCACATCACCAGAGTGGCTACCAAGAGATCAGAGACTTCTGCTGCTGCCACACTTTCTTTCATGGTCATAAGCTGGTGACTAGGCTCTGGGACATGGAGTCCAGTTACCATCAACACATCTGTATGAACTTGCTTGCCATTATCAATACAGGTAGGAAGATGATTGCTACCCCACAGCCATTTTGAGCTATCATTCAAGTTCTTCTGGTGAGTCCTTGTCCAGACTTTAAAGCTCAGCCTCAAGTTAATATGGGAAATATAGAAATTAGCTTTCCAATCCCTTCAACTAGAAAGAGGGTGGAATTGTGGTTAGGAGGGCCAACCCAAAAGTCTACCAAAGCATGTGTAATGCTTGACATGCTGAATTCATTTATTTTACATAGATATTCCTACCAGTCTGTAAGCTTCTTAAAGAGAGGGACCATGCCTTATTAATTTTTGTATCAATAAATCAGGAAGAAGAAAAACTTCAAAAGATTATAGTCCATTGACAAAATGTGTATCAGTAGTAAACACTGGAAAAGTTTAGCTAACAGAGTTATATACATATACATACGGTGAGCTGATAAAGTCTAGTTGGAAAGCCAGTGAAGTTTGGAGTGGTAGAGAAATCTTAAGAAAAAACTTGATTACAACATGAGTTTTTTTATTTTCTTTTTTATTTGAGTATAGTTGACACACAATGTTACATTAATTTTATGTATACAATTTCTCTAGTGATTCAACTTCTCTATATGTTATGCTATGCTCACCATAAGTGTAGCTATTGTCTCTCACCATAAAACTCTATTACAATATCACTGACTATATTCCCAATGCTGTGTCTTTTATTTGTACACTTACTCCTTCCATAATTGGAAGCCTGTATCTCCCACTCCCCTTCACCCATTCGCCCATCCCTCATCCCCCTTCACTCAGGAAACTATCAGTTAGTTCTCTGTATGTATGGGTGTGACTTTGTTTTTTTGTTTATTTGTTTTATTTTTTAGATTCTACAAATCAGTGAAATCATATGGTATTCGTCTGTCTGACTTATCTCAATTAGTGTAAAGATTACAATGTGAGTTTTGAAGAATGATAAAATTTAGATGGACTCAAGACAAAGATAAGATGTTACTATGGAGAGACTCCACCGAAAGTAGAACTGTGGGTGCCTGGAACTGCCTCTTCTCAAAAAGGAAGTTTCTCACATACAGAAATCTTTTTCATTTATTCATTGATTCATTTACAAATGTTTATTAAGTGGCTACTACATGTGCCATCTATTTTTCAGGGGCTGGGGTTATAGCAATTACTAAAACAGGAAAAAATTGATTAGAGAGGAATTGAATCTTAGTAGATATAGCAAATATTTTCAGATATTGATACATTGTTTGACACTGTTTTTTTTATATTTTGCAATAGTTTATGTGATTGAATAACTAAGCCTCCCCACCCCTTTTTTTCTTACATATGTGGTTCAAATGGTTCCTAATATGTTTGGCAATGTAGAAATTCTCATATAGGCACTGCCAGATGGTCTCACTGTCTAAATGTTTAAAAGCTACATTACGCTATAATAGATGTTAACACAGTTGTAAAGAAGAGAATAATAATATAGTATAAGAGACATGGAGTGTAGTTAGCCTATTTATTCCCTACCTCATCCCCCACCTTTTGGAAAGCATGAGTTTAACAGGGAATATAGTAAGTATGAAGGGTGTTTAATTTGGGGTTTATGTTAAGATTTTGTTCAAAGCCAAAACAACACCTTTCCAGAGAATGCTAAGTGAGTTTAGGCTCATATATGTTTCCCATAAATATATCTTCACCCAATCTGTTAACGGATTTATATAGTAAGATCAAGTATCACCCCAACTTAATCAGTGCTTCATGCCTTATCTTATCTAGGTTGTAATCTCTTCAAGGGGAGCAACCTTTTAAACTCTGTAATTGCCACCTTAACTTTTCCTTTATTTTGTCCACACTGAAACTCATTGGTCCCTTTTGTGCTTATGTCATAATATTGTGTGATCATTCTGCAAATTTCTCCCATCATTTTACCATTTTATTTCTATTTAGAAAACCATCTGGAACCACCTACATGCTTGGAAAATGTCTCCCTGCATTCCTAATTAATAATAAAAGTTCTAAACAAAATTTGTTTCTTAGAGCAAATTCTTGGGTGAGACACTTTATTCAATTGGAAGAGTGACATTCTTTTTAACCTTAGAAAGATTAATCCCAGGATGGTGCATGTATTTTTTTTTTTTTAAAGAAAAAGAGCGGACACATGAGCAGGGAGTTGGGAGGGAAGGGGCAGAGAGAGTGGGAGACAGAATCTCAAGCAGACTGAGCACTGAGCCTGAGTTCGGGCTTGATCTCTCCACCCTGAGTTCACACCCCTGAGCTCATGATCTGAGCGAAAACCAAGGGTCTGATGCTTAACCAACTGTGCCACCCAGGCACCCCACAGGTATGTATGTTTTATACTCTGCTTTTGTAACACAGTATTTGGAGCAAATATGACTTAATGTTGAATCAATTTGTATTTTTAAATATTACCATTTCTACTGTGTAATCTGCCATTATATTATAAAGAAATTTTTATAATATAAAACACCCCAAATAAAGAAAAACTGAAATATCATAAATTCCACATTACAAAGATAATCAATGTTATAATTTTAATGCCTTTCTTTCCAGTCTTTTCATGTAGCTATGGTATAAAAGAAAGGAATAGCTATATGTATTCTCAGAGCATTTTTTAGATTGGTTACAAATGGTGTCTTTCCTCTAGTAGATTTATTTTTAGACATTCCATCTTTTTATTATGGCTCCCACTCAGAGCTCTATCTGGTTTATAGCAATTGGGGTCATCACTCCAGAATTTGTGCTCTAGGAAGATCCATAATTCAATGGAGAAAAAAATTCCTGAAACTCCTGGGAAATAACTAGAAGAGAAGGAGGGGAATGTAATCCCAAATTGGGGTTAAAATTACCTGAGATACTCCTATGGTTGCATTTCAGCAGACATAATTCTAATGTGTTAAGGCTGTCAGGGGAGATAGGATTTCAACTTCTTTTAACTTTTTTTCCCCCCACATCTCAGTCCTTAAGTTTAGGGCTGTCATTTTGGGAAATAATGTCTTCTTTTCCCTCCAAGGTATCCTTGATATTGTTTTGATCTGATTTACTTGAATACTTTTAAGGGAATGTTTGTATGGTGGGGACATAAAAAATACTGCTTTTCAGTGATCTTACATCCCCTAAATATGGGCTTGATTCTATCAGTTTATTATTCCATTAATTGATACTCATCTTCTTTTTTTAACATTTTTTATTTATTTATTTGACAGAGAGAGAGACAGCCAGTGAGAGAGGGAACACAAGCAGGGGGAGTGGGAGAGGAAGAAGCAGGCTCCCAGCAGAGCAGGGAGCCCAATGCGGGTCTTGATCCCAGGACCCTGGGATCACACCCTGAGCTGAAGGCAGAGAGATGCTTAATGACTGAGCCACCCAAGAGCCCCATGATACTCATCTTCTACACCCCCTAGAACCTTCTCTAGTGATCTGCACATAGAATGGCAGTGTGATCAGTGGTTACAGATCTCAGGCCTTATGGCCATCTCTGACAAGTTATATATTATGGTCACTTTCTCTATCTCTGACAGTTTTCTAAAGACTTGTGATTTATCTGTGTCTAATTTATCAATCAATCTAGCACATTTGTGCATTTTCTGGCATTAGGACTATAATTATTAGTTTATGTAGTAATTGTTTGCAAAAAGGGTCACAATTTTTGTTCTCATTCTTACAAGTACACCCCTTTTCAATGAAGGTTGGTTGTGTCTCACATTAAGATGTGGAGCTTATTTCACCACCCCCTAAATATGGGCTTAGCATGTGACTTGCTTTGGCCAATAGGATATATACAAACAAAGGCTTGAAATGTGTTTGCCCATTGGGGCTTACCTTCTTTTCCTGTGCTAGGAAAGCTGTTGCCATGTGAATAAGCTAGATTAGCTTCCTTGGGGAGGAAAGACATGTGGATAGAAGGCCCAGCTGTCCCAGGTTAGCTCGGCTTTGGTCATCCAAGTGAGGCTATCCTAGATGTTCCAGTCCTCAGGGAGCCAATCTGGACCAGAAGAACTGCCCAGTCAACCCACAGAATCATTGTCATCAACAGCAACAACAACAACAGCTTGTTTTCTTCCAGTTTCTTATGGGAGTAGTTTATTATGCAGTAAAATTGAACTGATATAAAAATTGGTACCAGAAGTGGTAGGATGCTGTAACAAAATTCAAAACACAGAGCAATGGCTTGAGGATAAGACTGGAAATGGAGGCTGAAAAAGCAGTGCAGAAACTACTGTCAAAGCCTGAAAAAAAGGTAAACAAGTTGTTAGAGGCTAGGAAAGTGCAGAGAAAACAGCAATAACCAGCTAAAAAGATGATAATCCACGTCATGTAGCTGCAAAACAGTTGATAAATCTGTCATGAGATTTAAAAATGTAATAACTTTGTAGATATGCCTAAGACAATTTTATGGCCAAATGGTTAAGGCATCCATTGGCTTCTCCAGCTGCACTTGATTCAATACTTCAAGAAAAACAAGAGCTAAAGAAAGAATGATTTGGCAAGCAGAATTTAGAGATATACAGGGAAGCTAAATTTCGGGGTTAGAAAATAAAGCTGTTTTTCATATCCAATATCTCCAGGCAATAAAAGATTCTGAAAATAAGAAATGACTCCTTGATAAGGGTAAATCAAGTGTATAGCTATCAGATCCTTTTAAAAGTCTTATGGAAGAGGTAAGGTGGTGCCTAGCAGACTCTTTCATCTGGACAAAAGAGCTTTCAGTAACTTTAAGAGTATTTTCCTATATCAGCCTGACATGCTGCCCGGAGAGATGTCTTTTCCAAAGAAATTGTGGATATAGATTTTGGAGCATGGAGTGAACTTGATTCTGCTTCATAAGGGAGCTTATAAAGTTGGTGGAAGATTTTGCTAAAAAGAAAAGAAATAGTTGGAAACCAAAAGAAGCCTCTGAGCCCCAACTTTCTATGGATAGGACTCAGGCTTCTAGAGCAACACTGAACAGTGGACTTGGGAACCATTCCTGGAGATAATATTGGGCCCCAGTTAGGTAACATGCCCTGTTACAGGAGGAAAGGCTCTTGTTAACCTTTGCTTGGCAAGATTTCACAGTAGTTATCAACCAGTGTCACAGTACTTCTTTCTTCCCATTTTGAATGGAAGTGTCTATTGCTGTTACCTATTCTTTCTCACAATTATACGGTGTCTGTGTGTGTGTGTGTGTGTGCCATAGACCAATAAATTTAGTGCTAAGTCTTTAGATAAAGAGGAATCACACTTGAGTCAAAGTTTATTCTGTGGCCAGAGGGCAAAATGTGGTGGATTGTTTGCAGAGATGGCCACAATAATTCCTGCCATCTTTATATACACTCTTTTTATTGTAACTTTGCCATTCTTCCTAACAAGAGGTGGAGTTTGATTCTTCTCTTTGAAGTAGAGTATTGCCATGTGACCTGCTTTGGCCAATGGGACATGAGGAAGACAAAAACTCAGGCACATAAATGGTTATACATTAAGATTTGCTTTCTGAGAGTGCACTGGTTGTCCTTGAACAGGATGTGAGAGTCCAGACCAGCCAAGAGACCACAGGGAAGAGAACCAGGAAGAAGAAGTTTAGGATTGCCACACTGGTGGTGTTTAGAATTGCCACCCAGACCATGTGCTCCAGCTGAGCCACCAGCTGACTGCAGCCACTTGAGTGAAAGGCAGTTAAGACCAGCAGAACTGCTCAACTTATCCCAACACAAATTGCCCATCCACTGAATCATGATCTATTAAGTCATTGTTATTGTAAACAGCTAAGTTTTGGAGTGCTTTGTTAGGTAACAAAAGCTAATTGATACAAATTCTTCATTTAAAACACAATTTAAAGTAGTAGAACTTTATAAAATTACTTTTTTCATGAACACTGCAACAAACTATATATATAGAAAATTATATATATTATACATATATATACACATATATAGTATAGTATAATATATGTATTATATATATATATATATATATATATTTGCTTTTGTCTTCATGTGCTTAAGTACAACCTTCTTGTCTTGAATCTCAAGAAGTTCTGTTAATACTTTATCTACTTTCCTTTCTTTGTTTGAGGACCTTAGTGTTTAATTTTGGATTCCCTTGCATGGTGCCCTCATAATTAAGTAGTTTTTGACCTGTTTAAATTTAACCTGTCACATTTATAGGAATCCCACTCTTCCTGGAAAATTCTTTTCCTCCCTAAAAAGATTCCTTGCCCTTATCCCCTCTTTTTTTTTTAAACAGACTTCTTTCCTTTGCCATTTAGGCATTTAGTGTTTATTTTCAAATGCTTATTCTTTTTGGGCTGAGTCAAACATTTTTCCTGAGTTTCCAATAAGTTGTTCTTAAATAGTCTCCAGACTTCTTCATGGTTATTTACTTTCAGAACTATTTCTTTTAGGATTTTTTTTTCCTAAGAAGAGCCCAAATTTTGTCATAGTTCCCTTTCCTAAAACTGAGTAACTTCATGATGAGTATTTTTGGTTTCCCTTTCTTGCCAGAATGTTGGACTTAATCACGTGCCAATTGCCATTAAACAAAGCACTCCTTGAGGGACAGCATCTCTTTTATGAACATCCCTTCAGATGAACAAAACCATCATCCCTCCTCTTCTGAGGTAGTTGAAAACCAAGGCTTGCCTGTCTATCTTAAGTGTATTCTTGAACTATTGGGAAGATTCAGGTGGAAATGAGGTAGAAGGGGAAAATATCATTTTGTTATTTATTTTGGCCCTTTTCTGATTAATTAGCTCTCCGTATAAGGACAGACCTTTATAGCATCTATATTACAATTATCTGTAAATTCATTTTATCTTCCATACTAGACTCAACACATTTGAGAATAAGGTTCGGGTTTCCATCATCTTTGCATCTTTTAGAGTAAACCCAGTACATAAGAGTTACATTATAAATATCTGAATAAATGAACAATTAACAAATAAATTGATGAATGCATCCAAGCTATGGCCTGGGCTAAGAATTCTTGTGGTGGGAAAGAGAGACAGACCAGACAAGTGGCGCTCCTGAATGAACTCTTTCTCTCACCATTGTTGCCTAGTCTTGTTTTCCTACTTTATTGCACCTTCCTTAAAGGAAAGAGACAGGGTTAAAGAAATAGAAGAGCCACAGTAACAAATAATATTCTCTTTCCTCACTCAAACTGTATATACTACACAGTCATCATGTATCACTCAAAAAGAGTTTGCACCTTTTCTACCTACTTCTTCTGCTGGTATCCCTAAAAATTAAAGAGCAATCTGGAAGACGGTAGTGGCACAGTTCTTGAATCTCTCTGACTATCCAGTAAAATAAGCCAAGCAATGACTATGGCAAAACCAAAGATCCATATATAAAACCATATGAAAATATATCCCCCTGAACCTCCAAATATGAGTGGTGACCAACCACCAACAATTCACAATACAAGGTATTCATACCTATGTGGGGAGAAGTGGAGGGAATATGATTGGATTTCTGTTAGTTCACCATTCTGTTAGAATGGTGAGCAGTGAGCTAATCTGAGAACAGAAGTCAAAAAGAACACCACAGGTTTCTGTAGGATCCAATTCAAAGAAGAGTACAATGGATTATGTTGCATTTGGGCCTATAAGCTCTCAAAATTATTAAAACAAAGATGTCTTCCAAGACTAAGCCCTGCACTGAGGAGAAACTGCTAGGAGTTGAATTCAATGAGCAGGATAGAGGCAGTAGGGCCAAAAAAATGAAACAGTCCAGATAGAGGTAAGGAAAGAGAAGAGAAGAAGGAGATCTCAAAATGCACCAGACTATCAGAAAAACTTCTTTACTTACAGGGATAATGGTTGCATAAAAGATAGTGTAATGACTAAAACAAGAGAATAAAAAGAATATTTCTACAGAAAATGAAAACATGCAAAGACGACATGCCCTTACAACATTTGAAACTGTATACTACTTGTGGTAGGCATAATAATGGCTCCCTAAAGATATCTTCTTCTTAATCCTCTGAAGCTGTGAATATGTTAGGTTGCATGGCAAAGAAGAATTAAGGTTGCAGATGGATTAGGTTGCTAATGAGGCACAAACAAAACAAAATAGGGAGATTAACCTGAATCACCCTGGTGGGCCCAAATTGATGTCAAGGGACATTACAAGTGGATGAGGGAGGCTGGAGAGGCCGAATCAGAGAGATGGTAGCATGAAAAGGGCTTGGTCCAACATCATCGGCTTTGAAGACTGATGAAGAAGGCTATAGGCCAAGGGATATGGGCCATCTCTAGATGCTGGAAAGAGCAAGGAAACAGAATCTCACCTGCAGCCTCCAGAAGGAACCCTGCCTTGTTGGGACTGTGAGTTAACCAAGTGAGACCAATTTGAGACTTTGACTTTCATAATTGTAAAGTAATAAATATTCATTTTTTTAAGCCATTAAGCTTGTGGTAATTTGTTACAATAGGAATAGGGGACTAATACACTAATATTTTAAGATTACTTAAAAGAAATTAAGGAAATGATAGAAGCCATGAAAGAGCAACATAATTTTTTAATATAAATTAACTAATTGAAGAAAAGCTAGATTTTGGGGGAAAAGATGACAGACTCAGAAAAGAAAAAGAAAAAAGTAATTTCATAAGTAAAGAATCGAGTAAAAAGGATATGAAAATCAGTAAAACTACTGATAATGTCTTAATAGAAATAGGGGATGAAAAGAAGGAAAGATTAAAAAATAAATTAAAAAGGCAGTTGAAAAGCAACTCGAAGGAAAGTGATAAAGATAGAGGTTCATAGAGAATGTTCAACACCTGTATATAGGAGTCATTATATGAAAACCAAACCAAAGTAACAAAATATACTCTAAATAAAAGGGTTTTTTAAAAAATTTTTTTGAAATACAAGATTATTTGCAACTTATTAAAATATATGCCACATACTTGGAAAAATCTACACAAAAAGACAAACATCAAGGCATAGTTTAGTAAAAATATTGGATTAAACAAATCCCTTGTGCATTGAGGTAAAAAACAAAACCATATATAATGAAAGAAAATCAGATTATCATTGGCGTTTTCTACAGCAACACTTTATCCCAGATTTGGAATAGAGTAACATTTAAGATACTCAGAAGAAAGAAAATTTTGATGAAGAAGAAAGATAAACCATTGACATAAAAGCTGCAAGTAAATGGCTATGAACATGTAGTAACTCAGCAAGCATTGTTCCCCTGAGCTCTACCTGAGTAATTTACTATGGAATGAGCTTTAGCCAACCAAAAGATTGGAGATATTTTGAAGTCAGAATACAATGTCAATATTTCTGACAATGTAGATATGGAACAACGATCAAAAACAAGAATATGGAGTATTTATAAAAAGAAGATTGATGATTGTTTTAACAGTATTAACTGGGAATAAAAGAATATTACTTCATATTGGATATCATACAAAAGAGTAGGGAGAAAGGAAAGGTTACTAGCTAATTTCAACATAGTCATAGTAGGGAATCAATAAACAATAGCCAAAAGCAAACTGAAGGGTACTATAAAAAATATTAATGAAAGTTTTTAATGTATTAGTATAACATGTTAGTGTACATATGTATGTATATATACATATATCTTTATTATGAAACAGAAATAGGCAGAAAATATTGATGTATTGATCATGTCAATAAATATAAGTAAGTTTAAATCACCCATGGAAATAAAAAAATTCAGAACGATTAACAAATCATAATTGAACACTATGATAAATACTAGGTATCTGAAATAGTAGAACTATGACCAAGTGCATTAAGAAATATAAATATGAGACTTTATTGTGCTAATGGTTATAATTCATTCAATAGCATAGTACTAACTTTCATAAATCAGAAATTACATTAATAGAGAAAACTTTGACATCTAAGTCAAATCAAGCAGATAAGATATTGGTAAAGCTAAAAGAAAGTTCCATATATTCAATAAGGTGGATACGATATATTCAATAACATAGATCTTAGATAAGAGATATATATCAAAATCAATAGTAATAATGGAGGAGACACTTTCAATCAAATAACATGGAATATTTATGAAATTGACTGTATCAAAATACAGGAAAAGGACTCAATAAATTCCAAAGACTAGAAACAACAAATAGTTTAGACCATAATGAAAGAAAACTAAAAATTAATAACAAAATCAAAACCCAAAAGATATTTCTATATAGAATTAAAAAAAAATTCTAATCATCTGGGGCACCTGGGGGGCTCAGCCGATTAAGTTTCCAACTCTTGATCTCAGCTCAGGTCTTGATCTCAGGGTCATGAGTTCAAGCCCTGTGTTGGGCTCTGTGCTGGGTGGAGAGCCTACTTTTAAAAAAAAATCATAATAGATCTAAAGGGAAATGAAAGATAAAATTATAAAATTTATTTATAATTGTAATATAAAAACATGACATATCTAAATCTGTGGGAAACAGAAAAATGTTACCAGAGGAAAACTTATAGAATTAATTATTTATCTAAATAGCAATGTAAACAAACATATGACTTTCCACTTTAGGATCTTTGAAAAAGAAAACACACACACCAACAAAATAAAGTAGAAAGAAATTAGTGAAGATTAAAAATAACATTGATAAATTAGACAACAAAAAATGGAATTATTAAATAAAACTGAATACTAATTCTTTGAAAAAAACTCAACAAAAGAGGCAAAGTATTGTGTAACTTACAAGCAAAAGGGAGAAAGCACAAATACACAAAATCTAAAATGACAAGGAGAAAATAGTCGTAATAGGAGAAATTTAAAATAGAAATAATAAGAAATTACTTTGCATTACTTTATGCAAATAAATTTTAAAACTTTGAACAAGGTTCTGTGAACTATAAGCTATGAGCCAAAACTGGCCAGCTCTCTGTTTTGTAAGAAAAGTTTTATTGAAACACACCATTCTTTTATGTATTGTATATGGCTGCTTTTGCTAAAATGGCACAGTAGAGTAATTGTGACAGAGACCTTATGGTCTGCAAAACCAAAATATTTACTATTAAACTCTTCACAGAAAAAAAGTTCGGTGACCCCAAAAATAGAGAGATTGATCATTTTCTTTTTGGAAAAATTCAAAACGGGCTTCATTTGAAACAGAATATCACTGATTATTGTAGGAGAAATACAGTAAGTGGTCAAAAAGTTACCCCACAGGGAAGTGTTATTCCTTCTCCCAACTGAGTAACACCAGGAAGCCAGGGATTATCAACAAGGAGGATCCACAACAAGTATGCAGCCCATGAAGACTTTGTTTATACATTCCTGAGAATTCCCTTCTCTACTGAGAGACAAATGGGCTGTTCCATTAGGTGAATCCCACCACAACAAGCAGACTGGCAGTTGAAGCTTCTTTAACTCTGTTGAATGGAGAATCTTCCCCTACCTGGTGGCACGAGGTAGCCCACAATTCGAAGGTTTTTCTGTCTTCTCAAGCAGCACCATCAAAGACTAGTGGCACCCTCACAGCACCAAATAAACTAAACCGATCAATATGGCATTGCACAGACTCTGAAAATTAAATTGTCATTAGAACCACAGTCTACGAAAGTAGACCAGGATCTACTTGCTAAACCTAAACACGGTGACTAACTCTCAAAATTAAAAAATGAAGCAGAACCCACAGACTTCTGACATAACTTCCAACATACCCAGTATGCAATTAAAAATCACCCATCAGATCAAGAACCAAGAATTCACAACTTAAATGAGAATTGATAATCAACTAATGCCAACATGGAGATGAATCAAATATTGAAATTATCTGATAAGGATTTTAAAGCAGGTGTGATAAATATGCTTCAACAAGCAATTACACATTTTCTTGAAACAAATGAAAAAAAAACAGAAAATCTCAGCAAAGAAATAGAAGTTATATGGGGCGCCTGGGTGGCACAGCGGTTGAGCGTCTGCCTTCGGCTCAGGGCGTGATCCCGGCGTTATGGGATCCAGCCCCACGTCAGGCTCCTCTGCTGTGAGCCTGCTTCTTCCTCTCCCACTCCCCTTGCTTGTGTTCCCTCTCTCGCTGGCTGTCTCTTTCTCTGTCGAATAAATAAATAAAATCTTTAAAAAAAAAAAAAAAAAAGAAATAGAAGTTATAAAAAAGAACAAAAAGACAGTATAGAACTGAAAAATACAATAGAAAAGTACAATTGAATAAATGCAAAGATACACCTTTATCTTGCATAAAAAGTCTCAATAACATAAAAATGTCAGTTTAGCCTTAGTTAATGTATGAATTTAATTACACTCTGAATTTAATATTTAATACACCAACATTGCAGAAATATGTATGTTGATTGGATGGTTGGTTTTACTGTGAAATTATCATTTATTTTTCAAGTGTGATCTTTAATTGGTGGCATAATTATATAAATGAGTTCTTATCTTTTGGAACCAAATATTGAAATATAAAATAAATAACAGAATGTTTGAGATTTGCCTCAAAATAATGGAGGGGTAGCAGGCATTGGATAAAGATGAAACATGATCGGTGATATATTAATTTATTGATAATTGTTGAAGCTAAGTGACAGGTACATTGGGTCTATTATACAATTCCTCTGCTTCTGTATACGCTTGAGATTTTTCAAAATAAAAAGGTTTTTTTTTTAATGTCCTCAAAATCTAAGACTTTTCTGATATTCTGTTTCAGCAGAAAAAAAAAGTGACATAGAAGAGGCTGGCATTTGAGTGACATAAGGGTAGGGGAATAAGAGCAAAAGAGCAGAAGAATAATTACAGGAGTCAATAGAGGCACTAATGGAGACAACTCCAGCCAAAGTATCTACAGTTCACAATTTATTAAGGATTTAACTTCAGAAAAATGACATACCTAATCTTGCCTAAGAAAGGATTTTTTTTTAAGAAAAGAGGCTCAAAGGAAATCATACCAAAATCCCCTATAGTACTCTTAATATTTTCTTCTTATACCACCTTTTTTCTAGTTAATTGTTTCTCTTCTTAAAGTGCAATAAAAATAGAGATAAACATCCTAGAATACTTCACTGGTTTTCTGTTTTGCTTGAACGGTAGTATTGTTTTCTGATAATTTTTAGTGTAATTCATTATATATTCATGGGTTAGAAACTGTTTTCCAAAAACACACTATATATTTGAATCCAGCCTCCATCAGGTAGGAGCAGTGTGACTTTGGGCAGATCACTCACCCCTTTTATGTCTCAGTTTCTTCATCTGTAAAATGGGGAAGTGCTAGTACTTAAGATAGTGGTTAGAATCAATGATGTAATACACTTACTGTGTAACTAAGAGAATTTGGGACATTATCTGTTCACATGTCTGTGGTCTTTGGTTACGCTCAGTGCATGGAAGTCATGGGCAGTTTATTTCTTTAACTAAAACTTGGTACTGAGCCTTTGATGGTGTTATTTGACTCTATAATTCTCCACTATCCATCTTCATTAGTTTCCAGTGACTGGTGTAACAAATTACTACCAAGTTGGTGGCTTAAAACAGAAATTTATTCTCTAACAGTTCTGGAGGCCAGAAGTCTGAAACCAAACTGTAGGGCAGGGGCATACTCCCTTCAGAGGCTTTAGAGAAAAGTACTTCCTTGCTTCTTCCAGCATCTGGTGACCGCAGGTGTTCCCTGGCTTGTAACTGAACTGCATTACTCCAATAGCTGCCCACCACTGCCTTCACATAAAGCTTTTCTCTGTGTCTCTGTATTCCTTTTGTCTCTTAAAAAATTATTTTCAATGGACTTAGGGTCCAATCTATTTCAATATGGTCTCATCTCAACTTCTACCTTAAGTATATCTCCAAAGACCTTGTTTTTAAATAAGGCCACATTCTAGGGTTCCAGGTAGATATGAATTTTGGGGGATGCTATTCAACCCATTATAGTATCTGAAGATACATGGTAACTCTTTTGGTTTGCTTTCTTGGCTTGTGGTTGTATCTCTGCAATCCCTGCCTCCATTTTCATGCCATCTTCTCTTACATCTTTCTCTTGCCCTCTGTGCTCCTGTCCCCAAACTCCCTCTATCCCTTTTTTTTTAAGGATACATGTGATTTTATTTAAGCCTCACCAGGATTATCTAGGATAGGATTTTCAAGAATCTTAATCACATCTTTTACCATATAAGGTAATATTCATAAATTTGGGGGATTAAGATGTAGACATATATTTTGGGGGGCACCATTCAGCTCTCTACACCATCTGAAGGAGACACTCCTGTCATAGGTATAGAATGAGGAACCTAGGTAAACACATGTAGGGACTCAAATTCAGAAGCATCATTTTGGAAGCAGATGAAAAAGCAACACAATTTTTCAGGGAGAGGCCAGAACAGTACTTACCACTTACCACACCAGGCTGTGACAGTTCTGGATTCAGAAAATGTCCACGTTTCCATTACTAGGCTCAAGGTCCACTGAAAGAATACTGCAACAAAGGACTGAATTCTAAGAACACAGCTTCATTACCTTTGTTTGGCTACCTGACTTCAAGGGCCCCAGCCTGCTGGACCACATTCCTGACTCATTCTGGATGCTTTGAGTGCAATTTAGATGAGTGCCCTTGACATTTTTATTTTGTTTTACTTTTAATTACAAAGGTAACACACGCTTCTTGTTAAAACTTGAAACAATGGACACTATAAGTAAAAAGTGAAGGGTCTTCGTCACCTGCCTTTTAATTATTTTCTTTTACTAACACCACCGCATCTCCAGGGCAGCCATTATTATCATTTTAGAGTTTGTCTTTCCATGCCTTTTTATGTATATGTAACTATATATAATCAAAATAGACTCCTACCATATGTATTATTCTGCAACTGCTTCTCAGATTTCATTTCTTTAACCTTTATTAATAGCTCTGATTTTTCTGGAAAAAAATATTATCCTGAAAACTAAGTTACTACTTCTAATGTCACTCACCTCTTATAACAAACCAGGTGAAAAATGATAATGGTTAGTGTTAGCATAGAGTTTTGAGAATTGACCAAATAATGGCAATCCAGATGCTTACTAAGATCCAAACACCCAATCGACAATAATCTTTGAAAGGCTTTTGTAAATTGGGAATTGAGGAAGTGATTCATATAAGGTTATCACCTTTATTGGTTTCTATTTACTGCTTAGGAAGCCAAGTACATTTCTTTCACATTTGCTTTGACAGGAAGCAGTCATCTACTTTAGTTCCAATTTAGAATTCTCTATTTTAACTACCAAGAGCAACTTTAAAGATTTCTCAATCCTATTAAACATTTCTAGCTCTGTTATCACATGCATATTGGTTAGTATGGAATTTTCACCAACAGCAATTCCATGTCACTTCTTTCTCATGAAATGATTATTTCACTATTACTATCTTTTAGCATTGTCTTCACTATCATTCTCATCAACTGCCTATGCCCTTACTAAGGTCTATGACCTCCGTGGCACTGTGCTAAAAGATAGGAGGTAGTATCCACCCTTTTCTTAAGAGCTGGAAATCTGGATGGGGAGAGAAAATATATAATAATTCAAGTATCACAAATTGGAGAATTCATTCATTCATCAAGTTTTTTTAAAACAGTTTATGCTTTAAAATTTAAAAATCATATATTGGCCAATTCCCTAGGCGCTGAGGTAAAGCGTTGAACTGAACAGACACAAAGTTCTTCCCTCAAGAGAAATATTCTAGAGGGGGAACAAGGCAATTAACAAGAAAAATATAAAGTACATTAAAAGATAAACAGAACTATGAAGAAAAATAACAGGGTAACAATGACGCAGAGTGCTAGAGGTTATGTACGTACAATTTTAAATTAGATGGGCAGGTTGGACCTCACTGAAAAAATGATACTAGAGAGAAGACTTGAAGGATGTATAGGAGAAAGCAATGCCAGCATCTAGGGTAAGGACATTTTATGCAGAAGAGATAGAACAAAATGTCTGAGTCAGGGTCATACCTGATAGGTTCAAAGAACAGCAAGGTGGTTAGTATGGTGGAGTATAGTCAACAAAGAGGCAATAGCAAGAGAAGAAGTAAGAGAGGTCACAGGGAGCCAGTACCTTGGCTTTTACTCTGTCAGAAATGGAGAGAGGCACCCCAAGGGCTTATTTTAGATGGGAGAATTAGCAATACAGATTAAACATTCTATTTCATATTCGATGTTTTAATGAATTGTGAATTTGAATGTGTAGGGAAGAAAAACTTTTCTTTTTCCCTCTACCTATCTTAGGTCCATTGGATGGGGCCCTGTAAATTAGACTGACAAAAGGCAGATTAACTAAAGAAAAACAAAAGGAAGTTTATTAACATGTGTATCACACACATATAAGAGAGTACTCAGTGATGAGTGCCTCAAAAGGGTGCTTAGAACTTGAGCTTATATGGCGTCTTAAAGAAAGAAGAATGCATTTTTAGGGAAGGACAAAGGATAAGGATTGTTTCTAGTGTAGCAAATTGTGGGAAGGTAAATACATTTGACCCTTGGACAGCAGGTTTGAACTGCATGGGTCAACTTATACACAGATTTTTGTTTAAAATAAATACAGTACAGTGCTGTAAATGTATTTTCTCTTCTTTATGATTATCTTAACATTTTGTTTTCTCTAGCTTATTTTCTTGTAAGAATACAGTATATAATACATATACCATATGACATACATGATAACTGACTATTCATGTTACCCATAAGGCAGCAGTAGGCTACGTGTAGTTCAGTTTGGGGCTAGCCAAAATTTATACGTAGGTTTTCAGCTGCACAGAGGGTAGGTGCCCCTAACACTCATGTTGTTCAAGGGTCAATTGTATATGATGGAACTAATGGAAGGTAAAGGCTAGTTGGTAAAGTTTCTTATATAGATTCCTCAGGTACTGTCTCTGAGCTGATAAGGGTCTAGAGCTGTCTCTGGTGATTAACTTGTATCTTTCTTGGTAGAGAGCTAGGAGGGACATCTTTACCAATGTAAATTACCATTGTAAATTTGCTTTTAGGCAAATAGGGAAGCAGCAAGAGCTTTTCTTCTATCTGCTTCTCCTCAAATGCTTTCAGCTCAAACTAATCCTTATACAGTGGCATATTTGGAGGTGGCGTATTCTGCTACTCTTCAAATGCCTCTTGAAAGGGCTTGTTCTCTTCAGTTTTCCACACTCATCACTTATGGTCTTTGTCTAGTCCCGTAGGTGTTCGGGCTTGCAACTCTGCTAGGAAACTGTATGGCATTGTGGATTTAATATTTGCAGTTGTGGTGTTTGTAAATAACCCTGAAAGACATGTAGTCATTTGTAACTATACTGAGATGCATTATGTTGGCTTTTTAAAATAATTTTTTGGTGCTTTGGAAAATTATAAAATGAAAATTTGTTTATGGTGTACAATTTAGAAAATACATAAAAGCAGAGAAAGGAAAGTGAAATAAGTATTAACCACAATCTACCATGAAAAATAATCCCTTATTTACACTTGGGCATATAGTATACTCATAGCCATAGACTTTTGTGGATTTTTTTCAGTGAAACTGTATTTAAGAAAAGGGGTCATACTATAAATAATGTTGCATAATTTATTTTTTACACTCAACTTAGTATAAAGTCTTTTGAAATAAATATTCTTATGATATCTTATGTAGTGATCTACAGTTATAAATACATGGAATTCCATTGTATGGAATGAGCAAAACATGTTCAATTGATCACCTGTTTAGAAACTTCCCTATTTTTTTTTTTACTTATTGTGAATAAAATAATATGACCACAAACACCTTTGTAGCAAATCTTTGCACTAGTTTATTCCTAAAAGAGGATCAAAAGTACAGCAAAGCTGGTGTGAGAAGTCACTTGGCCACAGGGTGAATTAGCTGACTTCCTCATACAAAACTTCATAAAGCTCTGTTGTCTTATTAAAATAAATTACCTCAGTCAACCTTCACCAAAAGTGGTAAATATTATAAAACATGTCTTTTTAAAAAATGAGGAAATTTTGGGAAAATCACACATGTACTGAAATAAAACTCCTCAGGTGAAGAAAAACATCAATGATCTAAATAAAAAGTGTACTTTCCATATAATTTTCCTAATCTTTCTTTAGAGTTTGTAAATAAATAACACCATGTCTAACTGGCTTCTTTCAAACATCGAGTCTTTAGTGACAATTTATTTCCAGGCCTCCTCTTATTGCTAAGCATTTAGACTTGTCTGTTCCACTATTTAGGCCACTGGCGACTGTATAGATAACTGAATTTTAGCCTGGACTTTTCCTGCAACTTCTCACACCTATCAGTTGTATAATTAGGTGAGTTGGTTACATTGTTCTTTCCTCTTTTTTCAAATATAGCATAAATTCCCTTTTAAGCCATTCCAGAAGTGCTTTAATTAATTAAAGTCTTGGGCATTTTCATAATAAACTCCATGAACTCTGCTGATTCCTTGCATAATTTTCATGTAGTTGATGCCCATCTTTTCTACGTAAGTTCCACCTGGGGTCCCTTGTTCAAAAACAACAAGGAAAGTCATTAGAGATTCTAAAACGTAAAGTTTTTTCCTTTTTCCTACAACCTCCCTCTTGTCATGGCTATGTAAACTCATTCTAGGTAAAGGAAAAATTAATATTTTAAATTATTAGTATGAATGTTACTGTTCATTTTTATGTTGTGCAATGCCAGTTTTAGAGGCAAACATAAGAACTCTGAGCTCATATGTGGAATCACTGAAATTATAAAATTCCTGTTTTGTGGCCCATAGGTCCATATGTATGTTGTACTTACCAGAACAGTAGCAATGCTGCACAAAACTAACTCAACTGATCTGTTTTCTCGCTTTGTGATAAAATTACATCCTACCAATACTCTATACTTTTGGATTACTCATGAGTAAGGCAGTACTGAAAGGAGCAGTTTACTTTTTCTTTCCCTTTCCTGTTATGCTGTCATTTTCAGCCTAAATGGTTGACTAATAGAGGAAAGCAATATGAGTAGGAAAAGATATGATAAGGTTCTTTGGCCACTTATGTTTCCTTGAATGCCACTCTCTTCTGCATTTGAAGCAAACTCTTGTTCCAACAGAAAGTGTGGCCCATCAGAGCTATCAGCTTACTCAGTTGAGGATGTGACATATTTACTATGTACTTGCTTTGAGTTTCACTCACCTGCATATTAGAGTTCTGTGCTTGTGGGGCACACAAACACTACATGAGAGCAGCACAGCAAGAAATGGCAGACCTGCATGCTGCCCCTGTCTCCTTTCCTCCCATATAAGCTTCATTGCCCTATCAGACTTCACTTTCCAAACACAAGTTCAATGATAAAATTAGTAAGAATTTCAAGACCACAATCACAGAGCATAAAACCAAGTATGGGGCCCTTCTGACTATAGGGCCCCGTGTGACTTGTCCCAGGTGATATACCCATGAAGCCAGCCCTAGTGCAAGCCTTTTCGAATGTCTTCTTGATCTTCATGGTGCAAAAAAATCAGGTCCTCTTCTCATGCTGGATTCTTCTCCCTGAAAACCACCTCTTCTCAAAGCTACAATTACCAACCCTGTGTTAGCAATGTCCACATATCTCTATCTTCACAAATACCTGTATCTTCAGTCTATAGTGTGCTTCTTAATTCCAGAACCACGTATCATACTATCCACCTGACATGTTTACTTGGATGTCTCAAAGGAACATCAGACTTGAAGTAACTAAAGCATTGCTTCCCTTCCCCACATCTCACCGCCAACACTTATAGATCCCCTCCTCTTCCAGTGCCATGGGTTTCAATGAGAGATCACCATCCAGTCAATTACTCAAGTCAGAATTTGGAGGTCATCCTTGACACCTCCTTCTTCTATGCAAGTCCATCACAATTTCTAGTCAGCTTTATCTTCTGACCATCTCCCTCAATTTTTTACTTCTCTCTCTCTCTCCCTGTTGCCACTGCCTCTGTGTTACAGTGGGCTCCTAAGTGCTCTTGCTGAATTCATTCTTGCCACATCAAGTCTGTTTTCCATGTTGCATCCAGGATATTTTTTGTTTTTCTGTTTGATAAATTTGTTTTTAAGCACACATCTGATTTTCCTACCTGCTTGAAATTCTCATTGCTCTTAGTATTAAAACAAAATTCTTTAAAGTGATGTGCAAGGCCATTTGTAGACTGACCCCTACCACATCTTTACTGTATTCTAGTTCTGTCTTCTTTCCATTCTATATTTCAGAAACATCAACATTTTAAAGGTTCTTAAATACTCCCTGTTTTCAAGCCCAACTTCAGGAGTTTTGAAACATGTCTTCCCCTTGTCTTGGAATGCTCTTTCCAGCTTATATATTAAAAATAACTCTTCCTTTAGATCTCGGCTCAACTGCTAAATTCCCTAGTAAAGAACCCTTGCCCCCTGACTGAGTTAATTCTCTGTATTATATAATACCATATATGTCATGTAGATAGTCCTTTTACAAGTATTTAATTAGAATACTTTATAACGCATTCCTTTTAAAGTGTTTTTGATCAAAATCTATCTCTTCTTCAAATGAGAATGCTCTCTCAGGTCAGACAGCATGTCTCCACTGCCATCCCAGCTCCTAGCCCAGTATCTGGCATGTAGAAGAGACTAAATCACTATGTCACATCAATGAATGACCACTTATTTGTTCTAGGCATGAAGCTTGGTATTTTATGTTCTTTATCTCATTGAATCCTCACACAACCATATGAGACAGAGTCTATTATTGTCTCAATTTTATAAAATCTGAGGCTTACAAAGCTTAAGTTATTTATATAAGGTCATATAGAGTATGAGTACCAGACTATAATTTGAACCCAGAGACTTTGTTCTCTCTTTCTCTTTAAACATAGTAAAAGAGACAATTTAAGACTAGACTTGAGAGGGGTGATGAAAACAAGGAGTTGAAACCTGAACCAGCATTAATGGAAAGAATCCTATGTGGTTTATTTAAAAAAAAAATTCATTAAGCTTCAACTAATTGAGATAAATATACAATTCCAGTGTTAGTGGCCAAGCCTCTTCACTGAGCTATTGTGAATCACTTAGGCAGGAATGGCAAAGGAAGGTCTATCTGCTAGGCTCTGACACAGACTTTTCCTTTCCCTGTCCCACTATTGAGTCATCCTTTTCTGAGTCTTTCATGAAATGTGTCCCAGCCAGATCAATCCTCACCCTTTCCACGTTCCCATCCTGATAGATACACTGCTGAGAAGCCTAAGTATCCATCAGCAATTGCTCCATAGTTAGGCTATAGAGTACAAAGTTTTCATCAACTAAAGTCCTCCAGCTGTAGCTGTTTCTACCACTGAACAAATGCTGAAACACAGCTAGCCTTCAGAGCCTGCATTGCCAAGTATGTCTGGCAGAGCTGCCTGGGAATATCTTCTTGGTCCGCACACAGAAGTGATAGGAGTGATTTCAAATATCTTCTTAACTTTCTGCAAGGAGAATAAAACTTCTTTGCCGAGTACCACCTCAACAGGGCTTCCTGCGCCACGTAAAATATGTAACATACTATTATTCTCTGGGCACCTCCTAGGCTCCACTATTCAACAGCTTCTTTGTCAGTAGCCAGGCAGTTAAAGCTGTCACTAGCAGCCTCACTTGGGGCTTGAGCTTTAACTATTTCGTGACTTTTTGGATATGTGTGGGGATAAATTTAGTGATGGTCTAAAAAATAATTTCCTTTGGTTTTTTAAGATATTGATCATTAACACTTCCTCTTCATTTCCCAAATAATTTCAATTGTCCATATTGGCTGGTTTGCCCAGTGATAACAAAGATCTTACAATCCGGAAATTTACTAACAAAACCCATAATAATATATGGAAGCTTTCTTTTGAGAATGGATGTAGAAACGAAAGACAGATGAAAAAAAGGGGGGCTAGGAATAAATGAGGGAATAGGGGTGGCACAATCTATGTACACCCACATAGAGTTACTGACAAAACACGGTTATAATATGAAAGGCAGTAGAATCCTTATGAACGGACATGGGAGAAGGTGGTGATGCAGCAGTTAAATATTTTGTTAGCAGATTGAACTGGCTGAAGGACAGAGAGCTTAGAGGTTGGAAGGACAGGAAAAAAAACAGGTGGCAGGAGCTAATATGAGGCAGAGATGAGTACAATATTCTTTTAAATGGAGCCCAATAAATATTTTTGTTGAAATTTGAGATGTGGCAAGGCACATATTGCTTTGACACTTACACCTTCCAGCATTGGTGATGCCGTTTGTAGTCTATGAAACTAATAAATGGTTTCTGATCCACCCTTTTGGTGCTGGCATTAACATATAGGGAAATAGTCAAGGCAAAACAAAAACACAAAAGAACTACTGTAAAAATATTGTATTATTTGGATTCAATCACCACCAATCTTGCCAAATCCCTGTGGATTTCCATTGTCCTACATTGCAAGAATAAAGGAAAATTTAGGGGTCGATGCCAAATTGTTTTAAGTTGAATGTTTTTCAATTTTTTTTCGTGAGGTGTCAGTAGTTCTTTAAAAGTCAGTTAAGGGTTTTGCAATATTTTTTATTTTTCTCATATTTATTTAAGAAATACTTGAATTTCAGACTCTGCCTTTGTTTTTTTGTTGCCATTTTCAAGTAACTGATTTCATTTGTGAATATGGTGAAACCCAAAAGAATGGAAAAGAATAAATATTGGTGTGAAAATGATGCTTTAAATGCATGGGTGCCAGACAGGAAAAGCTCTTGGTCTTTTCCTATATTTGATCAATTGGCTTGTCTAATCCATTTGACTGTGGAAGGTTGGCCTGACATGACTTCAGATTGGTTTAATAGGGATTAAGGTGGCATGAAGTGTATAACACCATGCATTTGCAAGTACAAACATGCTTGGAAATTCATTTGTCTTTGGGGGGAGGCTAGTTCAAACTCCAGCTATATTTACAAACAGATTCTAGCCACAGCCGAGCAATTTGGAGCTGGGGAAAGTAACTGTGCCTGCCTTTCCTTAAACCCACAGGGCCTTTGATTTCTGCCCAAATAAAGCAGGCCTTTGGCATTCGGCTCTCTAAGCTGGCAAGATATCTGCATAATGTCTGCAGAATTTAGAATGGCCAGGAGGGGCAGGTCAAAGAGAGCCAAATTATGATATCACACCCATAAAACCTCATCAGTAGTGACATACAGAAAACACTCAGTGAATTGCTTCCATTAATTTATCCTTATTAAGAAATTCTAAGCAGTGTCTTCATTTCTTGGCAGATTTCAGATTCAGCCCTTTCCCCTTTCTTCATTCATTGCTTTTCCTTAAAAAGAACAGGCACCATGGGTACTGATTGACAGTAGTTGAAGAAATGTGGCTTAGGGGAATCTAAGATGCTTGAACTACCCAGGAGGAATGTGTTATTTGCCTTTGGGAGAGCCAAAAACTTTCCAGAACCTCTGGTATGGGTTAGGATGAGAGCTTTTTCTACAGAGAAGTAAAAGAAAACCTGACTATAGAGAATTCTGTGTTTCTCTCTTCTCTAGAAATAAGGACAGAAGCTCTGATATACCCTGGAACCAGACCCTAACCTGGCCCTGCGTTGCTGTGATCTGACTCTGGAAAGAGGAAACAGGGATGGCTGTCAAGTGGTCAGGATAGTTGCAGGATCAGGGAAAGGGTGGGATATGCAATTGAATGCACACCCAGCTTTTCTTCAGGTCATACATGTTTCTAAAGCTGAAAATCCAGCTAGTCTACAAAATCGACATCAGGAGGAACTGAGGGAAATGTGAAGAACCGACGGAAAACATTTCCTGGTAACCAGCTGACCCTGTCAGGAGTTTAGAATGTCATCAGTGTGGAGGTAGATACTCAGAAGACTCAGCTGCCTTGTCTGCTTGTCTGATGTGGGGCCTGGGAACTGCGACCTGAAAGCCTTACTCAGGAGGCAGAATTTATAAGCCATTACAGTACCATGTGGACCTGTCATGTATAGGTAAGTAGTGAGAGAAAAGTGTAAGAAAGCTGAGACCAAGAAAGACAGAAATAGGGAAAGAAGATTTATCAGATCATATTTAAGATTGGAATGAATAAAGAAAATGTTTTGAATATGAAAGAGAGGATCAAAGATACCGCATTGTTTCACAGACAAATATTAAAGAAGCAGAGACATAATTTATGTAGTACAAATGAATCTGTGTTCTTTTGTGCTTTTTACTTACTGTGCTCAATTTTATTTCTCAGATTGTATACTTTGAAAATTTAAGTTCTTAAATATTTTTTAAATCCTTTAGTCATTATCAGAACTAACTGAAGTAGGACATTTTGACTAGTTGAAAAGTATTCTTTTAACATAACCTTGCTAGTCATTGGCATTCTTAAGGACTTCCACGTTGAATTAGCGTATCAGATGGACCCCCCTCAGTGACAGGCATTGATGTATGATGTGAAACTCCACGCCCTGGTAGGTACGTGGGCAGGGAAACTTGATGACGGAGATACTCAAGTGTAGATGTTACCCACTCCCGAGGAGAGATGAAAAACCAAAAACCCCAAAGCATGACTTAAAGATGGAAATCAACTGTAAAGATAGCAGCTCTTTCTCTCTGCTATCTTATTGATTTGACCAAAATGTTACCTGGAGAAAGCGGTCCCACACCAAGGCAAGAAGAGCCCATCATGACTCTCATTCAGATTCAATATGAATGAACCAAACTAGAACTATGCTCTGATTTTCTAAGGATATCAGAATCTTAACTGTTTTTACACTACCATATGAAGCCTTAAACACATTCATGCTAATTCCTTCTAGGTAAAAAGTCATGATATTTAATAACAAGAGGTAAAACCAAGAGTTGAAGAGGCAGAGCTGTTTAAAACAAAAGCAATGCAAAAAACCAAAAACAAAACATATATGAATAATTGAGAGAAAGGCACCCTGGTGAGAGACCTTGACCAGTCTAGGAACTTGAAGTCTACTACAGGTTCCGCTGCTGACCAGGTATAGAGGAAGGGACTCGTTGACTCTAAGTTCCCTCTTAGCTCTGCATTTTTTTTTTTTCTGTCTTGATTCATCTTCCCAAGAAATACAACCATAAAAAGAATGAGATCTTGCTGTTTGCGACAGCATGGATGGACCTAGATGGTATAATGATAAGTGAAGTAAGTCAGAAAGACAAATACCATATGATTTCACTCATATGTGTGGAATTTAAGAAAAAATAAATAAATGAACAAACAAACAAAAAACAGACAAACAAAAAAAGATTCTTAAAAACAGAACAAACTGGTGCTTGCCGGAGGGTAGGTGGGTGAGGAGATGGGTGAAATAGGTGAAAGAGATTAAGAGTACACTTACGTTGAGCACTAAGAGATGTATTGAATTGTTGCCACCTGAAACTAATATAACACTGTATGCTAATTATATTTCAGTGAAAAAATAAAGATAAAGAAAGAAATACAGTTTGAGTCTCAAGAGCACTGAACAGCAGTGAAGAGTGAGTCTGAATTCTTTTACTTTTGGAAAAGACCTGCAATTCTGTATAAGTAATTATTTGGGTTTTCTTTTGTGCATGCCACCTTTAATTTGAAAACTAAACTTGTCGGTTCATGATTTTTGGAAGTTCAGAGCTAAAATTATTATATTGCTTAGTTGTTTTTATTTTCAGTTATGAATGATGAATGCACTTCCTGGTGCTACCCCTTATTGTACCTTCACTGTAGCCAGCTGGATCTGTTGTTGGGGTCAGTTATAGAGATTTGATCTAACTTAGGTAGTATGTTGAAATTTTCTGCCCCCGGCCTCTTTTTTAAACAAAAGATGAAAACCCACACAAGCTTATGTGAGCTAGTATAGCAATATTTTTGGTTTTACTATTTGTATTTTTCTTCCTGGTGGTAGGGAAAAATAAATTAGAGAACTTCGGGTCAAAGGTCCTCCGATTTTTACAACTACTCTTTTGCTCTATCCAACAGTTTAAGCACATTTAAGTAAAATGAAAGAAAAAGAATTACAGGCTAAAAGCAAGCTCTCTGCTTTCAAGAGTATCTTGGCTGATGATTCCAGGCAGCACGGAAATAGAAACCCTGGAAGAGATACTAAATATGAACCATTGCACTCTGCAATTCTCACTTCTCAAGAGGAACATAAAATGGTCCTGCTCTTGTTGATGTACATATGCATAAAACATCAACCACAAAACACCTCACCTTCCAATACCTCTGAACAGTTCTGCATGCTGATTGAACAGGGAATTTGATAAAAATGACAGCTTTCTTACCACTATCAATAAAGAAGTATAAAAATAATAGCAATGGGTTTACATATGTGTGTGTGAGTATGAGCGCATTCACACACACGTGGGGAGGAGGGGAAGTTCTGCTGGTGAATCAGTAGATTAACATTGACCACTCTAAATTTTATAAGGGCTTCCATCACCAGAAGACACAGAGGTAGTATCAACCATTTGGCCTTTTAGTTTTACAGGTTCTCCTGTCAGCGTGGTCTGTGTAATAAGCCCTCTCTCATCTTCAGATTGTTCTGGAAGGTCTTTTGCTATGTACTGCCCCAAACTTCCCTATTTATTTAGGGAATTTTCCTGGGAAACTGACTGGACGCAATGTCTGAAGATGGCACAAATTGTCACTTTGCCCTTTTATGCATTTGGCTTTTTAATGTATAACTTCTCTCTTTTTTTTTTTTTCAGTTTGGATGTAGAAGATGGAGAGGGAGCTGGTTGTGCTTCTCACCACTGTATCAGGCCGCAGACACCCAGATGGATATTCTGCTGCCTGTAGGAGTGCTCATTAAAGACCTAGTCAATAGGCTTCATTGACTCACAGCCTGCTATGTTGTCACTGGGGCTTGATTTTTTTCCCCCTTCTCATTCTTTTATTATTTCCTTGGCACCTCTAATATTGTGTTGAAGATCATCTAAGACTGAGACAGAATGATGCGTGATGTGAGGAAATTGGAACCAAATGTGTTTACTGTACTGGCACATGTACCACACATTTCTAAAGCTGACAGGCTTATCTGAATAGCCTATTTTTCCAGGTCATAGCACACTCCTTCAACCCCTGAAGTTTCCCCTTCTCTCCTCCCAAAATGAGAATGTCAAAGAACTTTAAAAATTGCCTTAATAGTTGTATTCATATCAGCTTGAACATCTCAATGAAGACTTTCAATAGGAGCGGGCACAGCAGAGGTAAAAAATCAAGTTATTTAGAACACACAGTATGCAAATGAGAGATAAAGATATTTTCTATTTGAGGTATTCTGAAAAAAACAAAACAAAATATGTACCTAAAGGTTCTAACCCTACTATTTCTCGCTCTCTAATGCACAACATTCCTAGCCTTGGAAACATGGATATCATCCTCATCGTTATCAGAAATATATCGTAAAGCTGAGTTTGGACAAGGATGGGTGAGAATGGATATGGTGGCATAAGAAAGTCTGAACAGTCAACTCTGGTGGGCTGGGGAGTGAATTATATGAGAGTGTCAACCACTCTCTTTATCAAGTTTTTGTAAAAATGGGTAATGAAATGCTAGAAGCAGAAAACAATTTCTGTGCAGACAAGCTTGGGTACATGTTTCCTAATTCATACTTCAAAAGCAAGGAGAAAACAGTAGCTTATAGAACTGCATAATCTGGAGATCCTTCTCTTCTCTGACTTCAAACAGATTAAGAAGAACAATTTTAATTTTTTTTAATTTTTATTTTTTTAAAGAAGAACATTTGATTTTTAATGAGGAAGGAAGGTGTTGCTTGCGTAAATGACCTTTGAGGGCTCTGAACCAAAGAAACTTAAGAAATTGAAGGATGGTTAGAAGCAATGAATGAAAGGAGGAGGTACATTAATAAACAAAAATACACACACACACACACACACACACACACACAATTATTTGGATTGCTTCCTTTGTTGCCAAATCACACATCCAAGAAGACTCAGAGAGTAAACTGAGGTTTGGCCCCTTTTCTGTGTATGCAGAGGTAGGTCAGAGGCAGCTGTGAGCTGGCATCCTGGGAACTTCATTACTGGATTGGCATCATGGGAATTTGCCCATTCTGTACAAGACAATTTGTTAAATCCCATTCATGTGTCCAAATGCATGATTAGGGACTTATAGTAACCACCCATGTTCACACATCTATCATTCAGACACAAAACAAAATACAAAACACCAAATGTCTCTAGAGTTGAGCCAGATCTTTCTTATCTTTGAACAATCAAAACTTATAAAAGCCTCAGGGAACTGAAATGATTTATGAATGTTCAAAGCTACTAAACTTTTGACAATTGTTCTTGCTAAAACAAAACTGTCTACATTATCTTGTATTACCATAAAGATTTTGACAAAAAAAAAATTTGTTTCCAAAAAAAGAATATTGTTTTCTTGTTATTTCTTTCCCTTCTATTTAAGCATTACAATTTAAAAAA
The DNA here is from genome assembly GCF_002007445.2 of Ailuropoda melanoleuca. Classification (NCBI taxonomy): domain Eukaryota; kingdom Metazoa; phylum Chordata; class Mammalia; order Carnivora; family Ursidae; genus Ailuropoda; species Ailuropoda melanoleuca. Next base: position 106,639,259 of record NC_048222.1, on the reverse strand, counting down.
AAAAAGAAAGAAAGAAAGAAAACTATCTTTTTTTTTTTTCTTCTGAAAGCCGTTCTAAGTTGGAGCATCTGGGAGACACAGAACCTTCCCAATGCAGTGTAAGTAAAATCTCTGTCCTGATCTGGTTTGCAACTTATGTCCTGTCACCAGGCTGACCAACTGTACATTCATAACCTCTTAAACTGCCAGGGAAAATTATAAGTTTTACAATATGTAGACTCAGGTCTGGTGAAAAGAATTGTGTTGGTTAAAAAGCCTAGATAGGGGCGCCTGGGTGGCACAGCAGTTAAGCGTCTGCCTTCTCAGGGCATGATCCCCAGCGTTATGGGATCGAGCCCCACATCAGGCTCCTCCCCTATGAGCCTGCTTCTTCCTCTCCCACTCCCCCTGCTTGTGTTCCCTCTCTCTCTGGCTGTCTCTGTCTCTGTCGAATAAATAAATAAAATCTTAAAAAAAAAAAAAGCCTAGATAATTCTTACTTTATTGTGAAAGCTCCAGGGTCCTGCTACTATTTCTTTTTCTGCCATGCATATTTTCACATAGCAATTAGCAGAGTATTGCTGATGTTTATGCTCATGGAAAATTAGCAAACAAATGTATTATTTTCTAAAGCATTCATTTATGGGTAAATCTGTGGCTCATAATCAAAGTGTTTTATTTTTAAATTCTTTTAATCATGTGGTTTCTTAAGAACAGTCAGCTGTCAGATTTTTTCCCTGGATACAGAGACTGGGAGGGGAGAAGGCACACAGCAGTGAATTGCAAAGAGAAAGAATTATGATTTGTATTCTCTTTACTCACTTCTAAGGTAAAACCAAAAGATGTGGAATGTGGTAAATGAAAAACATAACTGATCCATTGTGGTTAAAGACAGAGTTCTTGTTTTCTTCTCAGCATTAATTTTAGGTTATGAATGCTTCACTCTTTCGTGAGATCTGAAGGCCCTCCGTTAAGAAACAATTATGTTTCATTAACGTCTGATTGAGCATCTTGTCAGCCTCAGATGACAGAATGTAAACACCTAGAAAATCTCTAGACCAATGTTGATATCATTGTTGACAGCACCATTCTTTCAGATTTCAGTTACAATAATCAGTGTCTTTAGGCATTCTTGTCCAGTGATGGTAGATTATAAATTGGTGCAAGCATTTTGAAAACAGCTTGGCAGTATGCTGTAAGAAATCTTAAAACCAAATACCTTGAGCTAGGCATTTCTCTTCTTGGAGTACGACATAAGGAAAAAGTACCAGATATAGAATAAATAGATCAATCTGTTGATTGTTATGTAAACTGAGGATTCCTGGGGCCTTCAAGTATATGGGATTATCATTTGTTTTTAACATCCAGGTTAAATAAGTCAAGATTTCACCCACATTAACTACAGAAAAGCCAATGATTTTCTACACTATCAAGGACTATAGGGTTGGGGTGGGGACAAGAGATACTTACATTATTACATTGGTTGTTATATCTTCTCCAAACGCCTGCATCAGGCCTTTATTGAATCCCTGTGACATCCCATCTCTGCTTTTCCATGTCACACAAGTCTTGCTGGTCCATTTCATGCCATTGCCATCATTACCCCCAGGACCCCTAAAATAAATGAATTTTTGGGAATGGTGGAAAAGATTTGCAGAACAGGATAGGAAATAACTTAAAAATGGATTTGGATCACATTATGATGTAAAAGCTTGTTTGCTTTCCCAGAAAATCCCTTCCTGGCTGACTCGCTCCTGGGGCTCCAGACTATCATCCTGTTGATGGGCACTGCTCTCTCCTTTCAACACCTCCTTCCCATTTCCTGGTTACCCCAAATCCTGGTCATCCCAACTTCCTGTTTCCCTCCTTATTTGTGGTCTTGTCTCCTTTCTGAGGACAACACAGGGGTATTAAAAATCATTTTTTATTTCAAAATAGTTTTCCCTCAAGAGAAATATATTTTTACTTTAGTTTGTAGAACAGTTTAGATTCTTTAATTTTAATGTCCCCATTCTAAATTTTGCCTAGGACCTATATATTTTTTATTTTTAAAGATTTTATTATTAAGTAATCTCTACACCCAACACGGGGTTCTTGAATTTACAACCCGAAGATCAAGAGTTGCATGCTCCCCTGACTGAGCCAGCCAGGCACCGCATGCCTGGGACTTACCTTGTCTTTTAAACCAAAGGGTTTATTAAATGGTATTGTCAAATCCAAGGGAAATCTTTTTCTAAAGTTGGATTTTCATTGCTTCCTGAAAAATCATGAAACAGAATGTTTTTCTGATGTCCTGATAAGCTGATAAAACTAAAAGTAGTCTGGAAAAAAAATAATGTTCCCCCAAAAGGAAAACGGTTAAGCAAATTAAAGCATATTCATAGAATAAACTAATATCATATAATTATAAATGATATTTATGAAGAAGTTTTTGGTTTAACATTTTTAATAGTATCCAGTTTGTCTATAATAAGCATATATTAACTTTATGACTTAAAAATAAATTTGTTTAAAATTCTCAGCAATTTGGACTTTTAAGTCTATAACCTCTTTTCTTCTGATTGTCTATTCACAATGATGGTATAAATCTGGTCAGCATGGACTCAAATACAGTTAATGATCTGGGAGGAATGGTGGGACAAATAAAGAATTTAAGCTAATAATTATGTAACTTAACAGGGAAAAAGATGTAAAACCACATGTTCTCTAGGAACATCATTTAAATGTTAGTCAGCTATCAAGAAGATGCCATCTATATATAATTTTCTAAATTGCTAACCTGGCCCCAAGTTAGAAATCAAGTATAATCATCCCACAGTCTCATCATAATCTGTTCATGGCAATACAGGCAAACACTCAACTCTTCCACTGCTTACTCATATAAACTAAGACCTCTAAATTTTATATGATTAAAGCCATCTATTGGAATTAAACTGTCCCTTATCTGACATTTTGGGCTGCTGTCCAACCATACAGTATATGTTCTACCAGATATATGAGATCTGAGGGTGAATCTGTGCGTCTTGTGTTGCCTGTTGAGTCTTGTGAAATGTGCTGGTTTTTAAACTGTTCTCATAGCCCCCATCAGATACAGCTGGAAACATATTATTCTCAGAGTTCAACATCTTTCTTCATAAGATCAAGCATTGCACCTGGGTGGTATTCTCAACAAACCAAGTAATATCAAAATCAATGATGTAGGCAACCCATTTATTGCACAAGGTGTAAACATACAGTGGGACTGGAGCACCAGAACTCCTTACAGTGTAGCTGCCTCCCATAGGCAACTATAATCTCCTTAGATGGGTCTTTCTTTCTGATATAATCAAATAAACAATTATTGAATAATAGTGTTTACAATTTCCAAAAATATTTAAATACCCTTAGCAATAAATGATGTAAAGCATGAGATCCTTTTTGTTTTATTTTTTTATTAAGAAAAAAAGTCTTTTATTAAACTTGGGACATCTGATTTGAAATGATGTCTCTCTTATTCCTGTCCCCTGGATCCACAGATCTGAGGAATAAAGTCAAAGAGTTTTTCTAATAAACACATATTTGATGGCTCACTTCAGCTTGCAGTTTGAGATAGCAACCTCCTTGCTTTCTGCACTCTGAGTTATACCTTATGTCTGAGAGTCACAAAGAAAAATAGTCTTTAGCTCTGGGTAGGCCATGATAAGTCTAACTCAAAGGGAAATTTATATCATGAAGGTTGCAGGATTGTTTCGAGGAGGAACTAAAGTTTAGAATTGAACACACAAAAAAAGTGTTGCATTATAAGATCTATTTTGTAAAAAAAAATCTGTTAATTTTGTCTTTCGATAAGGATGGTAACATCATTGAAGTGTACTTCCATTATTAAACTTAAATTTCATTAAGAAGAATCTGTTTCCACAAGACCAAATATATGTACCAAATATCTAAAATCCTATGTGACCAAACTAAAAATATGGAATAATTGCCCAGCAGTCTTATTTTTAGCATGTGTGATTGCCAGGTAACTGCATACAAAGGGTGGAAGGTCCTCTTGGACAATGCTTCAGAACACACACAGACTCTGGAAGTAGATGGCCTGAATTCAAACACAGGTTCTACCACAAACTGGCAGTGTGACCTTGGGCTTATTATTTTAATCTCTTTAAGCATCAGTTTTCTCGGAAATAAAATGGAGACATGATGCTATTAACTTCGCAAGATTGTTGTGAGAATTGAAGGGAATATAGTACACATAGAATACTTAGAACAGTGTTTGGATAATACTAAATGTTCAGCTGGTGGCTATTGACTACCCTGATATCCAAGGATATTTGTGTGAGCCGGAAACTAAAAGCTCCATAATGCTATAAAAGCTAACTCCTACTTCGCGTGCCCATATGGCCATTTTATTTTCATTTCTAAATATTACCTATAAGCAACTTTCTCTAATACTTAGATGTTATCTCTGTGGTCGATAAAGTAAATTATTTTCTTATTGAAAAATATGAGGAAGATAATTTGAATGGTGAAATCTACAATGAAATGCAGATTTGTTTTCCCTCAAGAAAATACCAGCTGTTGTCACCCCCAGAATATCACTTGTCGCCAAGCATCCAACAAAAATTGACAAAATATATCTGTCAGGGCCTTAGAGTTATAAAATAAATAATACAAGGGTCCTGCTCTCAAGGAGCTTTTCTTCTCGAGGGCAAATACCAAATAGCCTCACTGTAAGGTAGAAAGGGATAAGTGCCTGAAACATAGGGATAAAGTGTGTTGAGAGTTTAAAGGAAGATATCATTCTTTTTCAAATCTACTGATCAAAGAAAAATTTATGGCATCTGAACTGGGCTTTGAGAGATAGCAAGATTTGCACGTGATGATGTGAAGAAAACACAGCAGTGATGGCAATTGTATTAGCAAATAAGATTAGTTTTAATTTTTCTAGACCCAGGTTTGTGTAGCAAGTTATTTTCTGCATGTGTTTTGCCTATGAGATAACTCAAAGTTTAAGATAATTAGAAGCCTTATGCTGCACCTTATGGAGAGATTAGCAAAGGGATGACTCCTCTTATAACTGCCTTCTCTCAAAATTAATTCAAAATGGGTCATAGAGATACATATAAAAGTTAAAACTATAAAATTTCTAGAATTTTATGTAAAATTCTAGAGAATACTTTGCAACCTAAGGGTAGATTTATCACCATTTATAAATCTACTTTATAAAAAATTAAAACTTATGCTATCAACACCATTAAGACACCATTAAGAAAATAATAATAAAAGCAAAGACTGGAAGAAAGGTACATCTATTCTGAATAGATAAAGTACTCTTACAGTCTAGTATACCCAACCTAATAAAAAACAAAAGGGCAAAAAACTTCAACTGATATTTTACCAAAGAAGATATACAAAGGGTCATTAAACATATGAAAGGATGTTCAGCATCATTAGTCAGGAAAAGGAAAATAAAAAGCCTTAATGAACTACAACTGACTAAAATTAAAAAGAATGACAATTTGAAGCGTTGATGAGGATGTGGAACAACTGGAAATATCATACATTGCTGGTGGAAATGCAAAATGGTACAACCACATTGGAAAAACTGTGGCAATTCCTTATACAGCTAAGTATACTTAAATCCTATGTATGACCCAACAGTTCCACTCCTAGGTATTTACTCAAGGGAAATGAAAATGCATGCCTACAAAAAGACTTATATAAGAATGTAGAATTGATAGGTTTGATATAACGAGTGTATTAAAAATAACTTACAAGAGCAAGGTAAATATATCTCAAGTACAAATGTAACATTTATAAAAATTGACCATGTACTAGATAAAAATGCCTGTCATAATACAATTCCAATAATGAATATTGTATAGATCACATTCTCTGATCACTAGAAAACAATAGGAAAAAATTTCTTCCTCACACCACACATATTTAATAATTTAAATATCTACTCATGAGATAAAGAAATACCATGAAAGCTAGGAAATACCTATAATTAATGACTATAAAACTACTACATATCAAAACTTTAGGGATACAGTGTAAGACATACAATACAGATTAATGTATAATCTACAAATCCATTCATTAAAAAAGAAAAAGAAGGATGCCTGGGTGGCTCAGTCAGTTAAGTGTCTGCCTTCAGCTCAACTCATGATCCCAGGATCCTGGGATCGAGTCCCATGTCAGGCTCCCTGCTCAGTGGGGAGTCTGCTTCTCCCTCTCCCTCTGCTCTTCCTCCCTTATCAGTCTATCTCTCTCAAATAAATAACTAAAAATCTTTAAAAAAAATAAAAAAGGAATAATAAAAAACATAGGAGCTAAGCTTTCAATTTTAGAATTTATGGACATCAGAATAAACCTATGTTGAAGGAAGGAAATAGTAAAGACAAGAGCAGATTTTTAAAAAGTAGAAAACAAAGAAATAATAGCAAAAACCAGCAAATCCCAAAGATGGTTATTTGAAAAGATGAATAAGTAGAAAATTTTAAAGTAAGAGTGATCTAAAATAATTAGGCAGATAACCTCAGCAATCAGACAACAAAAAGAAATAAAAGGCATCTAAATCAGCAAAGAAGAAGTCAAACTCTAACTCTTTGCAGATGATAGGATACTTTGTGTGGAAAACCCAAAACACACCACCTCAAAGCTGCTAGAACTCATACAGGAATTCAGTAAAGTGGCAGGATATTAAATCAATGTGCAGAAATCAGTTGCGTTTATATACACCAACAACAAGACAGAAGAAAGAGAAATTAAGGAGTCGATCCCATTTACAATTGCTTGCAAAACCATAAGATACCTAGGAATAAATCTAATCAAAGAGGCAAAGAATTTGTACTCATAAAATTATAGAATACTCATGAAAGAAATTGAGGAAGACACAAAGATATGGAAAAACTTTCCATGCTCATTGATTGGAAGAACAAATATTGTGAAAATGTCTATGCTACCTAGAGAAATCTATACATTCAATGCAATCCCTATCGAAATACCATCAACTTTTTTCACAGACCTGGAATAAAAAATCCTAAGATTTGTATGGAACCAGAAAAGACCCTGAATTCTGGACTTCAAGGTCTATTACAAAGCTGTAATCATCAAGACAGTATGGTACAGGCACAAAAACAGACACATAGATCAAAGGAACAGAATAAAGAGCCCAGAAATGGACCCACAACTCTATGGTCAACTAATTTTTGACAAAGCAGGAAAGAACTTCCAATGGAGAAAAGATAGTCTCTTCAACAGATGGCGTTGGGAAAATTGGACAACCACACGCAGAAGAATGAAACTGGACCATTTCCTTACACCATAGACACAAATAGACTCAAAAGGGATGAAAGACCTAAATGTGAGATAGGAGTCCATCAAAATCCTTGAAGAGAACATAGGCAGCAACCTCTTTGACCTCAGCCACAGCAGTTTCTTCCTAGACACATCACCAAAGACAAGGGAAACAAGGGGAAAAATGGACTATTGGGACTTCATCAATATAAAAAGCTTTTGCATAGCAAAGGAAACAGTCAACAAAACCAAAGACAACCGACAGAATGGAAGAAGATATTTGCAAATGACATATCAGATAAAGGGCTAGTATCTGAAATCTATGAAGAACTTATCAAACTCAACACCCAAAGAACAAATAATCCAATCAAGAAATGGGCAGAAGACAGGAACAGACATTTCTGTAAAGAAGACATCCAAATGGCTAACAGACACATGAAAAAGTGCTCAACATCACACGGCATCAGGGAAGTACAAATCAAAATCATGATGAGATCCACCTTACACCACTCAGAATGACTAAAGTGAACAAGTCAGGAAATGACAGATGTTGGCGAGGATGCGGAGAAAGGGGAACCCTCCTACACTGTTGGTGGGAATGCAAGCTGGTGCAGCCACTCTGGAAAACAGTATGGAAGTTCCTCAAAAAATCAAAAATAGAGTCACCCTATCACCCAGCAATTGTACTACTGGATATTTACCAGAAAGATAAAAATGTAGTGATCTGAAGGGACACGTGCACCCCAATGTTCATAGCAACAATATCCACAATAGTCAAACTATGAAAAGAGCCTAGATGTCCATTGACGGAATATATATATACATATACACACACACACACACACACACACACACACACACACACACACAATGGAATATTATGCAGCTGTCAAAAATGAAATCTTGCCATTTGCAATGACGTAGATGCAACTAGAGAATATTATACTAAGTGAAATAAATCAATCAGAGAAAGAAAGTCATCATATGATCTCACTGGTATGTGGAATTTGAGAAACAAGGTAGAGGATCACAGGGGAATAGAGGAAAAATGAAACAAGATGAAACCAGAGAGGGAGACAAACCATAAGAGACTCTTAAACTCAGGAAACAACAGGAGGGTTGCTGGAGTGGAGGGGGGTGGGAGGGATGGTGTGGCTGAGTGATGGACAGTGGGGAGGGTATGTGCTATGGTGAGCACTGTGAATTGTGTAAGACTGATGAATCACAGACCTGTACCCCTGAAATAAATAATACATTATATGTTAATAAAAAAATAATAAAATAAAATAATAAACAAGTCAGAAATAAACAAGATTAGAAATGGAAAGAAGGCTATAAGTAGAAATACATTTGAGACTTAAAAATTCTTAGAAAATAGAAAAATTTATTCAACTTAATTAAAAATTCAGAAGAAACAAAAAATTTTCTAGAGAAAAATAAGTTTTTCTTTTTCTTTAGAAGCAGTTTGGCATAATGATTGAAAACAGCCTCTGAGGTATATGATCTTGAGCAAATTAATTAAACTCAGTTTTCCCATCTGGAAAATGTGGATAATCAGAATGCTTCATAAAAATGATATAAAGATTGAATTAATAATGTTATAATGTGCATGAAAGGCTACCAGCAAATATTAAGGGCTTGATGAGTATTAATGTTTATTTTTTACCAATATTAATTACCAACTCTAACTCAAGAAGAACAGAAAAAATAAACCAGTTGAAACTAAAAATTGAATTGAGAAATAAAAGTATACTCTGTCTATAGTCACAGTATCTATTGTTTTATAAATGGGTTTTACCAGACTTTCATATAGCAATCTTGATTTTTAATAAACTGCTTCTGAAAATTGCAAAATTGCAAAATTACTAAATACATTTTACAAGGCCTATATAATCTTCCATAAGGATAGTATTGTGCTGGATGAGGACAGTGCAATAGTTCCCCCTTATCCATGGTTTTACTTTCCACCGTTTCAATCACCTGCCATCAACCACCGTCCAGTAGTAGGTGATCCTCCCTCTGACATATTATCAGAAGCTCAGTAGTAGTCTAACACTACATTACAATGCCTGCATCACTCCCCTCACCTCACCTCATCACACAGGCATTTTATTATCTCACATCATCACAAGAAGTTGAATAAGATACTTTGAGAGATAGACTGCATTCATATAACTTTTATTACAGAGTATTATTATAATTGTTCTATTTTATCATTATTGTTCTTATCTTTCACCATGTGGTTTCAGGCAACCACTGAAGGTCTTGGAACCTATCCCCCTTCAGATAAGAGGGTGCTACTGTACAACACAAGAAAATTATAAACCAATGTCATTTACCAATATAGTGTTAAAGTATGGTTGCAAAAATATATATATACTAACTGAAAATTGACAAATTAAATTCAAGAGTATATGAAAAATACATTACAATAAAGTATTCTGTGAAAAGAAGATAGAACATCAAAAGAATCTACTAATGTAATACATATAATCTCAATGAATTCAGAAAAAGTAAACATGAAATTTAAGGCAAATTAATGATAAAAATGTTGCACGAAGTAAGTGAAAACTTTATAAAGTTTCTTAACTTTAATTTCTGACAAAATAGAATTTGATGTTAAGCTACATTTTTCAGAAAGTTGTAGCAAACATCATACTTAATGTTAAGATTCTAGACACATTCCCATTAATGTAAAGAGCAAATGATAATTCCTACACTCAACATTTCTATTCAATACTGTCCTAAGGCCACACTTTTTTTTTTTGCAGAATTTATTTTTTTAATTAATTTATTTTTTATTATATTATGTTAGTCACCATGCAATACATCCCAAGTTTTTGATGTAAAGTTCCATGATTCATTACTTGCGTATAACACCCAGTGCACCATGCAGTACATGCCCTCCTTACTACCCATCTGAGTCCACACTTATTAGAATAGGAGAAAACAAAGAAATAAGAACTGTGAAAACTGGAAAGGAAGAGATTATTCTTTACCAGATGATACAATTATCATTTAATTGGACAATATGCAAACTATTAGTGCAAATATGAATGTTAATATTGTTAAATATGAATCCAAAATACCTAAATCAATGGTTTTCTTGTATAACAATAACTTTTAGATAATATAATAGAAAACAAATTCCATTTTGTTTTATTTTTAGCTACAAAATATAAAGGCATGAAAGGATAAATATAACAAAATCTCTAAGAATTTATAGAGAAATTGCAAAAAATTTTAATGACACGAGAGAAGCCAATAATGAAGCAATATGTTAATTTAAATGTAGACTCAATACTGCAATGATATAAATTCTATGAAAAGTAATCAACACATTTCATTAAAAACCTAACCAGGGTGTTTCATGTAACTAGACAAACTATCTCTAAAGTTAACATACTTGAATGGATTAAGTATTCCACGCGATGGAATACTTCATAGTTATAAAAAAAATAATGAAATCTTGCCACTTGCAACATGGATGTTAAGTGAAGTAAGTCAGTCAGAGAAAGACAAATACCATTATGACTTCACTAATATGTGGAATTTAACAAAACAAATGAGAAAAGGGAGGAAAAAAGAGAGAGAGGCAAACCAAGAAACCGACTCTTAACTATAGAGAACAAACTGATGGTTACCAGAGGGGAGGTGGGTGGGGGATGGATGAAATAGGTGATGGGATGAAGGAGTGCGCTTGTTGTAATGAGCCCTGGGTGATGTATGGAAGTGCTGAAACACTATATTGTACACCTGCAATTAATATTACACTGTATCTTAACTAACTGGAATTAAAATAAAAAATTTAAAAAAATAAAGTTAAATTAAAAGAGCAAAAAGCAAAAGCCAAAGTTAAGGCAAAGTAAAGAGGAATGCATTGGAGCAGGGCAGGTCCTTGGGAAACTATGGAAATGAAGATAGTGTATATGAAAGCAGAGATGGACAAATAGACCAAGGGAACAGAATAGAGAGCCAGAAATAGAGCTAATATATGAAAGCCTGATATATGATAAAGATGACATTATAAAGCAGTGGACTAATCAATCATTGGTGATGAAATTGGTAATCTACACGGAATGTAGTAATAATGATAGGTCTCAAGATCAAACTATATATACCCAAGAAGGAAGGATTATTCCTAGGGGGAGATTCTGATCAAATGTTTAAGGTAAAATTCTAAAAATTTGTAAGGATAATATTATGATGTTTAGGTAGCAAAGGATTTTTTTGTAAGTAACTGAAATATTGATAGATTTGAGTATATTAAGAAGAACAGAAGAAAAAGAGGGAAAAAGTCTGCATACGAACAGATACCATAAACAAAATGGAAAAGCAAATCAGAGATTGGGAGAAGATTTTTTTAAATAGATAAAATCAAAACAGGATTGGGAAGCAGTGAGCTAAATTACCTGAGTTCAAAACCAGATTGCACCACTTACTAACTGGATAAACTTGGCCAAGTTAATTCACATCTATGTGCTTCAGTTCCCTGTATATACAAAATAGGGATAATAGGTCTCCCCACCTCTTAGGGTAGTTGTAAAGATCAAATGAGTCAATAAATGTAAAATGGCCCCAAACAAGGCCAAGCATTTTACATGCACTCAACAAATGTTAGCAATTGCTTTAAAGGATTAGTATTAAAATACATAAAGAAATCCTAAAAATAAGTAAGAAAAAGATAATATAATCAAAAATGGGCAAATACTAGTAATTTAAAGAAGGTACCTAAATTTCCAATAAATATTAGAAAAGATGATCAACCTACGCCATTTCATGCTTTTCACATTGACAAGATTTAAAATGTAGGGCTATGGAACAATGGAAACCCCACAAACTACTGTTAAGAATATAATTTGCTATAAACAATATGAAGAGTAATTTGGCTGAGTAATATTCCATTGTATATACAAACCACATCTTTTTTATCCATTCATCTGTTGATGAGCATCTCAGCTCCTTCTACAGTTTGGCCATTGTGGATGAATACCCACTATTTGCATTGACATGGATGCAACGGGAGGGGATTATGCTAAGTGAAATAAGTCAACCAGAGAAAGACAATTATCACATGGTTTCACTCATATGTGGAATACTGTGGAGGACCACAGGGGATGGGAGAGAAAATTGAATGGGAAGAAATCAGAGAGGGAGACAAACCATGAGAGACTCTGGACTCCAGGAACCAAACTGAGAGTTACAGAGGGGAGGTGGGTGGGGGGTTGGGGTAACCAGGTGATGGGTATTAAGGAGGGTATTTGTGGTGATGAGCCCTGGGTGTCATACACAACTAATGAATCGTTGAGTACTACATCAAAAACCAATGATGTACTATATGCTGGCTAATTGAACATAATAATAATAAAAAAGAATTTTTTTTAAAAAAAGAGTAATTTGGCAATGTCAAGGAACATTGATAATGCTCATAAGAGATAATCCAGCAGTTGCACTTCTATAATTTAAACCCTAGGAGAATTTTAATATGGTTTCTCCAAAAGACATGCATAAGACTGCACATAACAATATCATTTGTTGGGCGCCTGGGTGGCTCAGTTGTTAACCCTCTGCCTTCGGCTCAGGGCATGATCCCAGAGTCCTGGGATTGAGCCCCACATCAGCCTCCTCCCCTGGGAGCCTGCTCCTTCCTCTTCCACTCCCCCTGCCGGTGTTCCCTCTCTGGCTGGCTGTCTCTCTCTCTGTCAAATAAATAAAATCTAAAAACAAAACAAAACAAAACAAAAAATATCATTTGTTATAATAAGTAAGTAGAAGCAACCTGAATATCTTTCAGGGGAGGAATGGATAAATAATATTCTGGTATATTCATATAAAGAGATACAATGAATGGACAAGCACTACAACTATCACCATGGACAAACATCAAAACCTAATGCTAATCACAGTTTGTGCATTAGATCCCATCTTTTCTCACCTACTCAAGCCCACCACTCTAAGAATTTCTCTTTTTCCTGCAAGAGCAAATTTTTTTATTTCTAGTGGATTATTACCATGAGTATGCGACTTGCTATACCCTCTTTCATCTTACATTCATTCTTCCGGCTACCATCACATTTCCTGCTCTTTATAACAGAACTCTAAAAGAGTTGACTGTATTTGATGTCTCTAATTCTTTTCCTCCCAATCTATTTCTTTATGTATCTAAGTTCCCTTACCTACTGCAACAGCAAATGCCTCAAAATATTAACTACAATTTTTGTTTCTGTGTCTTTTATCCACTTCGTATTTTCAATAGATAATATAGTCACCCATTTCAGAAATCTAAAAAAGTATTTATATGCAGTGAAAACTTTCTTTTACTCTAGTCTTTCTTCTACACAATTTCTACTCTCTTCTAATATTTTCTTGTATACTATTCAGCTTATTTGTACACACACAAGCAGATGAAAATGTATTTACACTGATTCTGCTGCAGAATTCTTTTTTCACTTAATAATGTATCCTGGGGGCCATTTCACATCAGCACATAATAGTTTTTCAATTATTTTTTCGAAGTATCTAGTATTTGATTGAATGGAGGTACCATATAATTTAACTTACTACTTTCCTATTGATGAGCATTTAGATAGTTTCTATGCTTTTGTATTCATAAACAATGTGGTAATAAATGACCTTGTATATATACTATTTTGCATGTGCATAAACACAGGCAGATAATTTTCTAGAAGTGGAACTCCTAGGTCAAAGGAAACATGCATTTAATTTTGATAGATATTAGTCAATTTCTTTTTATAGGAATTGTGTCAATTTAAGCTTTTCTAAAACAATATATGAGAGCACTTGCTTCCTCATAGCCTCCACAAGAAATTCTATTATCAAATAAAAATTTTTTCTCTCATTTGATAGGTAGAAAATGGTAAATAGTTTTAACTTGCATTTCTCTAAACAAATTTGAACATCTTTTCATAGGTTTAGAACTTTGTGTTCTTTCCTCATAAATTGTCTATTTTTATCTTTTGTCGATATTTTCAATTGGGTTATTACTCTTCCCAATTTCTAAGAGCTCTTTAACTATTTATTTTGTCTGTGAAATGTTTTTTCCCTTTTTATTATTGGCATTACCGTTGTGATTTTTTTCTGCCTCTAGAGGTTTCTTTTTGTTTTATAACATGTTGATTTAATGTCTTGGTTAGAAGACCTGGTCCCACACCAAGGTTGTAAAAGAATCTTCCTAAGTTTTCTTCTAGTGCTTTTACTGACTTATTATTTATAACATTTCAGTCTTTGGGTCCCTTGGAACTTATGGTTGAATATGGTATAAGTATGGATCCAATTTTATTTTTTTAAGATGGCTACCAGGTTACTCCATTTATAGAATATCCTACCTTTGAAATGCCAACTTAAGATTATTTCTATACTTCTTTAATCCTGTATATGGGTTTGTTTGTCCATGTACCAGCTGCATATTGTTTTAATTGCAAGATTGAGACTTTAAGTATAAGTTTTTAATATCTAGTTGAGCTAATCTCCCTATCATTGCCCTTCTTTTTCAGAATTCCTTTGATATTCTCGTTTCTTTTTTCATGTGAATATAGCATCTCTTTTTCTAATGCCTCAACAATCCCACTGGTATTTTAATTGGGAACCATTACATTTATAAACTAACTCTGTAAGTTAACTTGCAGAGAATTGACATCTTTGTGATGTTGAGTTTCTAACCCAAGAACTTGGTATGTTACTCATTTAAGCAACATTTCTCTCATACAATTTTGTATATTTCTTCTGACAAATTTCTTTCATATAATATTAAATATTTCCTTTCATTCTCAGGTATTTTATTGTATTTTTCTCCTCGTGAAAATAAGACTTTTTTAATTGGAATTCCAATTCCAACCTCCAAACTGTTTATTATTAGCATATATAAAATCTAATTTTTCTATTGATTTGATACTATATTATCCCATAGAATTATAATTTTTGTTAGCTTTTAATTGATTCTCTTGGCTTATACAGGTATACAGATATAACATCTACAAAAGTGATCATTTCACTCTTACTTTTCAGGTTTTATGCCTCTACATACTTCCTCTTTTCAATTGTGTTGATGATAATGGTGGTCATTTTGCTTTGTGTGATTTCTGGGGAAATATCTCTAGTCTTTCCCCATTAAGTATGATGTTGGCTTATGGGCTGATAAAGTCATGTGTTAAGGAAATCTCCATCCACCTTCATTACCTCATCTTTGACTCATCTAGAAGTTTCCTCAAGATAGCTTCATTGGAACAATATTTCTTCCCATCTTGCACATCAGAACTGCTTATCTATAGCTTTTACAAGTGGAGATAATTTTGGCTGAATATAAACTTGTAAATGTTCCTTTACTAACTCATGAAGACTACTGTAGAAAAACATGATAACAATTTGGTGCTTATAAAATTTATTGTTCAAACAGGGACAATTCTAAGAGCAAAGGAGTGTTCTAACAGTAATTATACTGGAACAAAAGCTATAAACCAGGACAGCATTTCCCCTTATGCGCCCCTCCCCCCAAAGTCTGAGATATATGTTGACACTAACAATAAGTAATTTCTTCTCTAGTCTTGGCTACCCAAGATTTATTACTTTCTAATTAAAGTTTAACAAGTTTATTAAAATATATTTCAGTGTTGAGTGCTCTGTGTTAAGTGTTAAATTTTCTTTGGTACATGGGAAATTTTAATGCATTGATTCAAGTATTTTTGTATTTCAAGGAAGTTTCTGAATTATATTTTTCAGTGTTTTTTGTGTTCCACCATTTTGCTTTCCTTTTTCAGAGATTCATATATTAGATCTCTTTTGCCTGTGTTTTACAACAAAAATTTTCTCTCTAATCCTTTTTAATTCTTAATTTCTGTTTCAATTAGACTGTTTTTCTCAATTCTTGTGTCCCTTGCTCTGTTCCATGATATATAATTTATTTCATGTTATTTTTAATTGCACTTTATTTTTGTAAGATATATTTACTTCATTTCTGACTTTTATCAGATCACATTTAATCTATTTATGATAATCTTTTTCCTTAGATTTTATATTTCTGTTTTATAACTTTCCTTCAGAAATGTAATTACTTTATCAAATTTGGAAATTTCCATGGCAAAATCCTCAGTGAAAATTTGTATTAGCCTATGGTACCACATTTTTATGAGTGTTCTCTACCTACTGAAAACTTTTGTTGCCTTTATCTAATTGTTTTCTTATCCTTGTATTGATACTGTGCCATATGATTTTTTATTACTTTTTATTGGATGAATTGTATTTTCCTGGACTAATAACTACGAGAAATTTCTTGCGAGTGGTTGAATAGAGCCAGAGTAGTCTTCTATAAATCAGAACCCAAAGGTGTCTCATTTTTTATTTCTATAGAGGTAGACTATTTCTGGTAAATACCACTCACTGTTATCTAGCTCTGAATTCACTCATTTTATAAGCTATCTTTATCCAATGGGGTTCTGCCTAGTTGTAATACTTGAAGGCAAAACGATATGGGTTTTATAATTTAGGATGACCCCTGCATTTTCAGAAAATGAATTTTGTCCAAGAAAAGGGGAAAACTGCTGAGTCACACAGCTGTGCTCCTACCAGAAATTCTCCTTTCTCTTTTGAACCCACTCTATTCAACACATTTTCCCACCACCTCACTGAAAGAGGTCTTGTCAAAAATTATCAGTAACCTCTACATTGTTTATTCCAATGGTCAATTTTTATATTATTATATATTTGGTATTATTATATTTGACTTTCCATCAGTATGTAGCACAGTTGATCACTATTTTGAAACGTTTTCTTTGATTCCATTTCAGCACATCATTTTCTGTTTTCCTCCTACCTCTTTGGCTAGTTCTTTTCTGTCTTCTTTGCTCACTCTTCCTTATCTTTCCAAACTCTAAACACTGAATATATGAGGGCTCCATTCTCAGGTCTTCTGACTTCTCTATCTTCACCTCTGTCTTAAGTGATCTCATCCAGTCTTATTGCTTTGTACATCATCTCAGTGGGGTTGAATCTATTTTACATATCTTGATTCCATCTCCCTCTGAAATCCATATTGATATATTTAATTTATCACTGAACGGTTCTGCTTGGATGCTTAACAGACATATCAAACTTAATAGGTCTAAAATCAAATTCCAAATCTTTCTCTCTGACTGAATTTTTTCGCAACCCTCCCCATCTCAGTTAAGGAAAACACTGTTCTTACAGTTGCTTAGATCCCAGATTTAGAGTAATTCTTAACTCCTGTGTTCCTCAAACTTCATATCCAATCATCACTAAATACTGTCAGCTCTTACTTAAAATATATCCCAAATCAGACCCTTTCTGACCAGCCACCAACATCTCCACTTAGATTACTGAACCATCCTCCCCGCTGGTCTCCCTGCTTTTGTCACTGCTGTCCTATGGTCTGTTCTCCACATGACAGTAAAACTAATACAATTTTAATATTAATGTTGGCATATCATATCATTATTCAAAATTCTTCAAAGTTTGTTCATTTTACTCAGAATAAAAGCCAAGTTCTTTCAATGGCTGAAGATCCCTTCATGGTGTTCTCTCTGCTCCCAATACAACATTTTTTTTGTGGTTTGTCAACCAATCTAGAAAATTTTCTACCTTAGTATCTTTACACTTGATGTACTCTATGCCTGCAATTGTATTTCCCTTTTGTTTTCTGGGCTCACACTCTCACAGTCCAGATTGTGCTCCAAAACCTCTTTCATATTAAAGTCTTTCCATAAAACTCTACTAAAATAATAACTATTGGATCACTTCACACCCCAAATATTATGCATTTCCTTTTTACTGCTTGATTTATCTCTATAGTGTTTATCAGCATTTGAGATATTAGATATTTGCATATTTATTTGTTCATTTTCTATCTGCCTCTTTTTGAACGTGTCATGAAGGCAGGAGTTTATTGGTGTTGTTCACTGCTATATCTTCAGCACCTTGGTTGACCCATAGTTGAAGGTCAATACATATTAGTTGAATAAATAAATCAAATAAATAGGCAATAAATATAAATTAAATATATATAACATTTTATGATATTTATATGAAGATTAAAATCTACAAAATATAATCTATAATGCTTATAACGCAAAAGTAGATGGTAAAAGTATAAAAACATGTATATACTAAATAAATAAATACAAAATATAAAATAAATATAAATATAAATAAAAACTAAATATAAAAACATGTACATACTAAATATGTATGTGTTTTATACATATAAAAACAAGTATAAATAGGATTCTAGGGAGGGAGAGAAGTCATGGGGAGAGGTACATGGAGACCCTTAATTATACATACGATGTTTAACTTCTTAAAAATTCTGAGAAACACATGTAACATAGTGTTAAAATTTGATAAAATTGAGTGGTGGGTACACTGGTGTTTAACTTATTCTCTACCAATGCTGGTGCATTGAAATTTTTCATTTCATTTCTTAAGAAGGAGAAAACATATTAATCCCTTGAAGGAACCCAGAAAATATATAGAATAAGAAGAACGTGTTGAATGAATACAAAATTTATTGTGCCTGAGGAATGATCAAAGCGATTGGCAAGGATTGACATGGATTAAAATCCACCTACATTTAAATAACTCTGAGGGCAAAAGAGTTTAACCTGGATCCTTTTTTCACCAGATGCCTAGTAAGGTAAGTAATGACTAAAGATGTTATTGATCTCATCTAGAAAAAGCAGTGTAGTCTATCATTTAAGAGACAGTTTCCCTGATTATTTAAAAACCTACATACACACAATAAATACATAATGAATTTTTTCTATTGATCAGACTTATGCTAGTTACTAGGACTACAGAGACAAACGAGATGAAAATGGGGATAAAAATATCTGGCTTCAAAGAGTTCAGTCTAGTGGGGAAGATGGACAAATAAATAGTTATAAAACAATGTGCTATAATAGTGATATAATAATGATGTTTGGGGTGCCATGGGGGCAGAGAGCTATGAAAACGAGTTTCCCATATGTCAATAGAGATCTGTGCTCGCAGAGAAACTTTACCCAGAGCCATGCTGTCAGCAACTATGTTCCAAAATCTACCATAATTATTAGTCCTAACTGCCAAATCCAGGGCCTCCCACTAGAATTTATTATACTCCAGGTTTTGTGATCATTTTTTTAAGTAATAAGGCATTTGTTAAACTCAACACGTTCTTAGGAAGTTTTTATACTCCAATTTAAGTGCCATGTGGCTAACATAATTAGTTTTTTTTTCTCTGCTTCTGAAATATCCTTATCAAACCAACAACCAGCAAGTGAGGCCTTGTTGATCATAATTTATCCACTCAATAATCCAGTGATAAGAGATATGGAGAAAAACCTCTCTAAGGAGGAAATACTAAAATGATTTTTTTCAACCAAAACCCAATTTGTTATGATGCTATGAGTTCAGTTATGGGTAAAAATAACTATAGTTATAAGGAGGGTCAACAGGAAGAGAAATCTAAAAATATCCACCCAAAGAGTGGTAATAAACAGAAGTGGTCTAAATATTAAAAGATCAATATCAGGGTTTTGCTTATGGACTGCTATTCACAAGTGTAATATTGTGTCTGTGCGTGAGCAGCTATTTTCCTCTTGGATTTATATCTGTCCTCAGAAAAGAGTACCATGGGGTAAAATCTGCTGGTTGAGATGATCTATAGCTTTGGCATTGCCATTACTGCTCCAAGTCTTTAGGTCTCCTGACATCAGGTAAATAGATTTTACAAAGGTAAGAGACATTTTACATTGGAAACTACAACAAAGAAAGCTTAAGTGTCCCTTTTGGAATGGAATGCCATCAACATTTCTTGGGTTAGCTTAATCAAATGAGAAGTAATAAATTGCTATTCCACGAATTTGGAAACTTGCAGACAAATGACTTCTGTGTTTAGAGATTGTTTCCCTTTGACTAATTCACTGATTAATATAATGGTCAGCATTTCCTTCATTTTAGCCATAATGTTTTTCCCTCCATTTAGTCCTAAAACCTTAAAGTTGAGGAAAATAATTCTCTAGAACCTGTGCTTCATTTAGGCAAATGATGCTATTGCTAAAAGGAAAGCTGACAAATTATAACATTTACATTTAGAATCAGATTCTATCCACATCATAGAAGAAGAATTTTAGTAGTTGGTGGTAAATTCAACTTTTTGAGGGAAAATAAAGTTCTATTTGGGAATATCCCTGGTCTCTCTCCTTGCAAGAAGTAGACGCAGTGTCATATTTCTAGTTTATAGGGTAGAATAATTGCCTTAGGTTTCTGGATTGGATTTTAGCCAGAACTTCTGTAGGACAACTTAGCCCTTTGGCAGGTAACTTATCTAGGAAAAAAAAAAAAAAACTTATACAACATTTAATCAATTTCATCCCTCTCCAGTATATGCTATTGCCATAACAGTCTTTTGATGCAATTCACTTCATGTCTCAGTCTCTGCTGAAAACCATGAAATACAGACCTATTGATTGTAGAATGATGTTAAAATCCCCAAATACAGCACTGTAGGTTATTCCTTACCTGGCTCCACACTACCCCTCCATTCCTTTCCTCTATTAACTTCTTAAGTACTTTAGCCTCTGTTTAATCTTACCTTCTGAACTTGCCCTCAATATTCTCTGTTTTTCCCTTTTGAGTGACTGTCTACTTTTCCTCTCATCTGCATACTTCAAAACCCAATTCAAACCTGCCTTTATGAAACCTTCCCCAATCCTTCTGATTCCATGTAACCCATCTCACTTTGAACTTTGTACTTTTTTTTTTAGAACTTTTACATTATAGATTTCTATAATTGTTAGAAAATATTTTTTTTTATATCAAAGATATTTGAGTGCCTACCATATGCTAGGAGCAATGCTGGTATAAGGACATGACAGAGAATAACTTCATGGATGCCATATTCTAGTGGGGAGGATATACCAAAAATAGAATGAGGGGGAGAGAGAGAAGGAGAAGAGGAAGGAGAAGAAAAGAAACAAATGCAAATAAAGAAATTACAAATTACAATAAATGATATGCAAAAACAAACAAGCAAGGAGCTGATATTAAAACTATCATGGAGGTCAAGGTATTTTAGATAAGGGGTATCATTAGTCCAGTTTCTTTAGATAAGCAGAGCAGAGAGAGTGAGAGAGAGAGAGAGAGTGAAATTTATTATGAAGAATTGAGTCACAATGTTAAGGAGACTGAGAAGTCCCATGATCAGTCATCTGCAAGACAGAGACCTGGGAAAGCTGATGATACAGTTTAGTTAGAATCCGAAGGCCTGAGAACCAGGGTTGCTGATGGAGTAAGTCTCAATCCAAGGGCAAGAGAAGACCCATGTCCCAGCTCCATCAGTCACGCATAAAAGAGGTGAATTCCCCCTTCACCTTTTGTTCTATTCAGTATGTCAGTGGATTGGATGATGCCCACGCATGCTGAGGAGGGCGATCAACCTGCTTTACTGAGTCCACTGATTCAATGCTATTCTCATACAGAAACACCATTACAGACACACCCAGAAATAATGTTTAGTCAGATATCTGAGCATCTCATGACCTAGTCAAGTTGACACAAAATTAACCATCATGTGTGATCAGGGAAGGTCCTCCTGAGAAGGTGAAATTTAAGCTGAGTGGTAAAGAGAATTTGGGAGAACACAGCTATGGAAAGAGTGGAAGAAAAATATCTCAGGCAGAGGCAAAGGGGTACAAAAGCCCTGAGGAGAAGGAAAAAGGAAATAGAAGACTTTTTGTATATAAAGGAAGGGGGGAACATGGAGAACTCTATAAACAAGACATTTTGATTTTATTATTTTAAGTTCAGTTGAAAGTCATTTGAGGTCTCTATTATATGAGGAGGACACAGTTTCTGTTTTTAAATGTAATGTAAAATGAATGATTACTCGGTCTTTGGTGGGGAAAGTGGACTGAGGGAGACAGTGGATAATGGGGAAGATTAGTTAGAAGGATATTATAGTAATCCAGGTATGGAGGATTGTACATGCCAATATCTTGCATCCCACATGTTTTGATCCTGCTTCCATGAAAAGGTGGGGTCAATGTTCCTTCCACTTGAATTGAAAAGAGGCTTGTGACTCCTCAAAATGCTGGGGTATGGTAGAAGTGATTGAACATAAGAAATAGGAAGATCGGTAGGAGAAGGAAGGGAAGAATGAAGCGGGGGTGGGGGGGTAAACAGAAAAAGGAATGAAGCATGAGAGACTGTGGACTCTGGGAAACAAACTGAGGGCTTCAGAGGGGAGGGGGGTGGGGGATTGGGATAGGCCGGTGATGGGTATTAAGGAGGGCACATATTGCATGGTGCACTGGGTGTTATATGCAAATAATGAATCATGGAACATTGCATCAAAAACTGGGGATGTACTGTATGGTGACTAATAAAAC
The DNA here is from genome assembly GCF_002007445.2 of Ailuropoda melanoleuca. NCBI lineage: Eukaryota > Metazoa > Chordata > Mammalia > Carnivora > Ursidae > Ailuropoda > Ailuropoda melanoleuca. The sequence goes on along the minus strand of NC_048222.1, from coordinate 106,616,604 downwards.
AAAATAAAAATTATATATAAAAAAAGAAGTGATGGTATGACTTTGGAGGCTAGACAGTAAAAAGGTTACAACTTCCTCCTTGCTGTTTCTCTTTGGGGCACTGACTCCATGGGAAGCCAGCCACTGTGTTATAAGGAAGCCCAAATTACTTTATGCAGAGAGACCACATGGAGAGATTTAAATGGAGAGAAAACAGAGACTGCCAGCCCCCAGCCAGCATCAATGCCAGTGCATGTCCCTTCAGATGACTTTATCTTCCAGCCTGTCTCTGTTGTGCTCTGTCTGAATTCCTGAGCCACAGAATCTGTGGGCATTAAAAAAAAAAAAAAAAGTTGTTTCATGCAACTAAAGTTTTGGGGTAATTTGTTTTTAGCAATAGATAAGAAATGGATTGGCGTTACAGGAGCTGACAAGAAGGCAGATTCATGATATATTTTGGAAATAGAATCTGTAAGATTTGCTGATGCAATAGATGGAGGCAGTGAAGAGGGAATAAAGGATGACTCCTAAATTGGGGGTTTTAGTAATGTAGGAGTAGCTCCACCTACTGAGGTCCAGAAGACAGAAGGATGAAGATGGCAGGTTTGGACAGAGCAAAGCTGATCTTCTCTGTTTAAGCTCTTTGAGAGCACAGTTGCACCGACTTCCTTCATAACACAAAGCACAGTGTTCTTGGAGTAATAAGTGCAATAAATATCTCCTAAATTGAACTGTGAAGAAGCTCCTGCCCATGACTGCCCCAGTGAGATCATCCCTTCCGAAAGCATTTATCTGCAATATATATGGATATAGATGAAGTTGCATTTTTAACATTTGCATAAAAGGAATTGACATATTACATCAATTAATCACACTTGGCAAGGGAAGGATACATAAATTAACTTGCTGCCTTTCAGACTTTGGCTGCACATAGCAGAGTGATATAAGGAACTGGAAAATGTATGGTTACTTTGGCTCCTGGAGACAGGCATATATTAAAGCAGGTCCTATCAGTCACAAAAATGAGGAATTGTTGCTCCACATTGTGTTCTGTAAACAAAACCTTCATGCTTCTTACTTATGGTTAATTCCAGTTTATGCTTGCATGACCTTGGCCTTTTCTTTACAGTGTGGCTGCTTTGATTTGTATTAGCCAAGGCTTCCTTATAAAGTGTCTAACTGAATACATTCACTAAAGAATTTCTGGGAACTTTCCTGATGGGTCCAAGACTTTAAATAGACACAGGATGAGAGGTAACGTAGGTGCCATGACAGAAGAGCCCCTTTACAGGGAATACTCCAGAGTAACACCCAAGCGGCCGTCCTTCTGCGCCCCCTTAGTTCCTGCAGTATCGAAAAGAAAAACCATTCTATCGGCACTCTTGGCGTTCAACACAGTGCGTTATGCAAACATGCCCACTTTGTAAATACCTTCACGGGATCTGGTTTGCTTTTCCTTTCTGGCACCCAAGTTAAGAATTTATCACTTTTAAAATATTTGCTAATCTCATTTATATTCAAAGGGCAAATGTGAACCCTGGAGACCTCTCCTTTGGCCACATTATTTGCCTCTTTCTGGTCGTGGGTAAAAAAAAAATGCCGTGCCGTGGGTGCCGTAGAGGGTGTCTGTGAAGGGAAAGGCAAAGGTCTTGACAATGTGATTCACAAGCCCAGCCACTGGACACACAGACAGTCTTTCTAAACGTCCCATGGCTATCCCGGGAAAAGATTCAGATCTTCAATGATAAAGATGCTTAATGACAAAGATGCCCCACCCTTCACTTTTTTCCCCTTTGGAAAGGAAGCTCATATAATTGACCCGTCTGGCTTGGCTTTTAAAAAATGATGGTCCTGTGTAAGATGTTAATGTTTATCCCTTATTAAATGCTGATTCTAATTAAACAAACTCTCCACTTTGAACAAGAAAATTGATTTTCTGTTTAAGATTTTTGTCAATAAAATTGTGGTGATTAGTGAGGCTGCAATTTGCTATTGTCTTAATATATATTTGTAACTTAAACGTAGCTATTATTTTTTAATAATGTTCAATGACCCTTCAGGTTTCCAGAGGTCTTCAGAGTGTTCACTGTTTATAATCCTCTGTTGTGTTCAGAGGATTATGAGGTACTCCAGGGAACAGGTGCTAGTGGCCAAGCAGGTTTCTATTTCCATGAATGGGAGGAGTTTTCCTAAAGGATTGAGTAATCGACATCTATCAGCCTTGGGGCATCCCATGCCCAGTAGGGCAATACATGGAGTTTTTCTTTCTTTTCTTTTCTTTCCTTTTCTTTCTTTCTTTTTCTTTTTTCTCTTTCTTTTTCCAATTGAAGATAGATCCACATTTTTAAAAGTCTCCTTAACATAAGGTGGAGAAATGGAGAAAGCTTGGCAATGTTGTAGAAGAAGAGATGGCGCCTATAGCAGCCACTTGTGTTTGGTGATGTTGGTGTCGCTTTCAACACGCGTTTGCTTACCAATGTCACCCCTCCACATCGGTGGATTAGCAACTGGACGCTTCATAAATTAAGGAAACTGATTTTGAAACTTCCTTTTACATTTACTAACCTTTCTAAATTTACCATTACTTTTGTCCATTGCAGACATTTGAAACAATACACCAAGGTATATAAAATATAACATCTTCATCACATTAGAGCGTCTGCTCTTCCTGCTCTACCTAGAACGAGTCACTGTTTTCAGGTTCGTACATCTTTCAGGTCCTGGTTTTCTATGTACTCTCGTAAGCACACATGTGCACATGTACCATACAGACACACGTAGGGCTCCCATGATGGTGGCGTTTTTCTGGGCAAAATGGGATCAGGGAGTGCCTCCAGCTAGCTTTTTCATCCACTATTGTATCATGGACATACTGCATGTAATATTCCATATGAGACTATAACAAAACTATTTAAAGGACACTGATTCTTTTTTTTTAAACTAATCGGCATCCAAAATTGTCGTTCTCTTTCCACTGATTCTGTTAGAAGTCTAGCTATTTTCTTTCTACATTGCTACCATTTTTGGAAATAGCTTCTACACTTTTACATCCACTTTCAGAGTCAGTTTAGACAGTCCCTACCTCTGTTTTGAGATCTCAAAGCAAATCTGGCATGCATTTTTTCCTTATATAGTGGTTTTGTTTTGTTTTTTAAATAGAGCCCATTTTGGGAGGCAGGATTCTAAGATGGTCCTCAAGACTCCTTGCCTGGTATACAGGTGGTATAATCCTCTCACCTGGATTGTGAAGGGGCTTGTGATGTGATGAAATAGCACCTGTGGGATTGCATTATGCTATACGACAAAGATATGATCAAAGTTCTGAATTGGTTGACTTTTGAGTTAATCAAAACGGAGATTATCCTGGGTGAGTGAGCCTGACCTAACTAAAGTAAGTCATTAAATCCCAGTCCAGAGGTCAGAGACAGACATCAGGCAGATTTTCTGCTGTTGGCCTTGGAAGAGCAAACTGCCCCACTGTGGAGAGGACCATGTAACAGGGAATGCCCAGCAGGCTCTACATGCTTGGAGTGAGACCTGGCTGGCAGCCAGCAAAAAAGCTGAATCTCTGTCTATACCCTTAAGGAACTGAATAATCCCCAGTAAGCTTGGAAGAGGACCCAGAGCTTCAGATTAGATTGAAATCCCAGCTGGTACCTTGATTTCTGTGAGCTGCTGAGCAAAAGACCCAGCTAACCTGTGGAGGATTCCTGACTCACAGAAACTGTGAGATAGTACATTTGTGTTGTTTTAAGTTGCCACGTGTAGTGGGTTGAATTGTGGCCACCAAGAGGAATGCCCATAGGAATCTTGGAATGTGATCTCATTTGGAAACAGGGTTTTGCAGATGTACTTAAGGTAAAGATCTAGAGATGAGATCATCCTGGATAAGGATGGGCAGAAAGGCTGAAAACACAGAGAGACAGAAAGAAGGCCATGTGAAATTGGAGGCAGAGACTGCTGTTATGTAGCCGCCATTCCAAGGAGCCAAGGGTTGCTGGCAGTCACCTGAAGTTAGGCATGAGCCAGTGAATCTAGGAAGCAAACCAACCCTGCTGACGCCTTAATTTTGCGCTTCTGCCCCTCAGAACTGTGAGAGAGTAAATTCTTGTTGTTTCAAACCTCTAAGTTTGTGCTAATTTTTTATGGCAGTCCTAGCAAACTAATACACCATGTTGGTGATAAATTGTTACACAGATATAGAAAAATGAGTGGTGCCCGGGTGGCTTGCTTGATTAAGCATCTGCCTTCTCCTCAGGTTGCTCCGCCAATGATCCCAGGGTCCTGGGATGGAGCCCTATGTCCAGCTCCCCGCTCAGCAGGGAGTCTGCTTCTCCCTCTGCCCCTCCCCCCACTAGTGCATGAGCTCGCACGTGAGTGCGCGCTCTCTCTCTCTCTCAAATAAATAAATAATTTTTTTTAAAAAGGATAGAAAATGATACACAATATTAAAATATCAGGAGATTTTTTTCCCTATATCAACACTGCAACTGCATCTCACATGCCAGCAACTATTTAGAGAGGCAACTGCTGTGTCTGGTCTGGCTGTGAGTGATCTGGTTCTCTCTGTGGGCCACACCACTTCCACAATGCCCTCAGGCACACTTACACCTGGCCTGCTTCTTCACCTGCTGGGCCCTTAGAGTCATTTGCACTTTTGATCTTTGCTTTATGATTTCAGGATTTTTTTTCTAAAACCTGAAACCATATTGCCCACTTATGGGCACTTGGTTGCTTCTCGGAACTGAAAACACTCCCCAGCAGCGCTGAGAATATTCAGAATAGAAATGTGTAAATGATAAAGAGAATTCCAAACTGGTTCCACAACTGTGTTGTATGAAAGCAAACTTTTCAGAGCAGACTTTGCCAAGCAAACCCTACACTGGACTTGAAATGAGGTGTCCCTTTTCTCTATAGACCTACTTATTTTTCAATATGAAAAGTTAACAATTTCTAAAAACTTATGGTACTCTTTCCTGCCCTTACACTATAGTACCAACACAGAATATAGAGTAGTACTAATTTTAGTGGAAACCGAACTTGTCAAAGACAAACTAGCTCTTCAAAGATAAGATCCTGGATGAGTTCACGCTGAGTTAGGTTCATAGTTCCTGCTGTGTAGTCTGCTAATTCTAGCTCCTTCCTGTTATACTTGTGTTGGCAGCAAGATTCAAAATCCTACCTGTTTCTGAAGAATGGGTCTTTATTTCATGAAAAGGATTTATGGTTGCAATTTGTGCCCAACGGCAAGACTTCCATTTCTTTCTACCTCCTGCAGCATAGTGCAAACTAAATTTGTTACTCATTGAAATGGGCAAAAATTTGCCCAAGCTTTCATAATTATTTATTTCTTTGTATTCCAATAATGATAATCACTTATTAAAAGAATTGAAATAAAGGAAAATGTCAAAGAGCAAATTAAGTTTTTTTACAGGTCCTCTTAATGGGAAACTAGCTAGTACAGCTGACTCTTGAATAACCTTGGAAAGTTAGGGGCATCCTTCTCCATGGAGTTGAAAATTGCATATAATTTTGACTCCCCAAAAACTTAACAGCCTACTGTTCACCAGAGCCAATAATAAAAACAGTTGATCAATACATATCTTGTATGTTACACTATTATATACTGTATTCTTAAAGTAAGCTAGAGAAAAGAAAATGTTCTTAAGAAAAATCATACAGAAAATACACTTACAGACCTGTACAGTATTTTTTAAAAATCTTCATAGAAGTCGATCTACATAATTCAAACCATGTTGTTCAAGAGTCAACCGTATAGTAGAGAACCAACATTTTCATAGTTGAGAAGGGAAGAGTTGATAAAGCTCTGAGGAAAAATGATGGAACAGAATAACTATGATATGGAATAAGATACTTTTTAGCTTGATTCCTAACCTGAATTGAGAATAAAACCTGAGCCACTGTCGCTTAAGGATATATGACAGTCTGGGAGTTGTGTTTTGATGATGGTTATGATTGAATTTCAATCAGAATTCAATGTTCAGGTTCACTGCTACTAGCACCATTACTATTTTATACTGACACAGCATCAGAGGATGGGCAAGCCTGCGTCTGGCAAATAAGACATTGCTGTTTTTCCCAAGTCCTCTGGGGTTTGTTGTAAGTAGGTTTCCCTGCTGATCAGCAGCACTGATCAATATTTATTGAGTGCTGACTGGGTGCCTGGAATTGTGTAATGCCATTTCACCTGCAAGATTTTTTTTTTTTAAAGATTTTATTTATTTATTTGACAGAGAGACAGCCAGCGAGAGAGGGAACACAAGCAGGGGGAGTGGGAGAGGAAGAAGCAGGCTCATAGCGGAAGAGCCTGATGTGGGGCTCGATCCCACAACACCGGGATCACGCCCTGAGCCGAAGGCAGACGCTTAACCGCTGTGCCACCCAGGCGCCCCTGTAAGATTATTTTTGTCCCTTATTTCATTTTTCTTAAGAAGAAGGAATAGCTACTATTATTGTCAACAATATGCAAATAAAAATATTTAATGTACTTAGCTTCCACTGTGAGCTGGGAAAGAAATTAAAGCTTGTATATTACACCACTTCTCAATGAATCCATCCTTAAATATGTCACTTTAGATTTAGTGGGTTTTTTTTTTTTCGGTTGACTGATTTCTGTAACTCTTCGGACTATTAGGACCTTTGCATAAATTGCTCTCCCGTGCCTTTGTGTTGGTTCCCTGAAAGTTTCAAATCTCATTGCCATTTTGGCTTCCAGTTTCCTCAGCTGGGTCACAGACAGGGAAAGGGTCAGACCAAAGAGGAGGAACAAAGTGAAGAAGTGATGACATCAGACACAGAGCTTCAAATGAAGAGGAAAGGAATGTATTTGATACGCTTACCAAAGACATCCAGTTTTGCAGCTTTTCAGTGGACTTTTGTGCACCACCCATGGTATGTCAGTTTGTTGGCAAAGGAATCAGGAAACAAAATATTTGTGAGGCATGCTAGGAAAGTGGCTAAGGTGACTGGGTCCTCACTTCTAGACAACAGCAATCCACCAGTGTTGTGTTATGCCATGCAAAATTGCCAGATACTGTTTCCTTTCCTTTCTTTCACTTATTTTTTAAAATTTAATATATTAGGCTAAATCACTTGATAAAGGGGGAGTAAAATATTTGTCCTGGTAAATCTTAGAAGAACTTTCTAGATTTTTCAATTAAAAATTTTACAGCTTTGGTTGTGGACTAAGGATAAATTTAAACAGTATCTTGTTTCGACCCACTCTACTTCCATGTTTCCTGCATTATCTTCGTAATCTTATTTATTCATTATTCAAAAGTGAAAACAAACTAGATGCAGTGAACAAGGAACCATTTTCTTTTGTGGGTGTTTCAGTTTTGGCTTTTTAGAATAGTACCAGGGCCAATACTAATTAGTTGTCATTGTTTGTTTTAGTTCTCTGCATAGGTGGGAGGATAGAAGACCAGCTTTTATACTGCCGTTTTTATTTATTATTTTCTTACTTTTCCTTAGGTTGAAAAACCCTGGCTCTGCTGTTTTATTCATTGTAACAAAAATGTCCTTAATTAAACATAACATTTTACAGATGCTTCAACAAATGTCTTTTAGTACAAAAGCACCTATCTGGCTGAAAGAAGGGAAGCTTTTCCTTCCAACTCTTCCTGCATTTAAAGACAACAAAAACAATTGGTGTTATTGCTTGGATCCAAATGTATATGTATCAGGAGGCATGAATGTAAACTATGACAAAGAAATAACATGCCTCTGTTTATTTGGAAATCTTATGAATGCTTAAAGAAAGATCAACCCAATAGGATATTATACAAAGGTATTATTCATATATATGTGTGTGTCTATATATGTATATATAGCTATTTATAGCAAGTACAATTATACTGAAGATCGTGGAGCAACACTTTACATTCTTTAGACAGTAATGTATAATGGCAAGTGTTATCTGACAACATTAAAGAATAGTGAAAGAAAATGTTGAAAATCATTACATGTTTTATATCTTGCTCTTAGCATTTTTTTCAATGTTGACATTTTAAATGAAGAGTAGATCATGCCACTGCAATGATTAAAAATGTAAACCCATGGTTTTCAGGTCCATGATCCTCCATGATCCCCTCTGCCTCCCTTTCCAGCCAAACCCCCCTCCAGGATACCACATATGTCCTTTACTTCAGGCTACAGGATGCACATTGGCATCTATTATCTCTACTCTCTTTTCCTTTTTCTCTTTCTTTCTTTCTCTCTTTCCACTGTCTGATTCAGATTTTTTTATACTTGCCATATTCTTTCCTGTTTCAAGACACTTCTCTTTGAGTATAACCTTATAATTTTATGATTTGTAAAATAACTAAAGATAATTAAACTTATCCACTCATTTACACTGCATATAAATTGCATTTATAACTGCTTGAAAAACTAGAGTTTGTGAGCAGCTCATTATTAGGACCTGTTAAGCTGGATTGGAGGAATTCCTGTGTGGAGAGATTGGCCAAATATTCTTTCGGAGAAGCCCATCCCAAAGCGTACAGTAAACCACTCTTGCAGTAGATCTAGTTTATGTAGGTTTACTTGCTCTAAATAAATACCTGACAATGGCCATTTTAAGAGATGAAACAGACAAAATGCCTCAGACATAATGTCATCTCAAAAAACGAAAAATGAGAAAACCATATGTTCCTCCTTTACTGTTTACACAAATGACACTCAAAACAAACAAACAAAAGCCAGAATTTGTATCTATGGGCCCTCTACTTTGGCTCTGTAAGATGGTTATTGAAGATTGGTAAAGGCTATGCACACTGGAAGCATGAGATCATCTCCTTTCTTTATTGGAGCTGATCTTTTTCCAGTCATGGGGAACTATGTACAGCATTCAAATTGCATTACGATGTTTCAGGCCACCCTACCTTCAACATACAGTCCAGTTTGCCTGAAATGTCCTTCATTTCTTTATCTTATCAAATTCTACTCATATTTCCAGACATGGGTTTAATATCATCTCCTCAAGGGAGCATTCTCTGGATCCCCCAAAATTGTTAGTATGCATTCTCTCAGCTCAGGTGACACTCTGTATACGAATTAATCATAGTAATTATGCACTGCTACAATTTTGATTTATTGTATCTCTCTTGGACCACAGGCTTCCCTGGGAAGAAAAGGATATCTTTTCTAGCTTTGTTTGCTTAATATATAGCAGAGCCTTCCATAGAAGGGGTGGTAATACTAATTTGTTGAATGAGTGAACATGGCTAATGTATTTGACTTATACCATTTCAAACACTATTTGGCCAAAGAAGCTAATCAATATAATGAGATGGAGTTCGTGGCATTTTATCTAAAAATAAATCTGATCTCAGAAGTCCATTTAAATTACACTTTTCAAATGAAAATCATAGAATTAATTTCTCTGCTTTTCATTCACAAACTCTCTCTTTAATAACCATGTCACAGCGTCCAGTTAAGGGAAACTTTAATTTCCAGATTTATGCGTTAATAAATTTATTTTTTTAGTAAGTTTTAATATTTTAACCCTATATTCTGGCCAGTTATTTAACAAATATATATTGATAACTGAGTATGTGCCAAACCCTCCCTGTTTGGGGCACTAGGAATACAGCAGTGAGCAAAGTCCCTGCTTTCATGGAACTAGCATTCTAAAAGAAGTAGACAGGTAATATGCCAAATAGGTACATGTATAGACAGAGACCGTCTCTTTAAAGCAATGTATTTCATGAACTCTGGGTTAACTAACTTTTTGAAACTAACTTTTAAGAAGAAGCTATCATTGAGCAGAAGAAGCTGCTAAAATACTGAAACACCTAATTCAGACCGCAGAATCCTGTTGGCTCCTCTTGGGGATGCTTAACTGCAGAATTTGGAAGAGGCATCATGACCAGAAAGACTGAGCCTTCTTTTTCTATGAGAAAACAAACATGGATATTCTGAATTCTTTACTACAAAATAGACTGAGTGTGGTTCTGAATATGGTTGCAAAATTGTTTGGCTCTGTGAATCCACAGCACTATAACATTAAGCTTTCTGGTAAAAAGGACTGCTTTTTTAACCTTAAAAATGGGGGGGTATTTTTTTTTCAGCATCGTAGCCCCTCTTCTCCCCACCCATTTCTTTGGTGCTCTTGGCCACGAGCCCTTTTGCTACACTGGTTTTCCAGCAGGTAGTATCTTTTATTTTTAGCGCAGTTAATGGCTTACTTACAAACCAGTGAGTCTAAATCATAAAAAATAAGGAATGACTCACATTCATTAAAGTGAATTCTGATACATTTGGCTACTCTTATGATACAGAGGTGCATAATGAGGCAATTGGAGGACACAGAATTCATTAATCCATGAGGTGGCAGTGATGCCAAGCAGAGACAGGCAGACATTCCTCTTAGGTCTCCTATGGGCAAAGTAATTATTTCTTTAAAAGATCTGCAGCTTATGAGCATTTGTTACTCTTGGAGGAATCCCCCTTCAGAACTTAGACAATGAAAATTCTCTGAGGAAGTAATCCAGAGGCATACGTTATTATGGATTATAGTATCCACTTTATTCCCCAGTTCCTGTCAGATGCCATTTAACTCCTGCTGATTCACCAGTTCCTTACCTTCATGTGGATTTAGGCAGGATAGCAACCTGGGTGTTCAGGGCCGAGACTGTGACAGTCCTCCCTGGTCCTACTCATGGCTTAGAGGTGTCTTGGGACTTGATTCTGTCCACAGATTTGGACTGTTGGATAGTCTTGCTCATTTACTTTAGACTGGAAACAACAACCAAGGGAAATCTCTGTCTGTTTAGCGAAAGGATGTTCATTATATGGAAGAATTCTCTTGACAGACATTATTATTCATCAGGCGATTTTTCCAAAATATGCTCTCTGCACAATTCAATCTAAAAGCAAAATAAAATAAAATAAATCACTATTAGTTTAACTAAATTTTTTCAACCTGAACTGGTTTATCTTCTAAATGAATTAATGGTCATAATAGTTATCTAGTCACATGGGTAAGGAAAGTCATAGACAATGATCCAGATGCCATTTTTTCCCCAAAAGGGCGTCTTTTGGGAAGAAAACAGATTTGCTCAGGTGGCTGGGACATAAAGACATGAGGAGAATATTTTCTTATTGTATCCAGAAGTTCAGCTGTTTTTTTGACTTCCAGTGAAAGCATCTAAATAATTCAAACAATCCCAGATTCAAGACAATCTTCAGCCACCCTCCAATGCAGAAAGAACCTGAAATTTAAAATGTAAGTAGCAACATATATAAAGAACTGAGCAGAAAATGACCTCATAAGGAATTCCTGTAATGATTTCTATCTGCTATTTTTCTGGACCATCTAAATTCATACATATGTGATAGTTGACATTAAATACTTACTGATAGCATAATGCATTTAAAAACCCTTAGAAAATATAACCTCTAATCACATATATTTTTATTTATGTGCAAAAATTGAAGAAATCATAACATTTACAAAAACTTTCATTTAAGGAGACAATTAGACTATGTGTGGACATAAGAGTAAATAATAATTAACATTTATCTATATACAGAACATCTTTAGGTATAAGAAACTGTACTTGCTCTAATGGAGAAAAACAGTTGTCAAGAATTAGTGACTTGAGGGCACCTGGGTGGCTCAGTCATTAAGCGTCTGCCTTCGGCTCAGGGCATGATCCCAGAATCCTGGGATCTACCCCAACATCAGGCTCCTCCGCTGGGAGCCTGCTTCTTCCTTTCCCACTCCCCCTGCTTGTGTTCCCTCTCTCACTGACTGTCTCTTTCTCTGTCAAATAAATAAATAAAATCTTTTAAAAAAAAAAGAATTAGTGACTTGTTTTCTCCAATACCCATGTCTAGAGAAAATCCCATATGTAAGTGGACTCACTGGAAAGGAAGGAGAAAACTAGTTATTTCCTAGCCCAAACTATCACTTCCTACCCCCTTCATCTTTAGCTCCTTTCCGTATAACTTGCAGAAATAGAGTTAGAATGGTCATTTGTATCTTCTCTTTCAAATGTACTAGAGATTCAAGTTTGAAAACATATAAGAATGCGAAATTCTAAAAGTAAATGATCTCTTTTCAAATATTTGCAAATCACCTCCATGTTTTTAGCTGAACAAAACTTTATTGAGGGTTTACTATGTGTAAGATCTTGTAAGAAGTACAAAACCAGCACATTGGAAAGTCACATGTCTGATAAATAAAGGAGTTACAACCATGGACCACATCCCTCCTGATATTTCCTCTCCTTACTTTTCCTCTTGCCAACTTCTCACAAATTGCTGGGGAAATATAAATTAAGAGATTTAGATGTGGATTATTTTTTGTTTTATTGCCAGCCCATTAGGGGCAAGTAATTGTTCTTTACTAAATGGAAAGTTAAGGTCCTCAAAATATTTCATTGGATTTGGCTTAGATTTCAGCAAGCCAAGAGTAAAGATAGTGACAGTACCCAGGGTGGCACAATGGGAGATTCAGTGTCCCCCATCACCTCTATGATCACCTCTAAAGTTCCCTTTCCTTTGACCTTTTTTCTCCCAATATTATGTAAAATACCATTTCAAAAAACCCCAAACTCTCCCTTCCAATTCACTATCTCCTGCAGAGAAATATTGGATGTGACATTGGACCTATAAATTTCTCATCTTCTGAGATTTTGAATGAAAATATTAAGGACAAATTAGAGTTTTGTTTGATTTGAATAAATAAAGTATTCAATAATTTATCAGCCATGCTTGAAGATGCAGCAAGGGATCTTGTTGCTAGTGTTAAAATATGCATTGTGTATCTAAGAAATTTTTCTCTTCAGCGGGCTATGTCAGCGTGTAAAGTGTGCTTCTGAAATCTACATGCAAAAATGATCATGATGTAGATTGATGAGAGTTTAAAAGAAGATTGAAGCCACATATTAATCTGGGAAACCCTAGCCACAGTCAAAGATTTTCAATGGCATCTCAAATCTGAAGCTCTGTATTATTTCTAATGAGACCATACAAACGCTCTATCCAATAATCAAGCAAGAAAACAAAGGGATTCAATCAGAATTCAGCATGACAATGAGAAAATAGTAGCAAGAATTTGATACTTCATGTGAATCAACTTCAAAGTCAAACAGAAAAATAAAAGGCTCTAAGTACTATTGTATATATGAGTATAAAGCCACATTAATATGGATATGAAAATGCGATGAATTATTTCCTTATTGTATCAACTTAGTTAAACTGGAGCTATGTTTTCCTGAACTTTCTTCCTTGTATGGATTCAATTTAGGGTGGCCACAAGAAAAATTTGCTTAAGATTTGGAAAGCTGAAGCAGCCAATATGTTCTAAATGTTTGTATGAATCCCAAGGACCCCAGCGGATCACACATGTTCTCACAGTGTTCTTCCAGCTCTTGCCCAAACTCTTCCTGGAGTTCTTCAAGTTCTGGACCAAGTGCCATGTATGATTTGTGGCGAAAGGTACCAGTTTCTTCAGTGGGTAACTACACTATTTGAAAGTTCTCCAAGGAAATCCGTTGGCCTCCCCTGCCTAAAAAACCTGTATTGGATTCACCTGTGGAATTTGCCTGTTGAGGCATTGCTGACCCTCTACAAAAACTGCCTCGACCATCTCTTTTTGCCTCCAGACCTATAACCAGAATCCAGTCTTGGCAGACTCCAGGGATATCCATAAAGGTAAACAAACAAAATGATTACCCACAACAACAAATCAATAGTTGTGGCACCTTGTGTTTCCTACCACTATAAAAGAGATGCAATGCCTAGAGGGATCTCTGGATTTTAGAGGCATCATATGCCCCATTTGGGTGTGCTTCTTATATTTATTTATCCAATAACTTCAAAAGGATCCAGGGTTGTGTGGGTCCTAGAACAAGAGGCATCTCTAATTAGTCCAGGCTGATGTGCAGGCTGCTCTACCATTTGGGTCTGCATATGACCCAGCTGATCTTATAGTGCCTGAATGTCTTTTGGGGATGGGATGATGTCGAGAGCCATTAACAAGCATTTAAAGGTGAATGACTGTGAAGACCCTTAGGGTTTTGAAAACAAACTTATGTCATACTCTGCAGATATCAGTTCTCATTTTAAGAAACAGCTTCTGGTCTGCTACTGGACCCCAGAACAGATTAAATGCCAGACCATGGGTCATCAACCTGACATATCACCTGAAATACTCAACATGAACTGAGTATTGTCTGACCACCAAACTATGGAGCTGGTTATACAGAACACCCCTCCCTCATCAAATGGGGGAGGTAGATAGGATAGTCAACTTGAGCAGGTCATGAAGGCATAAGTAAGTTTCATGAGCAAGTTACCCAGAACCTCAGGACCCATACTTTTCTTATATGGTCTCCTCCTTCTCAACCATAGGATGGCCTCTTGGAGATTTCCCTGTGATCACAACTGAAAAAGAGTCTGGTTTACAAAAGGGCTATGGATCTTTTGGCACAACAATTCCCTATAGAGATCAGCCTCTGCTGTGTTGGCAGCTTGATTGCAGTGGACTATTTCCATCACAGGAGGGGCGATGCCTTGTCCTCACTGGGAGACACTTGGTCAGGATATGGATTTGACTTCACTGCATACATTTGTTTTGCTAAAAGCACCATCTCTATATGCTTTACTCATTATTTCATGATAGTCCACATAGCATTGCTTCTGACCAAGGAACTCCTAAATAATTAATGAAGTGTGGATAAGAATGAGACTTTTGAAGATTTTGTTATGACCCTAGCTGGGTGGCAGAATCTTATAGGGCCAGGGTAGTGTCCTTTAAGTATGGTATTTACCCCAAATCATCAACCAAATTGTGGCGCTGTTTCTCCCAAAGCATGATCAAAGAATGGGAATGAGAGTGGCTCCTTTCACTACTACCATTAATGATCTAGCAACATTGGACTGTAGTGCTTTAGGGGTCTTACTTTCCAAGAGAAGAATGCTAGCTTCTACCAAGGGACACAGTAAGGGTTCTGTTAAAGTGGAAGTTAAGACTACTACCTTTAAACAGATACCAGTGAATCAAAGACAAAAAGAGTGGCTGGGGTGTTTGATACTGACTATAAGGGGAAAATTGAGTTTCCCCTATAGAGTGGGAATAAGGAGTGGGTGTTTCTGGAATGCAGGAGATCACCTAGGGCACCTCTTAGTATTGTTTATCCTGTGGTAAAAGTCTGAGTCACTCTACCAAGCATGGAATTATAGTAAGATGAGGTGCTTAGTAAGGAAAAATAAATTGGTAGTGGAAGAAGGAGGTCATAAATACAAGCTTTGACCATATTGCCAATAACAGAAATGAGGACTGTAATAGTTATGAATATTTCTTCCTTAATTTATATACATATATTTTTGCATGTGGGTGTACATATACATACATACGTACATATATATGTGTGTATTTGTGTATGTTAACCAATTCTTTTGTCCCCCCCCATTTTCCTACTATTCTATATAAGGCATGTTAATAGTGGTTAATCTTATAGTTCAATATTTAAGCCACAGACTATCAAAGGAAGAGTGGGACTAAACTAGAAGAAAATGAACATAAACCAAAGATGAATAAAGTGACATATGGAGCTGTTATAGAGAGAGAGTTAATGTGTTTTTGGCTGTACAAAGATAGTTGTAGGGGCACCTGGGTGGCTCAGTTAGTTAAGCATCTGACTCTTGATTTTGGCTTGGGTCATGACCTCATGGGTCATGGGATCAAGTCCCCCGTCAGGCTCTGCACTCAGCGTGGAGTCTGCTTAAAGATTCTTTTTCTTTGCTCCTTCCCCCACTCATGCTCTCTCTCTCTCTCCCTCTCTCTCAAATAAATAAATAAATAAATATTTTTTAAAAAAAGGATACTTGCATCATGTTCTATCACATCTATGTAGAAGTTAAACACACCTAAAAAGATACCTCTAGGGTAGGGATATCAAGGGGACAAGGAGTGGACTTTTGTGTTCAGCGACAACTTAACTGAGCTGGAAATACATTTTTGAGAATGTCCTTGCATCTACAGATCCAGATTAGTAATGGCCCCAAGGGAAATTTGCACAAGATTTGGAAGGTAGAAATGAAACAGCCATTACCCTCTGAAGGACAATGTAGGGTGGCATGCATCCCTGTAGTTCATGTATGTTGTCATTGATCTGCTGGCCCACTGGGCACAGGACACAGCTGGGCTTGGGACTCTTTCAGCTCCAACTGGATCTCCTTCATCAGCATCTCCAAGTACTGGACTGGGAGATGTGCACTCCATTGGAAAGAGTACCAGCTTCGTCTACAGGTCACTTATGTTATCATGGATTGCTGTGGTGAGAGACTGATGTGAGTTCCAATTTTTCCTTGCAGGTTCCAGTTAGTTCTTGCTGCACTCTGCTTCCACTGGAGCACTTCTCCTGGCTGCCAGGCCTGATGACCTACAACAGTTTCAGGACCAAGATAGCAGCAACAGTCTTCCATAGACATTTTCAACCAGTTCCAAAAATTACATGTGATCTAGCCCATTAAATAAATGTATACTCCCATGTCACTTATAACTGATCTACTTTCTGGATTAAACCCTAACTGGTATAGTAACTAAAGATGTAATGCAGTATGGCCTTCTCTTAGGAAGAATTACAATGTACACAACCACTATTAAGAGTCATTTTTAATTTACACTAATTATTTTAAGCAAGCTCTCCTAAATTTATATAATCCTCACTGACCTCAGCAGGAGAAAATTTATGTTGTTTTGTTTTTGCTTCATATTTATATAGATCCCATTAAGGTTCTTTTAGTATTTTAATAGAATCACAATTCTCAGAATATTGTAAGGTCTTTCTTATATTTTAAAAATATGTAGCAAAAAGTAAACAAGTATGGTTTAATTAATGAATATATTGATATATATTCTGTATGTACACAAACTAGTCCAAATTCCACCTTGAGCATGTGTATGTGAAAGAGAAAGAAAGAGAGGGGAAAAATAGCATCGCTTATCACATACAGAAAAAGGTAAAGGAACAGAAATTCTTTCTTTACACTTTTTAAGGATAGACTTTCAAGATTGTAGCTGAATCCAAATATTTATTCCTAAAATGATCCTGCTATCCTAGGCCTAACCTTTAAATTTGAAGATCATGAATAGTCCATAGATGGAATAAATGTGTTTTCAAAAGAGATTCAACCTTAGATGAATAGGACTGCTTAACCACATCTGATTGGAAAACAAATTTGTTTTCCCCACTTATGAAGATCATATACTCAGCAATAGGGCTGCTTTCTCAATGGGTAACTGGGATTAGAATCATAGGGAATCAATACTGCCACTTCCAGTCCCACCCAGTCAGGGACTGGAACCAATTATGGAGTCAGTAAATGGTGAGTTAAAATGTCAGAGTTTCTTTTTTTAACTGATAAAGGCAGGCTGGATGAGATTTTTTTTTTAAGCATGTGGGAGGATAAGTGTCAAAATGAGCTTGCTAATACTTTAGCTATAAAACGGACAGACTTGCCCACATAGTCACAAAAAGGGAGGATGACTGTAAGCTCCACTAATGTAACCGCACATTAGTCCATATCATTCCGGGAAATGGGATGGTAGTTTTCACTCTTGCTGTTTTGCTATGCAATTAGCAACTTATTGTATATAATCCAACTTTTTACTTGCCTTTACCAAGCAGCTTCTTCAGGATGTTGACAGACTTAGCTGATGATGTAACCCCAGGCCTCATTCCTAGGAAGTCTGAGCCCCTGGCTACCATCATCTTCTCAATTTTTACAGATTTTATTTTATTCTATGTAACATTGCTTTACTCTCTGTATATATATGGTATTTCCTTGAATTGACTGTAAATTCTTTACTAATAGGATCCATGTTTTATACATTTGTTCTGCCTCACTGCCTTTATCATAATGCCAGGCAATAATAATTTTTCAAATTAAAGAATATATATTGAATAAATGAGTTAGTGACTGCTAGGTACATGTTGTAAGTCTTTCCAGGGGAGTAGATCCTAAGATAGAGATTAATGTGTAGAAAGTTTAATAGGAATTGGTTACAGGATCAATCCCTGGCCAAAAAAAAAAAAACCCAAAAAACAAAACAAAACAAAACAAAAACCCCAAACTCAAACCCAAACCAAAACCAAACCCAAAAAACACCAAGATAGGGTAAAAAGAGAAGTTGGTCTATACTGCAGTCTCAACAAACCTCTCAGCTAAACCCATAGAGAGCTCTAAAGCCAGGATGAACCTCCAAAATTACCCCAGCTGGGGAGAGGCTTCTGGGCTTTTACACCACAATATCTACCATTCATTGGCTGCAAGCTTCTCCTAGGAAGGGGTGCAATCTTGGCAAGGTACCTCTCCAAATGAATGCAATTCCTGCAGAGGCCTGCAGCTGGAATCTGTCATCCAGAAGCACTCCCAAAACCTTGAGGACTGTGTCTTTCAGGATTAAAGAAGATCTAGGTAGTATATTAGAGTATCCATTACAGACCACCCCTCTCAATGCTCAGATTCTTTTTTTTTTTTGTATAAATTCTGGGGAAGCTCCTCAAAGATTCTAGTGGGCCTCTTGTCCCAGAAGAAATTTCTAAGAAGGTACCTGGGACAAATTATAAGCTCCCAACACCTGAGCTGGTCTTGTATCCACTACTGTTACTTTCCGCTTCTTCCTTTATCATCTATGCTAGATTCCCTTCATCCTGAGCTCTCACTTCTTCAATTTTAGGGGAGTGTGGCTCAGACTCTCATTCCTTAGCAATCTGAGCCCTTAATCATCACACTCTTTTAAGGCTGTGTCATGTATTTGTCCACAAACCATAAAAATTAAATGAGACTAGGTAGAGACATCCAAGTGAATCACGTGGATGCCAATCATATTCCATTCTGCTCCCATTGTGTAATAAGATTTCTACCTCTTTTTGATGGTCAGGGTCATTAGTCCTTCCAGGAATGGTTATTCTTGGTTATAGTCTCTTGGCATTAGGATCCCTAGATGCCTGCACAGCAGCTGTAGCTTAAAGTTCAGTGGGACGTCTGGTGTGTCCCCTCGTGGAGGTATTCCCTTTTGGAAACCAAGATCTATATCTCCACAACATCTGGAGTTAGGGGTGGGAAGTCTAAATTCCCAAGTAGGTGACTGACAGTACTATTAGCTGGGACCACTCACAGTTCCACCCTGTACATCTTTTTTCACCACATTTATCTCCTATTCTGTTGCATGTGTGGGGGAACAAGCTTAAGTGGCTTAGCCAGTTGCATACATTCTGACCTACTGAAGAACTCTTTCTAGTTCAGTGTCCCATGCAAACCTGGAATACTTTCATTGTATCTGATACATAGGTTGGAGTGGTATTCCCAGGTATGGAATATGCTGCCTCTAAAACCTGAAGAGATCTACTGGCTATTGTGCTTCCTTCTTTGTGGTAAAACATGTGAGATGCAATAATTTGTCCTTTACTTTGGAAGTCATGTCTTGGCATGCCCTAGACCATGGAACTTCTAAAAATTTTACTGATGTGGTAGGCCCCTGAATCTTCATAGGATGTACCTTCTCTTTCTATAATGTCTATGCCTTACTAAGGCCCCCCAAACACTTGCCAACCTCTTGTTTCTCTGGTGTAATTAGCATAAGGTCACCAATATATTGGACCAGAATGATGTTTCACAGTATGTTCAACTTTCAGATCCCTTTGAAATAGAACATGACAGAAGGCAGGAGAGATAGATAACATAGTCTTGAATAAGACTGTTCACTCTTGATCATTCTAAATGAACATGAATTATTTCTCATTTCTCTTTCTGATAAAGATACAAGAGGACACATTTGTAAGATTCTTGGTTGTAACATGTGCTTGAGGTTATGTGAATCGGCCCTAAGCAGAGATACCATATCTAGCTCAGCAACTATACTTGAGGCTACTACTCGTGTGAGTTTGGGGTGGTCTCTAAGATTCATTTGGCTTTTATAGGGACTAGACTAGTGACTTAAGTGGAGATATGTTGGGGACTACCTCCCTTGTATCTTTTAGGTCTCCAAGGATGACACTAATCTCTGCCATTTCCCTGCAGCCTAATATTGTTTCTTATTCACTATCTTGGCTGGGGCCACTTGGCTTCCACTTGGCTTTCTCCAGTATGATAGCTGTTACTTTACAGGCCAACCAACCAAATTTGGGAATGGGGTAAGAAAACTATCAATTATGTCCAATCAATTACATGTTACTGTTGAA
Organism: Ailuropoda melanoleuca; assembly: GCF_002007445.2. Lineage (NCBI taxonomy): Eukaryota > Metazoa > Chordata > Mammalia > Carnivora > Ursidae > Ailuropoda > Ailuropoda melanoleuca. The sequence goes on along the minus strand of NC_048222.1, from coordinate 106,596,406 downwards.
ATGACCAATGATGGGTCTGTGAGATAGGTAGTTTTTTCCTTTTTACAGGTAAGTCCAAGGCTCAAAGCAGTTAAGTGATTTGTCCAAAATTGACAGGCTAGTGTGTGGCAGATCTGGGATTAGAACACATATCTCTCTGACCCCATATCCCTTATTCCAACAGAACCATGCTAAGTAAGACACTGCCAATGTTAGTTAGGACTGGAGTATATTAAGTTCTCAGCTCATTATATGAGAAGGGAATTCTAACAAGAATCAGGGGGTCAGTGTGGGGAACCCTGGGTAATCCTGGTAATCCACCTTAGATTATGCTTCTTATAAATAAATGAAAGAAAACATGAAGTGTATGAAAAGTTCCTGCAAGTGTTAAGATGAAAACAGACTTACTATGTAAAACTCCTATGTTTTACTATGTTTTACTATGTAAAACTCCTTTTGTTACCTCAAAAGGGGTGCACTTTAGAAACCTTTGTCCCCTCCAAAAACCTAGGAAAACTTGTACACTATGAAATGAAAGAGAATAGATGGGATAAAACCAAAACTCATATAAGAAATGGATTAAATAATGAAATATTGTAAAAAACATAAATAAAATATATGATCACAAAAATTTAAATTGGATTTAGAATAAGAGAAGCAATATTGCAGAAAAATGAATTCATATTGTAAGAAGCAAACTAGAGAAGCTCTTCCAAAATGCACAGAATAACAACAAAGAGACCAAATGGTAGAAGATGGTAGATATAAAGGTCAGGATATTAAGAGCCAACTTACAGATCATTGGCAAGCATGACTAGACCAAAAATGTAAAAGCAAGTTAAAAGGAAATTTCCTGAGGTAAAAGACTGCAGATAAGAAGGACACATTTTGTATCAGAAAAAATTAATAATACTTCATCAGTAGCTAAAAAGATCCTGGTAGCATTCTTTTAAGTAAAACAAATTAGTGATATTTATTTATTTTTTTTTTAAAGATTTTATTTATTCATTTGACAGAGATAGAGACAGCCAGCGAGAGAGGGAACACAAGCAGGGGGAGTGGGAGAGGAAGAAGCAGGCTCACAGTGGAGGAGCCTGATGTGGGGCTCGATCCCATAACGCTGGGATCACGCCTTGAGCTGAAGGCAGACGCTTACCCGCTGTGCCACCCAGGCACGCAAATTAGTGATATTTAAAATAAAGTTGTTCTTTAAATAATTCTAGGAATAAGTAAGAAATAAAAACTGTATGTACAGAATATTTAGGGAGTAATGAGAACATTGTGTATATCAACCAGTGAAACATAGACAAGGTAGTTTAAAGAGAAAATTTGTAAATCTAATTTTTTCGATTAATCAAGAAGTTCAGAAACTACTCTCGGATAAAATGATTTATATACTCCACCAAATAAATGTAAAAAGAAAAAAAAAAACAATGGAAGAATAAAATTCCATAAAATATCTTCATGGCCTTGGAGGCCAGGAAGGGCTTCTCTTAAAATAACCAGAGTACTTTTATAAGAGAATAATTGATATCTTTGATAATGTTCATATTAAAATTTTATGTACATCAGAAAGCACCATTTAAAACAAAGCAAAAGACAAAACATAGGTTTAGAAACTTGTTTTTGTTTTTTGTTTGTATTTTTTACAATGAGCATGAGCAACCCATTAGGAGTTCCAAAAATATAAAGAACACTTAAAATCAATAAGAAAAGACAACCCGGTGGAAAATAGGCAAAAAGATATGAAGAAGCAATCCAAGAAAGTTAAAAGCTGAACAAAAAATAAAATGAAAATACCTATAATCTCACTAATGATCATGGGAATGCAAATTGATATAAAAAAAGACAAAATCACATGGGCAAAACCTAAGAATTTTGACAACAGAAAGATAAGAATGTGGAACAAGAGGAAATAATAATTCTCTGCAGTTCAGAGGGCAAATCAGCACAAAACCTTGGAGAGAAATTTGACAATTAAGTAAAATCAAAAGAATGAGTATTCTATGACCTAGAAATATCACTCTTAAATATATAGACAATAAAGTGTGTGTGTGTGATTGTGTGTGTGTGTGTGTGTGTGTGTGTGTGTATGCACACACATATGTTTGGCAGGGGAAGACATTGAGACACTTATGATTGGTATATGGATAAATGTATAAGTAATAAAATTATAAAAATGGCATGGGGGTGTTAGACATCACATTCAGGTAGTAGAAACCCCTGGAAGAAAGGGGAGAAAATGAAATATGAGGAGCAACCCACAGAGATTTCATTTAAATATGTAATATATTATTTTTTAAGTTAGGTGGGTAGATGAATGTACATTATTTTATTCCCTACACTTATTTTGACATGCCTTAAAATTTTGTAAAACCAATATGTGCCTAAAGAATTAAGATAAAGCCATAAATTAATGGATTAGAAACAGAACAGATCAACTAATCCAAGATCTTGGCCTGTTGAAAATAAGTCTAAACACAAATTAAAAACATAGAAAACACAAATATGGGATATTAAGCATGACAAAAGCATACCGATAGATGGGATGTTTTAAAATTCTGAAAGGATATCATTTGGTCAGTCTTAGTAAGTATGAATATTTCAATGAAGTAGACTTTTTTTTTAAAGAAAAATAAACCTAACTCAAAGGTATGTGAGATTTACTGGTCTGCTGAGATCTACTCAGCTGGGACTCCCTAGTCACATCCTATGACAGCCCTAAATCCTTCCAAATACTCTGAACATTTCTGGGTACCCAGTTTCCCTGGTCACCTCTGTTTTTGGGAACCCTCCTGACACTCTTCTTCACCATGTTGACCAAGACATACAATTTATCCCCTCCTCAGTTTCTACCAAAAATGTAAAATCACTCTTGTTGGACTTTTGCAATGAGGAAGGTCTTGCCTAAAATTAGATGACCAACTTCAATGTCCTCAAACAAAATAATAGACATAAATGTCATTTGGCCACCACATCACTAGGACATTTCCTTAGCTGCCTCTCAGGCAGCTCTCATTTCCCACTGTCTCCTTGACTTCTCTGTCTTACGTCTTCCTTCTTTATACTGTACTTTCTTTATTCTTTGTATTGTACAGGACAGTAATTCCTCCTGTCATTTCATACATGTAAGTAATAACTTCTTAGTTCCTGCTAACACCCGTGCCTTCTGGGTCTCATGATCTATACCAATGCCTCATCAAGATATTTCCCAATTAGACAGAAGATTCTCTCTAAACAGGATTCAAATGATTGATGCTAATATGCTATATTTTTCATTTCCTCATTATGGTTGCCAAAATACACCTGAGAAGTTATAAAAGTATGTATAGCATTATCTCAAATGTGAATTATGACTATCACACACATACACGCTCTAAGATAATAAGTTATTTGCAGAGATATTGACTCTGTTGATAGTGATATTCTGTTCCTATTTTCAAATATTATTTAAGTAATTAGAAAAATGACATTAAAATAAATAGACATGTAGGCTTAGTATTCCTTAAATAAAGAAGGCAAAATATCCATGCTTTCTGCCAATGCAGTTTCTATCACATACCTAGAGCAAATATTGATAGCCACCACTCTGCCTCCAAGAAAGTTTGCACTGACCGGGCATCATGGGGCTTAGGCAGATGTACTGTGCCCTATTCATCAGGTCTATTCCCTGTCCTATTTTTCTGGAAGCCTTCAGAGCACATTTTCCTATATACCCCTAATGCCATTCTGCTGTGTTTCCTGGAATCTATATTTTTGCTGTAGTTGAATGTCTGTCCTTTGGGAAGTTGCCTCGTTTCATATTGATTCTCCAAGATATCTTGCAGTGTTCCCGCCTGAAGTCAATTGCCTACAGGAAATAGTGTACACCCACAGATACGCATTCAGTGGAAAGTAAGCAACTGGAATTCTGGACTGACACCCTGAAACTGTAGCAAGGAATAAATTTCAGGTCCTTCTCTATGTGTTATGTATGTCCCTGTTCCTGTATTATTCCCCTTCCCTAATAATTAGTAAAGGTGACATTTTCTCATGAAGCCATTCCTGAAACCCTGGGCTAGCACAGCAACTGTGCTCCCGCTATTCTCACAGCAATCTTCACTTAAGCTTTTGTAAAAATTAATTCCATATAATTTAAGGTCCATGAGAGCAGGATCATGTTCCTCTTCTGTATTGCTATATTTCTGATGGGTGAAGGGATGGATGGATAGATGGCTCTCATACTGCCGTTTTAGAATTTTCTCTTTCATTTTTGACTCTATGTACTGGTTCTTAAAGCAAAAAAAAAAAAAAAAAAAAAAAAAAAAAAAAGAAGAAGAAGAAGAAGAAGAAGAAAACCCCCCCACAACAACAAAACAGAACAGTTTAACCAGTGTTTTTACCAAAATAAACTCTGTCTCCAGTGGGAAAGATCTAAAGGAAATTAAAAGTATCTTAATGAAATCAGGGTAGCAATTCAATAGGAATCCTATATCAAGATTAAGAGAATTTGAACCAAAGATTTTTCTTCATTCTCTTCCACTCTGGTTTGCTTTTTCAGGAAATGTACTCAAAATAAAACATGAATCTTTTCCCTGCCATTACTCCTAATGACTTTGCATCAAGTTCCTCTGCCTTGTGACGACTCTGGAAGTCTCTATCTACTCTATGTTGATGGCTGCACACTTACATGGCTCCTTTCTATATCATCACACAGCACTATTCCTCAGATGAATATTTCCTTGGAGTGTCCCTCCCTGAATATGTCAATGATCACATTTTTCTCACCAAATTTATCAGTTTGATTCTCTATAAATCTATGATTACTTAATCCCTCACACCATTTCCTGAAATATCTTTTCCCAGATGTGGGAAGGCTATCCTTCCTAACTTGTAATTCATGGCACAAAAGTCCATTCTTTCTTTTTTAGAACTCTTATCCTCTTGAAAATAGTTCTTTATCACAGGTCATTTCTTCAAAGAAAAATGTGCCCTGACTGTTCTCCTTTTTCTTCATCTCCACTGCCCTTGGTCTCTGTAGGTCCAGGCTTCCTCAAGGCCATCCCGCCTATCTATTTCCTGGCTAACTTGCCTAAATCAATCCTTTCTGAAGACATTCTTCTCTTCAAAACCTCCAAAAGCTTCTTATTGCCTTAGAACCTATTGATATAAAATTCTCCATATTTACCTAGGCATTCTCTAACGGAACTGTAGTATTTATGTGTAACCTATATCCCTCCAATCCTTAAAATTGACAATCACGCTAGTGTCCTCAATCCTGTCTTCCTGAATTTACTTCTGCTATTGACATTTTCATAATGGCCCTTCATTTTGCTCTCTTCTGATCCCAATCCTATTAACTTAGCCCAGATCAGTTTCATATATACCTTGAAGCTTTCCTCTTAGTCCATACCAATTTTGTTTATAAGAAATGATGTCATATTTTATATTTGATACCAGGTCAGTAATCTAAATATTTCATGTGTGTCAAATCTACCTCTCAAAGTCAACAGTATACTTCTTCATAGAAATATATATTAGACTTCTGTACTCTCTATTATACCCACAACAGGGCCATGGACTTAGAAAAACCTAATAAATTCAGTGTTGACGGAAACGTAAAGAAGACTTCCTTACGCCATTGAATCGTTGAGGGTGGATATTATAAGAGAAGAAAGGAATTGAATTAGGAAGATGGTAGGGAAACAGTGCAAAATAAATGAACAAGACAGATTTGAATACTAAAGAGTTTTGAAAACTATTTTCAAGCCTGAGCCAAGGTTACCATGACCAAGCTTGTCAACAACCGCAAGCAAACTAGCTACCCACCTGCCGTGTTAAGGAAGCATTTGGAGCTCAAAGAGAGTGAATAGTAGCTTCAGATAACACTTTACACTAAAACAACCTTATATTTATTAATATCATTTTGAGAATCCCTAGCTGCTCTCTGGGCAGGCTTTCATGTCATACCTGTGAAGGAAAGTGAAGGTGAGGATTGAGAACACTTTGGCATAAGAGGATGGACAGAGAGAAATCCCCTGTCAAATCTAACAGTAATACCACTAGGAATAGAAACCAGGTCCCATGCCTTACCATCTGGTGTTCTATCAGCTAGACCACACTGTCTCTCTAAATTGCCAACCTGGATTAATAACTGTGCACATGACATAATTCTTGTCTTCCTCTTTCTGTGCTGTTGAAGATGGGATATTTCTTCCATCAGGCATGGTAGAAATTTCTGTCTATATATACAAATTTAAAATTAGTCATATTGCTTCTTTGCACACCACAAGACAATGATAAAACGATTTATGTGTATTTCAATGTTAAAAGAAAATTAAGAAATTCTTTGGTGTTAGGAATATAGTAAATTACAAATCATCTAAAAGAATATATTCTGAGAACGGATATTCTATTGTATTAGCATCTACACCTCTATGTCTTTCTGCTAAAGTCCACGCTACTCCCTTCAACAGAGCAGGGTTCTGTGCACATAGGACTTCTGCGGCTTCATGTTTGTGCCAAACCGTGATCACAGAGACAAGAATGCTGGTCCTTGCTAACCACTAGTCTAGCCCTCACATGCACAGACCTGGGCAGGTGCACACTCACATACATTGTTTACCAGAGTTCAGAAACTGTACAACTTTGACTCAGACTGAGATGAGTACTTTCTATGTAATTCAAGGAAACTGAAGGTTTAAGATGGGGTAAGATGTACTTGGTTTAATGACAAAGCCATGAATCTATTTGGGGTTGTAAAAAGGAGGTAATCCTGGATACAATAGCATTTCAACTTTATTCTTTCCAATATCTGTGTATTTCAGACCAGCTGTTATACTAAAAATTCCCCGCAAACCACATTAGCTATACTTATGCAAAGAATTTTTGATGGTGGCAATTATAACCATGTGTACAAAAATAAAGTGGAGCTTAAAACTATACAAGGTGACAAGTGGCAGGTAGGTTAATTCTCTAAAATCACTTTTCATTTTCCTTTATACCTTTATGTATTGTTGCAATTATCCACCACAATAAAGAGAATAATTGTGGAAAACAGGTTCTTTCCTTGATAGGAATTAAGGGTGGAGGCACTGTGAGTGATGGAGAAGGGATACTATAAAATATGAATCATTCAAGGGACTTTGAAGGTCAGCAAGTGCCAAGAGGTAATGGAGTTCAGGGGGGTACTCAATAGCAGACTCTAGGGAACATCCCCTGGAGCTGCTCTCTAGAAGGTAAGAGGGTCTCTACCTCTCTTGTTCCCTACTGTCCTGGTTCCTAAACATGGTTTGCCCTATTCACTACTTCTTCTTTTTAAAGGAAAAGTAAGGTTTTTGTATTCCCTTCAATAGTGAATTTGAGCTAGACATATTACATAAAACACGGAGAAGAATTATTTCAGCTCCTGATTAATTCACTGAAGTGTAAAATGGGATGATAAGTCTGGCAGTGATCCAAAAAGAAAAAAAATCTGAAAATATAGAAAAAAATATAAAATCTCATTTGAGAATACAAAGCTATGTATGAGAGGTTATGGGAAGAAGGAGGGGAAAGAAAAGGGCCAGTGTGTTTGGTACGAAAAAAATAACTTAAAAACTAAGTTATAGAATTTAGGATGAAAGACAATTGGGAAGGAAGTAGAAAAGTATAAAGTAAACAGATGAACACAGGAATGGAATGTTTCTAAAATGTTCAGAAGTAGATTGAACAGGAAGAGAAATACTACATTTGTGATAGAAGAGAACAGTGTTCCGGGGAAGAGAGCATATTATTCGAGGGCCCTCTATTTAAGCTATTGGAAAAAGTCATTGTCCAGTTTCTTTAAAATATAGCAGAGAAGTATCTTGCTTGGTTGTTGTTGCTTGGTTGCTGATAATTGTAAACAGATTTTCTTAAGTCATTTCAATACTTAACTAAAACAAGACATAAAATAAAATTGTAAGGGAAAATAGTGGGTAAAGAAAGGAACCCTCGTAATTCCACTTCCACCTGGCCCCACCTCTGCGCACACCCACAGAGCCCACCCATCCTCAAGCAGGCCCTTGAGCTTCTTCCCTGTCACCTGTTCCTCCCTCGCCTTCACTTTTCTCTGCTCCTTCCCACCCCTTTGCTTTCCAGCTAGATCAGACCCATTCTCTGCCTCCCCCTGGGGAACCGGCCACCACTCTCTCACCTTTTCTCAGGCCTTTCCTCTCTATGGGAATGGCCATTTCCCTCCTCCCCTTGGTCACACGTCATAGCTTTGTGCCTATTTCTATGTAGTCACAATGGTCCAAGATGTGTTGTTTGTTGTCCCTATTCTTCAGAACATCCAATAGTACATGCTTTCCCTAGATTGGATTTATTTTATTCTGGTCAGTCCATTTTTTTGTGACATGTGTTTTATTTTATAAACTAATAAGTAGTGTGAATGCAGAGTCCCTCTTTGATACTATATAGCTTTTCCCATGTTGACTAGCTGGGTGAAACAGTGATGACTGACAAGTGAGGCTTAACATAGGCCTGCTGTTTCATTAATAAGAAGACAGCTATGATGTATGTGGCACTGAGCATTCATAATGTGCCAGGTGTGGAGCTCAAGGCTTGATGTTTGAATTCATAATCATAAGAATCATCATCCTAATAATACCTTTCCTTTTCTTTCTTTCCTTTTCTCTTTTTTCCTTTCCTCCTCCCTCTCTCTCTTTCTGCCCCCCTTTTCCTTCCCTCTCTCCCTCCCTTCCTCTCTCTTTCTTTCCTTCTTTCCCTCTCTCCTTTCTCCCTTCCTTTCTTCTTTCTTTCCTTCCTTCTCCCACCCTGCTTTCTATTTTTTCTGAGAGAAAATTTAATAAGTACCATCATTTGAAAGCATTTAAAAGTTTCTCTATGTGCTGCATTTTATAAATCAAGGTTAAATTGTTGCAAATATTAAGCTTGCATAAGGCAGGCAGTAACTTGATCTGTATGATATTTTAAAAATAAAAGCTATTTTATTCGAATGCTAAATATATGTTAAACCTGTAGGTTTAAACACTTATCAGATTATAGAGTTTGGACCTCTTTCCAGGCAAACTAAAACCTTCTAAGTCAGGGGAACACTTGGAATCATTTACTAAGGTAGATCCTGGACTCAGTTACCAATGGCGTCAGAACATTATTAAGAAAGACTTGGTGAACAGTAACAACAGATTCTGCCCTGCTTTTCAGCTCTGCTTACTTTCGGGTATCTAGTGGTATTACAGAGTATGGGTCCTATAACTTGAAATCTCCATGGCCCTGAGAAAATCACAAACTAATATTTGAGTTTCTCATTTGTGTCTCAAATTTGGCTAAGCATTTTTTTTTTTAAAGATTTTATTTATTTAATTGACAGAGATAGAGACAGCCAGCGAGAGAGGGAACACAAGCAGGGGGAGTGGGAGAGGAAGAAGCAGGCTCATAGTGGAAGAGCCTGATGTGGGGCTCGATCCCATAACGCCGGGATCACGCCCTGAGCCGAAGGCAGACGCTTAACCGCTGTGCCACCCAGGCGCCCCTGGCTAAGCATTTTTATAGCATGACAGTCACAAACCAATTGTATATATATCCTTTGGGTCAGGCATGAGCTCAGTCTTTTCACTTCTTAACTATAGGTAGTTGGTAGGACCCTCAAGCTGTACGTTTTCATTTGATTATTCAAATTCTCTTAGTGATTGGATGGTATTCATTTTAATTTTTTATGACAGTAAAGAACATGTAATGCTTGTATATCAAGATTTAACAGGCAAATTCTTCAATTACTTTTGTGCTTCAATTTTTTTCTCATATTGTAAGATTAATTCTGTATTTACAAGTATTTTCTTCTAATTTTTATTGATTTATTTGTAACATTTAATAATCCAGCTCAGATTGCATCTATCTACCTACCTACCTATCTTGGTATGATGAAAGGTAAAAACACAATTTATTTTGCCGCATGTGGCCAATTAATCAACATCAGTGGTTTGCAGTATTTTTGACTCTTGTATTCCAGGATCTGTTTAGGGTTATCTGTTCTGTTCCCTTGATCTGTCAGCTGATTTTTATGCCAATATCACACTGTTTTTAATTATTGGCTCTTATAATAGAATAAATCTTCTTGTTCCAGTATTTAATTCTTCTTTTTCATGATTTTGGACAGTCCCCCACTGTTTATTTTTTTCAGATGTATTTTTGAATCATTTTTTCCAAAGTTACGCAACAAATTCCATTGGGATTTTATTTGGGGATTGCATTTTGAAGATACAAACTGATTTGGGAAGAATTGGCAGCATTACAATATTTAATGTTCCAAATAGAGTAATCTAAACTTTATGTCTGTGAAATGTGAAACCTGTTTCCTTTCTGATATTATTTTGGGAAAAATGGCCGTGAATGAATCTCAAATATTCCAATACTTCTCGTCTGTTTTATGGATGAGCAGAATCTTTAGCTTTCATCTCACAGCCTGATGTCCGTGACGGAACTTACACCTTCACTGAGGCAAACGGGTATCCAAAGGTGAGCCCAGACCAATAGTTCCAGGGACAAGCTTGGTCAAGAAGGAAAGTGGACCTCCTGGATGTGAGGAGGACTCCTCTGTATCTGGCCAGGGTAACTGCCCATGAGATCACTAATCATGTCTGCCCTTTCTTGCATGTTTTTCTGCCATTTTGTGGCTGTCTCTCCCCCACTTTCTCCCCGGGCCAGGTACAGGCACATTGGCTCAATATGTATTTGAATTGAATTAGGGTATCAAAGGAAGTTTAGCTCTGGGGCTTCAAGGACATGCCAGAAACAGAGAATCAAAAATAAACTTAGGGTCTACTTCCAGGGGAAAGTATATGCCTTTAATAACTTTTTAAAATTATTATTTAGAAGAGGTTTCATTGCCTCTTCGTTGTCATTTCTGTCAAAGCTCTCTGATTCACCTTTTTTGATGTTAGGGATTAAATTTTTTTCTAAAAGGAAAACACTTCCCACCAGTCACCTTTTCCTCCCTGTGAACATGGTCTCCTTTCTGATGAAAATAATTTCATTTCCAGGAGACAGCTGGGAAGATACACAAGCTCAACCATCAACAGATTGTAGGCCTTGTGGTTGAAGAGGTTGAGAGGTCTGTGGGTTTCATTTCTGTCCTCCCACGGTTCCATCAATTGTTGGTAATGTGTGTGACACCATCAGTCTCCGGTGTCAGCCCATGATGGTGATGGGAAATAAATAGCTTTTAAAATGCAAGTTTGGGTTTCAGAGATCCAGCAGATCCAGGCTTGGGGCGGTGGGTCGCATGGTTCCTCCTGTTATGCCTGGTTCTTACATTCTCTGCAATCTCCCCCTGATGTATGTTAACTCAAAACATTCTTGAAAAATGTTTGGAAATTCAATTCTAAGCAGTATTACTGATGCAGATACTTTCCCCCCAATGGTTACATTTAAAAACATCCACTTAGGTATGATCTGTATGTCTATGTTAAATGTTTACATATGTAGTGTTTATAATAGAAAATTGGCACTGTATTTTCATACAGCTTCAAATATTCCACATCTTTCAAAATGAAAAGCAGTTAGTAAAATCTTCTTTTGTTAGGCTATTGTATCAATATAGCAAGAGAGAGATGAGACAGTGAGAAGTTGAGTTGATGCCCTCCCTTATCCGATCTGGTATTCATTTCCCTAAATCTGGTATTCGTTTCCTTAGGGTGACTCTCTGAAGGTAAGCAAGTCAGAGTCCGGTTTCCCTGAGTGTCAGGTCTGCCCGGCACAGGGCAGCGGTGAGTGTGCCGCGGAACCAGGGATGAGCAATCCAGAGGCGAGCAAAAGGAAAGCTCTTGGGAGTACTCTTCAGTTATAGGTTGAACCAATCTGCTTACTATTCCAAAAGTGTTGCCTTGTCTCTTTAGATGCCTGATGTTCTACTGCGTTTTCTCAACCTTCCACAGCCACTGCTTGTTTTAGATCTATTTTTCATGACAAGATGATAGCTTTTTCTCCTTGCTGTTGCTTCAGAAAAATGCTGTGAAAAATGTTTCATAAGATTTTCTTTTTTTCCTCTTTTTTTATCTTATTTTTTTTGTTTGCCCTTTGGGTAACTCCCGTATACTCCTTTCACATGCAGCATGAGATTAGATTTTTTTTAAAATTACACTGCATGTCACTTATGTATTAGAGCAATCTGTCATCTTCACATTAGAAACACTGAATGCTGGCTCCAGCAGCTGGTTCTCTAGGACTTCTATTTCAGAAAGTATGGTAACGGGTGTTACATGAACAGTGTCAGGGCGTTATTCTTAATATGACATTCTAAGTTATTACCAGACATCCCGGTGAGGCATTAAGAGGTGATTCTGTGGTTAAAACAGGAGAACATTCACACAGCTACCAGGCAGAAGCAAATGTGAAGACTAAACATGTATTGCTTTTATGAAGTTTTAAAGCCGACATGGATAGCAGCAACAACTTGGACTTACGTGGGCCCTATATAATACATTGTCTTTCCATTTTATAAATAAGTAAGTAAATATATGACATATTTATCCCTACCTCTCCTTGCTTCTCGAGGTTGGCCAGTGCTCAGCTTGGGCAACTACCAAAATGGAGATCTGTAATTCTTCTCGGACCCTCGCTAAAGGTGGGAGCCCAGTTGTAGCTTTATAATAGTATCTATTATTAACGCACATCCATTTTGCAAAAAAAAGGATCCATGCCAGGAAGCACTCCAAAGAACCCAGGCACATTTTATCTTAAGGAGGCTGGTATTTAAAACGTCAAAATAAATAGCTCACACAGCTGAAAGGAAAGCAGATGAAAAGCAAGAAAATGAAATGGCGCAATCAGAACTTCCAGCATAGCTAACCCGGGGGCTCTACTTACACGCCGAAGCTTCGTGCCACTCAGGAAACAGTTTTTTCTGGAGCATTATGGATCATGAAGTAAGTTGTTGTGGAACCGTGAAGACATCAAACTGAAAAACAAGCCTCATCCATCCATTCATCCACATTACTCGCAGACGATTATTTACAGGTGCAAATAGTGGGCTCCATCATTAAATACAGTTGCATACTGCAGTCATTTCATGGTGATTTGTATGTTTCTGAGCACAACTAGCATCTTTGTCATGTTAAATACACAAAACACTTTGAGGGATCACAAGTGAGGTTTATAAATATCTCACTCACATGACCATGTGATTTTTTGTTGATCCAGGTAAGTTATTTAAAATAAGTATATGTATTTAAAATTCTCCTATTACATGACAGGTTGTCAGTTCACAGATACGAAGTGTATGAAGGCTTTTCTAAAATATAGTATGTGGTAATGGTATGTACCTATGGAAAGTGATCAGTGCAATCCCATTATCTTTAAAAGGAGATGTTTTGGGGGCATCTGGGGAGCTCAGTTGGTCAAGTATGTGCGCTGGGCTTCTGGGATGAGTCCCATGTCTGGCTCCCTGCTTAGCAGGGAGCCTGCTTCTCCCTTTGCACCTCCCCCCTTCATGCTCTCCCTCTCTCTCAAATGAATAAGTAAAATTTTAATAAATAAATAAATAAATAAATAAATAAATAAATAAATAAATTTTGAATAGTATGAGGCAAACATGAAACTGACGTCCTACCCATAAGTGCCTAGGAAATCCACGAGAGATTTTCCTATTCACAAAGTATATTTTCCTTACTATTAATTTACAATCTCATATTTTCTTTTTATTATATATTTGATGTGAGTTTTCCATGCTTCAAAATATTCGAGTATTTCTTTCCCTCATACCACAGAGATGCAAACATACAAATTTCTCAGGTTGTGGCAACAAGTATTTGAAAAACTACATTTTGTTTTTGCCATTCATTCATTACATGATAATTTCATGTAGCATGATACTTACAAAATTAGGACTGTATCTTTTATTTCTTATATGTTTTGCAGCTTTACAGCACAATTATATTTCACGTATTTTTATTTTAACTGTGAAATTTGAAAATGAGCCACATATCATTTGACATTTATACAATATCCTGATTCTAACTTGAGCTATTATATGTGGATATTCACAGAACTATACATTCTTTTTTCCAGATATCTATTTGCAGAAGTATCAATGCATTGAGCACACCATTTTCCACATCACGGAATCAGTTAATCATTTCTTGGTGTCCATCCATTTCATTAACCTTAATTGGTATTTACTTGGTCTTACCATACTGAGTATGTGGCACTATGCTAAAAGCATGAAATGGTTTAACTTTAGTTAAACAATTTGAATCAATAATATTGTGCATGCACACACACACACACACACACACACACACACACACTGACCTAATGGAATCTGTATACAGTGTAGGCCTGGCTTAATGGTCTGGTAGTCTCTGAGATGCAGGAGTGTCCTCTGTTCATGAGTGAATGCACAGAAGCATTTTTCCCAGCTGCACTGCACTTTGGCATGTAGGCCATGGTGCCAGAAGGATATATAGGGATCATTTGGCTCCTCTGCTTATTTCAGAGGTCATGTGTCAGTTTCATATGTATATTTTATTAAATTTTAAAAAAGCATCAGCTACAACCCCCCAAACTCCAAAGAATTCACACAATTTTTCCTTATTTTTTGAAAAAAATTGGGAATGATTTCAATGTTATTGACAAAATTTTATAATTTCTATAATATCAATAATACCCATCAATCCATCACTGAAGTCTCACCGGTGTGCTATTTCATCATGGAATTTCACTGAATATTTTTATTTATTCTTCAATTACTCCATCTATTTGCGTGAAAGGCATTCCTATGAAATCATTAGAGTTGTTTTCAGAATTTGGGAGGCAAAATATCACAACACACTGAAGAACAACAAAGGGATTGAAAAATAATTTCCACATTGAATAAAAAACTTCTCTTCCACTGTCCCCATCCTTGTTTATATACAACAAAGAATAAAAACTTGAGGCATGTTTAGATAAGCATAGTTATTAACTACCTAGTTGTTAAATGTTACACAGTACCTTTGAAATGTCAGTTAATAGTTGTCATTTGGTTGATAATTTACATTCCTGATGCTGTAGCCCAGCCCAGTCTTTAAACATTCACATTTGCATTTGACCTCTTAGTTCAAGTTAAATGCAGTGGTAAATTTGAAAAAAAAAAAAAAATCCAGTTGGGAAACATGAATCCTTGGTGGGCATTGGGGAAAATTAGAATAATAGAGTCCCTGGCTAAGGGAGGAGTGAAAGTGAGATAGTAAGGCATGGCAGATGGCTCAACTATAATATTAAAGTCCTATTGTTTTTTGTTAATGACCAACACTGAGGTAAGTTTCAGCAAAAATGTATGCATGACACATCACTCTAGCACCTGAGAATACTCTTGATTTCCTTTCTCGAGAAGGAGGAAATTCCAGTTTTACTAACTTACAAGTATGCTGCATTTTTTTTCTCTTCAAGTAAGCCAAGAAGTACAGATAAATTAATGTAAAAAAAAAATGGCCTCCCTCTATGGACTGAAAATATTTTAATATTGCAGGTTTTAAATCTTGTGTTATGATTCTTCCATTAAACCAAGGTAATAAAAAATAAGTACAATTAGAACATGGTCTAAATGGAGTAAATTAACCCTTGCTTTAAGGTTAAAATAGTGCATGGGAAATGGTACCTGAAATAACAAAATGCAAAGTAATGCTCTGTGCACTAAGGGAACTCGGGATTTGGTTTAACCTCAGCAGTGTCAGTTTGTCTTACACTCTGTGAAAGAAACAAAGGGATACAGTAAAAGACATTTCTACCACAGTTTATCTGCTCTGAATTCTTTGAAATAGAAGCAAGGAACAAACCTAAGTCTTATTGATCTGTTTGTTTTACTGTTGCTGAGTTTCAGTGAAGTTACAGATTTTGAATCTATAAACCTGTTGCAGGTCTTTCTCCAGTAATACAGATGATATCAAAGAAGCAGCCTACAATAGGTGAGTTCAACAGTGGCTTGCATAAATTCCTACCTGCCTTCCTATGCCTTCTGGGAAGAGAAGACACAGTAGAAGTCTGAGACCTCACAGCCTACACCGCCTGACTACACCAGCCAAGATCTCTGGTCTCAGCCCTTCCTGAGCCCTGGATGCCATGCTTGCCATCTGATACCACAGACCTTTGCCAGACCAGCTTTAAGTTGTTAGTAAAACACAGGGATATTGGTTCATTCCTGTTGTTATTAAAATTAGGTTGGCATGGAGGAAATATGTAAATGGCCTTCAGAAGGTCAAGCTATTTCTGTCTATAGGGAAGTAGTATGCTCAGAGTCAGAATAAGAAATAGGCCAGCCGAGTTAGCACCTGGGCACTGAAATGCCACTGAGGCCACTATAGCATGATTGAAAATGCTGGGAGCTGCAGCAAATTGCATTTTCTAGAACTCCTCTGAAAGAGGACTGCTAATGACTGGAAGAAATGCCATGATAAGCTGCTTGCTTACCCATCTAGCCCCAGCCAAGCAGGGGGCCTAAACCTAGTAGGTGCTAAATAATGTTCATGAACCAGAGATGATTGGAAGCCTGACCTCAGAGGCATGTTCAAGTAGGAAATGATCACTTGATGGTCTCTAAAACGCTCTCTAAAGAGAGGTCGCTGGAAGGAACATTTCTTTTCTTCCAAAGTGCCTTTAAAGAACCTGTGTTCCTAGAGCAGGGAATGTTAGCTAAATGACTCTAAACATTAGAGGAGAGGCTGATTTCTGAACCAGTACATCTCTGCACTTGCCCCTCTGTTTTCATCCTGTCTGCTAATACATACTCTTATTCAAAGAATATCAGTTTGAAGGAGTGTCAAATTATTAATTAATCCCATGTGCCCACATCTCAGTTTGGTCCTGAATGTGATATTTATGTGGTTTTGGAATATAGGTGAGGTTCAGTGGGGTGGAGTCCGGAGCCAAGGACCAAGAAAGAATTCTTGAGACGTCGTTGGTGCAAAATGGTGGCTTATTAAAGCACGGGGACAGGACCTGTGGGGAAAAAGAGCTGCTGCCCTGGGTTGTGAGGGGTGGCTGATCATATACTATGGGGTTGGGGGAGGTAAGGAAAAAAGGAGGTTGACAATGTACTTTCATATGTTAAAGAAGACTCAAAGGATACAGGAGGCCTTGCCATTGTCAAGCTAAGGTTGTTTTCCCTCTAGCAGGGCATTAGCATTAAGATGGTTGGGGGCTTCCCCAAAGAATGTCACACGTCCCAACCAAGAAGGGGGTGTGGGGGTGGTTCAGGGTGTCACCTTCTTTGTCTTCAGCCAGCCTTCTACTCTCTCATCAATGCTATGACTTTGAACTTGCTTGTAGGTATATTTTTTGGAATTCTAGTCTCAGCTCACCTTGGTGCTGGACAAGAAGCACTGTTCAGACTCATAACTCAATGGTTCATTTTGTTCCACTAAAACCCTCCTCACTCTCACCCCCCCACCCCACGTACACACACACATAAACATCGCTGCAGGGGGTGAGAGCTGGCTGCATGTTTCCACTGAGATAACCAATAGAAGTCCTTTATGTAATGCAGAACAGGGGAAATGTTTCATTAAAATTTTACTAGAAATGAATTCAAACTTTAAAATATCTGAGACATGAATTGATTTCTGGACATCAGATACTTTTAACCCCAAGAGTAAAAATGATTGAAAAGTGTACGTGTGTAGTCACAGTACACATTTGCACAATTTCATTTCAATGCTTTAAAATAATTGGTACCCTTAAAACATCTACTTTATTTAACAAAGCATGGGTTACACACAATATGACTGAGAGATGCTTCAGTGGTAATCTATGTAACCCTGCTTCCCACAGTCCTCACTGAAACCATTTGGCTATAGGGACATCGGGTGAGGCAAACCATCGCCATGTATAACAGACTTTGGAAACTCTCCCTATGGTTACTGCACAGGCTGGATTTAAACAGCTAATGATGTTTTTAAGAAATAAAATGTCAGGGGCGCCTGGGTGGCACAGCGGTTAAGCGTCTGCCTTTGGCTCAGGGCGTGATCCTGGCGTTATGGGATCGAGCCCCACATCAGGCTCCTCCTCTATGAGCCTGCTTCTTCCTCTCCCACTCCCCCTGCTTGTGTTCCCTCTCTCGCTGGCTGTCTCTATCTCTGTCAAATAAATAAATAAAATCTTTAAAAAAAAAAAAGAAAAGAAATAAAATGTCAGTGCTTTAAATACATATGGTTCTTTGGTTTGATGGGATTCCTAAGTGAAGTCCCTTCTACTGTTTAATCAAAAACCACGATATGTGTTACACAACCACCAAAGATTCAAACATAACCAAGCTATAATTCTTATAAAAATGCCTTATTGGTGAAATTCTGCCTACAGTGCTTCTTCCTTCAGTGCCAGAATTTCTGAACATTAATGAAAAGAGATTAGCTAAATCCTTCATTGACATGCTAGAGTGTCTGATTTCCCTGACTTTTGTTTCTGGATTACCACTTTTAAAAACATCTGACAAGTCAAAGAAGAATGGAGAGCAAAATCCTCTTACTCAAAGAAGAAAAGTCAGATAAAGATCAATTTTAAAACATGACCAAATGGTGACTAACATAATATAATAAAAAAACATTTAATAGAAAAACAAACAAACAAACAAAAAACATGACCAAATAAACAAGGAAACAGAGAGACAAAACCCTGAATATATTTCTTTAACTAAATAACATATATGCAAATCAGGAATTTTGAGACATTTTTGTTAACTTTGGATTTTACTTTCTAGAGTATCCAACATGCAGAGGCCCTATTTTTGAAGGCTGTAGAATGACTTAAAGAGACATAATACTGATAGTGGATGGATGAAAATTGCTTTTGTTGATCTAGTGTTAAACTGGGAGAACAATGAAGAATTCAAAAGGAATCTCTGTTGTTTTCTGTTTCCCTTTGAGATTCAATGATAACAGTATCGTTTTGGATCAAGAGAGATTGCAATGACTAAGAACATTGTTTTATGACTAAGATTATTGATACTCAGTAATTCATGGAGATAATTACCAAGCTTTCCACCCACCATCTTACTCTTTATCCTAGGAGCAAGGTGAGCTTCAAGAAAATGCTTTCACCAGAGAGCTGTCTCATGGCGGTCACTGAATGTACTACTCAGGCTAGTCAGCTGTTAGTGGTTATTAAGAGCAAATTCCCAGACTGGGTCAGGATAGGCTCTTACAAGGTCAGAGGAGTAGAGGCAGGTGAGATGCAGGTGAGACGCAGGTACCATGTGCCTCTTCTCTGCAGGAGAGACTTCTTGGTTTGTGACTCCTGGCAGCCATTTCCCCTGCACTGAACAGTCCACTGCTCTATTGGGTCAATTTCTCAAGTTCACTTACTTGCTTGTGAGACTCTTTAAAATTTCTGACTGTAGATATTATATATGTATGTGTCTACAGTTTTTAATACTGAAAAACCCAGAAAGTAAAGAAGATAAAATTCATGGGACAACTGGGTGGCATAGTCAGGTGAGCATCAGACTCTTAGTTTCTGCTCAGGTCATGATCTCAGGGTCATGAGATCCAGCCTCGAGGCTGGCTCCACACTCCGTGTGGAATCTGCTTGAGATTCTCTCTCTCCCCCTCTGCCCCTCCCCTCATTCATTCTCTCTCTCTCTCAAATAAATAAATAAATCTTTGGGGGGGGGAAGGTAAAATTTACATCAAAGTCTGTCACCTACAGTAATCCTTCTTGACATTTTTACATATACACACAGTAATTTTTCCATGCATAGGTTTAATTTGAAGGCATTCTATAGCCTAAACTTGTTAAAATATGTGTGAATATTTCTCATGTCATTTTAATGTCTGTGTCATATTTCATCTTAGAAATGTATCATATTTTTTAACCAATACTTATTGTTGGAGGGTTAGGTTGTTTGAAATTTCATATTATAATAAACAAGTCTGGTATAGACATTTTAGAAAATCATTGAGTAGTACACCCATAACATTTTTCTGAGGGAAAACCCTGAAAAGTAGATTTTCTGAAACTGGCTTTGCAGTCCTTGATGTTGGTATTTCCATGATTGGCAGCTGTGTTCCTCAGGGTAGGCCAACTGTAATAACAAACAGCCCCAGGCTCTCAGAACCATAACACAACAATGATTTATTTTTTATTCACACGGAGTCTCATGAGGATGTTTCTGGTCAGTGATTCTTCTGGGTGGCTCTCCTCCAAACAGTAAACTCAAGATTCAGGCTCCTTCTACTGTATGTTTCCACCATCAAGGAGTCAGTGGGAACCATCCTAAAATGACTCATATGTTCTATGGCTATGTCTAAAACAGGGTACGTCACTTCTGCCCACACTAAATTGCCCATAACTCAGAATTATAATTCAATCTATCTCAATCTATTGATAGATTGTGACTCAATTTATCTATGTCCAAGTGTGTGTGTGTTGTGATTGGTAGTGGTTGTGGTGAATAACATCTTTCTTTGTGCCCAGGAGGAAAAGTGAATGTTTTGGTGAACTCAGAATTGCTTCTGCCCAAGGTTGATTTTTCTTAACTTGATTAGGATGTGCCTGTATCCTGAAAAGTACTAGTTCACGCCTGTTGTCCCAGTATGATTGTTAGTAACACCTCTCTCACTTTCAAAAGTATTCTGATTTATATGAGAAATTATATGGTCACCCTAGCTATGATTCTATACTGTCCAAGACCTTAAAGTATCCTCAGTCCCTGTTCCTCAGATCTAGGTGTTCTTGTGCTTCCACACTACCCTGTGTTGTCTGCATTGCCTTCCCAATGCTGACCAGCTATGTTTCTCGCAACTAAGAAACTGAGAACAGATCCCAGAGCAGAGAGACAAGTGCTGAGGCTTGTGTTCTTTCCCCGAGAGTAGAAGCTACAAGAAGCTAGATTTTCTTTCAATATAAAAAAAAAAAAAAACCATTTCTACAACTGACATCTTCCAAAAAACTTGCTGCTACTAAGGTGCTGCTACTAAGGCTCCTATCCTTGGAGCAGTTGAAATGGAGGTGGGATTAGCATTTACCAGGGGTATAATACAATGGATTCTTAAACTGGTTAGAGGGTTGAAATGGATAAGATTCAAAGTTCTCTCAACTCTAGGATTCTTTGCTTTTAAATCACTAGTCAACTTAGAACAGGCCCAGCTGGGTCTTTTCAAGGGGACCAGCCATTCTGTCAAATGCGTGAACTTGACACAGTTGAAGATGGATCACTTTGGACTGGATCTTTAGATGAAGGGCTCAACCATGGCTTACTAAAATAGCTTAATGCTGGTGATATTTTCAGCGTGTAAAAAAAGTGGAATTTCCTCTCTTTGCCCTAGGGAATTACAATCGAAGGATCTCATAATAATGTGTCTTTTTTATGGAATCAGTGAAAGCACGACTCTTCTTCCAGGTATTCTTTTTTAAGTGTACCATATTCTCTACAATTCTGGTTGTGTTTGCTGCTAGTGAGGGAGAGGGAACTGGTTACACTCACATAATGTAATGGGTGCTTGCTAGCCCTGTTTCCTTTCCCCTCTGCATCCTCTTGCAAAATAAGAGGCTGTCTTGCCTTAATGCCACATAAATTATTTTCTTTTCACTGTAAAATTAAGACAGAGAGAGAGGAAAGGAAGGAAGAAGAGAGGGAGGGAGGGAGAAGAGAGGGAGGGAAAAAGGGAGATACTGAGGGGGAATAAAGTCAGAAGTAGAAAATAAGACAAAAAAAGAAAAAAAGAAAAGCATAAACTGATCACAGGCAAAGTGATATAATTGCTTTGCTTTCAAATTATGCCTTGGTAGACTTGCCTAGTGATGGAATAGTTAAAAATACGCTACAAAACATGTCTATTGTCAGACAAATTAAAGAAGAATAGTGTAATTTCAGAAAACACAACTATCATTAAGGACACTGAGAAAGTGAATAGAGTTAAGTTTCTGTTTTGACTTCACTCACTATGCAGAATAGTTTTAAATGACATATTCCTATTTACAAATTTGAAAATAAGTGTCTGGTATATTTAAAATCATCAACTTTTTTTTCTTCTACTCTAGTTTTTTCCCCTTTGAGGCACAGGCCAAACCAGGACTCATGGACTCTAGCTTCCTACTTAGAATTATGGGGTGTAAAGAATGGCTTTGTGGTGCCCATTAGGCTGCTTTCTCTTTTCTCCCCTCTCTTCCTCCCTCCTCTAGTTTTCAGCTTCTCACAACCTAGTGACAATCATAACACCCTTGCATATTTTTCTTCAATTGTTCTTCCTTGCAGAATTTACTTCTAAGTCACACCATTCACCATTATACCATTCTTGAAACAAATTCCAAATTATCTTTTTTTGATTGATTGATTGATTGATTGATTGGTTTTAAAGAGAGAGCGAGCACAAGTGGGGAAAGGGCAGATGGAAAGAGAGGATCCACAAGCAGACTCCCCACTGAGCACAGGGCCTGAGACAGGGCTCGATCCCAGGACCCCAGGATCATGACTGAGGCAAAACCAAGAGTCAGCTGCTCAACTGACTGAGCCACTCAGGTGTCCTACAAATCCCAAACTATTTTAAGCAACACAGCAAAAATTTTCTTTAAATGAAGTGGATTAATGCAGCAATTTTTAGGAATAATGTCAAATAAAAAAACTTTAGAGGCCTCAATTGACCTGCTGAACATAGTACAACCTTGTGAAAGTATGGGAAAGGAAAAAACAAAAGGAAAATATCTTCTCTAGCAATGGCCCAAACAGCAAAGACCACCTAATGTGTCCCCTATGAGCGTGAAGATAAAAGTATTAGTGAAATTCTGCCCCCAAATAATTGCCAATTGATCCCATACCAATATGTCTTACTTTGACTTAAGTTCTATTATCAGTCATTTAGCTTTATCCCCCAAGTACAAAAATAGAAGGTGGTTAGTTCTCAAAGGGTCAGCCTCTGTTTCCCATCAATTTCGTTTCTTCAGTACTGCCCTTTTTACATTAATACTTATTCATTCTTTCCCTCTCTTGACTTTCTTCTTGTCTTTCTTTGATCACTCCCTAAATCCAATGGTTTTAAAATCACCTGCAAGTTGTTGAGTGTTGGCTTTGTGTCTGCATTCTTCATTTCAACCTTCATATATGTTACTCCACTGTCCCCTCTGTGGCCTCAGTGATGAAAAGAAGGTGTCATAGTGATATTTGTTCTGCTGTGGATTCTATGCTCTTTCCTCCTGCTGTGTGTAAACTGTTTTCTTTATCACTGGTTTTAAGCAATTGGATTATGTCAGACACAGCTGTGGTTTCCTTCAAGGTTCTTGCGCTTGGAGTTTGTTGTACTTACTGGATCTAGGGGTTTATAGCTGTCCACAAACTTGGAAAATTTTTGTCCATTATTATTTTTTTCTAATATCAATTCTGTTCCACTACCTTTAGGGACTTCAGCTAAAGGCAAATTAGACCATTTGAAGTTATTCCACTGCTCAACAACTCTCTTTTCATTATTTTTAATTCCTTTTCCTCTTTTGTTTCCTTTTGCGTAGTTTTTATTGCCATGGCTTCAATTTCCCTAAACTTTTCTCCTATAATGTCAAATCTGCCATTAATCCCACGCAGTGTATTTTTTATCTCTGACATTGTAGTTTTTATCTTTAGAAGCTTTCAGTCCTTTTTAATTTTCTATGTCTCTACTTTTTGAACATATGGGGTACAGTTAAAACAACTTTTTAAATGTCTTTAGTCTCAGAACTCTTTTTTTAAGATTTATTTATTTATTTTAGAGAGAGAAAGCACAAGTGGGAGGAGCAGACGGAGAGGGACAGAGAACTTCAAGCAGACTCCATGTTTATTGCAGAGCCCTACAGAGGGCTCAATCTCACGACCTATAAGATCACAACCTGAACCAAAACCAGGAGTTGGACACTCAACTGACTGCATCACCCAGGCACCCCTTGTCTAACACCTATGTCTATCTTGACTGGTTTAGATTGACTGTGTTTTCTCCTTATTAGGGGTCCCTGTAAATTTTAACTTGCTGGGTGCTGGATATATTTTATCCCTACGAGTATTCTTGAAATCTGCTCTGGAAAACAATTACTTGGAAACAATTTGATCCTTTCAAAATTTGCTTTTAAGATTTGCTAAATAAGACCAGAACAGTGCTCAGCCAAGGATTAATTAATCCCCACTACAAAGGCAAGACCTTTCTGAGTAGTGTACTCACGGTCCATGAATCATGACGGTTTTTTCCATCTTGCTAGTAGGATCACACACCATTTCTGCCCTGTGAAATATTCAAGTACCCTTAAAAGGGGTTCTTTGCTTAGCCTTGAATAATTTTCTCACCTATATGCACTGATCTGTACTTTGCTAAACACTTGAGAAGGATCCTATACATACCCCTGGAATTTTCTCTCTGTGTGGCTTTTTCCTTTCCAGTATGTTGTCCTGTGAACCCTAACCCCTTGGTTTCCTAGAAATCTCAGCTTCATCTCAACTCACAGTCAGCTAGGCTTTACTTGGGTTCATCCTCCCTGTGCCACAGCATGTAAACTCTCTCAAGGAAGCAGGTCACAGAGCTCATACACTTCACCTCATATATTTCTTGTCTCTCCAATATTGCTGTCCTTCATTGCCTGGTATTCTGGTATCAAGTGTTTTGAAAACTATTGTTTCAGATATTTTCCCAATGTGTTTGTTGTTTCAGATTAAAGGGTAAACCCAGCCCCTCTTACTCCATCTTGACTGGAAGCAAAAGTTCTATATTCCAATCCCTCATGTCTAACACACATTCTAAATACATCATGCCTACAACTGCGTTCTTTATTCCTTGCAAAAGCTGCTTTTAAATTTTCCTCTGTGCTCTAAACATTCAAACCAAATATTTAGAATTATCTTTTTTCATTTCTTTCTTCCACCTCCCACAGTCTATCCATCATCAAATACCATTAACTCCACTTTCCAAATACATTCTAAATCCAACTTCTTTTTACCTTAACTGAGACCACTCTGCTCCAAGACAACATCACATTACTGTAAAAGCCCCATGTCAGTCAGGGCTCTGACAGGGATAAAAGACAGTATACTTACACTGATGAATTAGGAGAGAGTTTAATAAAGAGATTACTTGAAAAGGTGAAGACTGGGTTAGAAAAACCAACAGAGAAAAGTTTTATAATCAAGAGCTAGTAATAATGGGGAGTCATTTCCACTCAAAGACCTGAAGAAGCAGAAGGAGGAAGCAGGTACCAAAAGTAGGGAAATAAGGGGCTGACAGTGACTGTGGCTTCGGGCAGAGAGGTGCAGCTGACCCTCAACAACCTTGCAGGTAGGAAGCAGAGGAATTTAGTTCACTGACCTCAGTCTCCTCTCAGTTTTCTGTTGGTGGCTCCCATTGACTAAACACAACTAAGCCAGAAGTCAAAGGAATTTGTTGGCACAGCCCAGAAAGGTCAGGTTCTAGGGACCCAGCACGGAGACCGACAGCGAGTGACTCTGGAGAAGCAAACAGAAGTTACTGAGCACAGCCCCCTACGTGGTCTCCTCAGTCTTGTGCAAGCCGTCCTACCATCTGTTTGTTAAGAGCAGCCAGAGGGACCCTTTGAAAATATAAATCTGTCTATGTCGTTCCAGTGCTTAAAACGCTGAAGTAGCTTTCCCTGACACTTAGAATAAAATTTAAAATCTTTACTATGATCTAAAGTTCCTACATGATCTCATCCTTGGCTGTTTTTCCAAAGCAGTCTCTAATTACTCTTCCCCTCTCTTACTCTGCCACACCCACAGTGGCCTTCCTGCTTCTCCTTCGTGCTTCAAATTCCTTCCTGCTTTGCACTTGCTATTCTCCCTTGCTGACAGCTCCTCCCCAGTCCCTCATTTCATTGTCTTTGAGAGGTGAGAGGTCTTCTCAGATTCACTCACCTAAAATAGTAGGCTTTATTATTCTCTATCTACTCACCCTATTTTATTTTACATTTCTTCATAGCAATTATTGCCACTTGGTTAGTGTCTCCCTCTCTCTGTTGGAATATGAGCTCCATGAAAGCAAGAGCTTGGCTGTGTAAGTTGCTGCTGTGTCCCTGTGGCTGGAACAGCCTGTCACATTATAAATAATAAATATAAATTGAACAAGTAAAGGAGTACCAGACAATTCTCTCCCTCTTTTCCTAATCCAGAGAAATTTTCATAATATCCCTTCCAATCATTTCATCTTTTTATGCAATACAGTAGTTTCCCCATTTTATTTCCTTAAATATTCACAGACAGTGTATTAGCTTGCTGGGGCTGCTGTAACAACATACCATAATCTGAGTGGCTTAAACATCAATAATTTATTACCTCATAGTTCTGAAGGCCAAAAATTTGAGAGCAAGGGGTCACGAGGGTTGATTCTTTCTAAGGGCTGTGAGGAAGAATCTGTTCCATGCCTCTGCCCTGTCTTCTGGTGGTTTGCTGGCAGTCTTTGACATTTCTTGGTTTATAGAAGCATCAACCCAATCTCTGTCTTTGTCATCATGTGGCCTTCTCCCTATGTGCATCTCTGTCTCCAAATTTCCCCTTTTGACAGGGACAGAAGCCATGCTGGATTTGGGGCCCACCCTACTCCAGTACTACCTTATCTTGACTTAAACAATTACATTGTCAAAGACCTTATTTCCAAATATGATCACATTCTGAAGCACTGAGGATTAGGAAAAGTTCAACATATGAATTTGGGGAAACGTAATTCAATCCGTAACAGATGATGAGTTTGTCATATGAATCAAATAGATAACAATATAAAAGAATAAATAAAATAATTTTTAAAAGCTTTAATAATTTATTTTGAAGTATTTTAATATGTTCTGAAAAGTTATAGCAATGGTACAAAGATCAGATTCTTCAGCTAAGTCTATAACACATGTATCACCTTTTCTCTCTCATCTCTCTCACTCTCTCTTTCTCAACCTATTATTATTATTTCACTGAGCTATTTAAGAGCAAGTTGCAGTCATAATACCCCCTTCTCCCCTAAATACAGACATATGTAAATCTCCAAAACATGGTGTAGAGACTTGACAGACACCAAATAACAATGCAACCACACAAATCAGTCGATCAACATTGATGCAACACTCACTTCTAGTCAATGAAACACATTAAAATTTTTCCAAATGTTTCCACAATGTTTCTTTTTCCAGGGTTCAGTCTAGATTCATATATTGCATTTAGTTGCCACCTGACTTCAGTCTCTTTTAATCTGGAATAGTTTCATTGTCTCTCTTGTCTCTCAGATCTTCAAAGTTTCATCCTGTAGGGGCGCCTGGGTGGCTCAGTCCTTAAGCGTCTGCCTTGGGCTCAGGGTGTGATCCCAGCATTCTGGGATCAGCCCTGCATCGGGCTCCATGCTCCATTGGGAGCCTGCTTCTTCCTCTCCCACTCCCCCTGCTTATGTTCCCTCTCTCGCTGGCTGTCTCTCTCTCTATCAAATAAATAAATAAAATCTTTTTAAAAAGTTTCATCCTGTGGACTGTTCTTCAGTCTGCATCCATCTGGGTTTCACCCTTGCTCAGTCTCAGGCTGCACATTCCTGTAGAAGTACCATAGAAATGAAGCCGTGCTCTTCTCAGTGCATCAGGAGGCACCTGTCTCTCCACTGATGATGGTAACCTTGATCACCAGTCCAAGTGGGTGTCTGTCATATTCCTCCAATTTAAGGTCCCCATTTTTCCCTTTGCAACTGAAAAGTGTTTGGGGAGAAATACTCTGAGACTATGTCACTATCCTGTTCATCAAACCTCCACCTCCCAGCCTAAGCATCTGTTAATGACTACCACCTGAATCAATCACCAGTGTTATGGTGCCAAATGGTAATTTTTCTATTTCCATCATTTCTTCAACACTTAGTCATTGGCATACTAATTTAAGGAGGAGCTTATACCTTACCCCTCCATTTATCTTCTAATACCAGAAAGGAACTATGGATGCCTATTTTATTCAAAAAATTGCAATCTATTTCTATTATTTTTGTTTTGATGGTCAAACTTTCTAAATTTGGCCAGTGGCAGGTTCTTACTAGGCTCCTGTGTCCTTCTGAAATGTACCTATCATTTTTTGAGCACTTCTTTATATTTCAACAAAGAATGGTGTTATAGGCTTACCTTGTATTTTCCTTTCCTTTGTCCTGAAATCAGCCATTTCTTTGAGGATCCCTGATCTCTCTTAGTGGGGGAAGGTTTTTAGAATTCAATATCTGCTCACTCACTGAGCTTCTGGAATTGCTTTTTAAAGTCCTTTTATGGACAGAATTAGAATGTAAATATTCACATATATACATACTTATACATAATACACACACGCACACACACTTTTCTACATCCAACTTTTCCATATTTGTGAATCCCTTCTCCAACAGTGAGAAATTTCGCTGTCATTATCCTCCACATATTTACTCATTTGTTCAGTAGCCAAGTCTTTGGCACCATGCTGGCCACCACCTTTGTTCTGATCCTGCTGCTCTCTCCTCAGCTCCTGGCCTATCACTGTGTCCTGGAGTGCCGCCACCTCATCGTCTAGTCATGTCCACTTCTTAAAGGTGAGGGAAGGGAATAGACAGAAAAGAAGAAGAGCAACAAATAACACCAGATCAACAGAAGTACATAGTAACCATTTTGTTCAAATTCATTTTCTACCCTTTCATTGCTCTATTTGTGTTTGAAACTTTCTTTTGTCCTTATCTAGACAATTGTGAATCAAAACTCACTTCAATGTGCCACTAGTGCACCTACTGATATGAGAGACCCTATGTGAGATAAGGTGAAATAAGGGTGAAGCATCTTGCCTTCAGAGTGTTCACAGTTGTGGGTGCCTGGGTGGCTCAGTCAGTTTGTCTAGGGTCCTGGTCCCGGGACCCTGGGATCGAGCCCCACATCGGGAGCCTGCTTCTCCCTCCCCCTCTGCTGCTCCCACCTGCTTGTGCTCTCTCACTCTCTCTCTGTCAAATAAATAAAATAGGAAAAAAGGAGTGTTCAGTTGAGTAGGGAATAATGCATGTATGTAGATCTATTTTGTCAAACAAACTGGACTTGTTATACTATAATAAAAAAGCAACCTTATTCATTTCTCTTTCTGTTTGCTTCTGTGTTCCCATGTGACATGTTTGCACATTCTGAGAAAGCCTCTCACTGAATGCCTCTGACTGCATCTGCCATAAATCAAGCCATATGGCTCCTCTGGCCAGTCATCTCCATTACTGCCTTACAATCCCTAGGCTTTTACAGGCCTTTATTGGTTCATCCCATTTTTTTATTCCTTTTGCCCGTCTAGACATTTTTCTTGGGTGAGATTTCTTTGAAGACAAATTCAGAGCGTTTAGATAAACCCAAGACCTTTTACAAGCTCCTCTAATGTCAAGAAGACATGAGGCTTTGTCCTGCCATCTATAGAAGTGATGAACTTATTCTCAATTTGACCCTGTTAAGTTCACACTTCTAGCCCTGAGGCTGTTTATGGCTGACTACATGCTAGTTGTGATGCCCCTTAAACTTCGAGGCCCTGTTTCACTGTGATGAGAACTCTTTAGGTTCCTCTCAGTCAACCTCAGATGAAGGCAAAACAACTTTCTCTGATCTCTCAACACTAACAATAAGTGCTTCTGGGATGATAGCAACAAGCTCTCTTGATCTGGATGATGGTTTCTTAACATGTACACTTGGGTATAAGACATCAATCTGTATATTTATGATGCGTGCAGTTTTCAGTACATGTGCTATACTTCAATAAAGAATAATTATTAAAAATGTATTCAGAAAGTAAGTTGAATCATTTCAGTTTTGAACTGGTGTAGGTCCCCCTCATATTTTTTAATTATAACTGTGTAACTAAGGTCACCACATCATTCCATCTAAATTCAGACTGAGTGCCCACTTACCCTTCTCATATTTCCAAGTTCGTTCCTGGTACACCTAGTTCTATTAGTAAGGATTCTTTGGGTTTCAAAGGATAGAAACTCAATTTGAAGCTGCACAAAAGAAAACTTACTGATACATATAAATAAATCACCGGACAGAGAGGGGTAAATCAAGCTTCAGGGACTGGAAAACTGCAGGATATTCTTTGCCGCTTTCTCTAATTTACTTTCCTCCATGTCAGTGGCAACTTTCTTCTTGCACACCAACCTGCTCAATGAGGCTCTAGTCATGACTGTCAGAAACACTAAAGTCCCATTTCCCTTATTCACCCCCTTTGCAATTTGAAAAGTTCTGATGAAGACTTCTGATCCATGTGGGTCATGTGTCTACCACTGCCAAGGAGTGGAGGGGTAGGGAAGAGGAAGAGGTAGAGACACTTATGTCGGGGTAGGAGGACCAGTCCCTCAAAAGGAAAGGTTGCATTGTCCTAAATAAATGGGAGAAGTCCTGGAAAAGACAAAGCACAATTTACATGAGTTCATGGATTGCCACTGGCCTTCAACAGTGTCAGCAGGGTACTTATTGGTTATTGGGAATGGGCTGTGAGGAATGAGTTTTCTTAATGTTGAAGGAACTTGGGAGCTGTGTGCTGGACTAAAATGCTTGTATGAATAAAGATTCAAGCAAGAATTTGTTGATGGTACTAGTGATGATGGTGATGACAAAAGTATCAGGATTATGACCATATTCAAAGAGTTACTTTTCTTTTGCATTTTCTGAAATAGAAAAGAAAATACAGGGAACATGGGAATAGTGTATAAGAAATATTCTTCCTTGAGCCTTTATCAAAGATGAAATAGGCTTTACACTTGTGGAGTTCAGAGGAGAGTTCTAGATTAGAGATCGCTCTGAGCCAAGAAATACCTACTTTGTAGTTGAGATTTGGGCCCTAAATCTCAATGCAATTTAATAGCAAGCCAGTCTAGATACATACAGAAGACTAGTGAAGGCAGGAGAAAGAGCAGGTCAGAACATCTCCTTTCAATATCTAGTTTAGAACCAGCTGAGTATCTTGCCTTAGGCTTTTAGTAGTATTATTATTAATGTTTTGGGAGAATGATGGAGGAACTGCAACTTTCAGGTGGTGGTAAAGAAAACCAGATTCCAAGAGCTATTCAGGCAGAGCCTTCAGAGAGCATCAGGACATGGAGTGACTCAAGGCAGTGACCTGAATGAGTCCCATGAGGGAACTGATGGGGTTCCTGCCTTGCCTTTCTTGAAACATGGGAAGAGAAGTTTAGAAAGAGAGAAAAGGAAATAAATATCACTCTCCTTTCCAGCTCCCTGCTGTTGAGCTTTGAGTTCCTTTCTTCACATGGTGAAGGCTTCTATCTGCTGATATAGTCTGTAATAAACACATCCTTCACCCTGAACAATTCAGAGCTGCATTCATCTCCTTTGGGAGTGGAGAAAACTAGACAGCCTTACACTTCCTTTTCCTGGAGGCCTCCTTAGTTAGTCCTGGACTGGCTGGGGACATCCAGGTTGTCATGGTCATTCATACGGTGGCTCTCTAGCTTTTTCCGACCTTGAGCCCTCATGGGAAGGAAAGCCAGGTGCTTGTGACCAAGGGCCCTGACAACCGTCTCCCCGATATTACCCCTAACAAAAAACATTCACCTGTGTTCCATAAAATATTTCTTTCCTTATCAATGGGATACTGGCTGCTGTGTTTCTCTCACTCTTTTAATTTGAAGTTTCTATGATTATGATGTCTAAATGCCCTTTTTAAACTACAGTAACACTCACAGTATATCAAATGAAGACTGTGAAGACTCCTGACAGTGCATTTATGGTTTGATTCTTTTAGATTTTAATCAAGTATAGCTGTCCTTCCACACTTAGTGGCTCTTGAGCTTAGATTTTTTTTAAAAAGTAGAGAATGTGACTTTCATTTATAATATAGAAACAAAATCACATGAAACTACAAATGCAATTTTTATGTCTAGCTTATTCTCTTCACTTTGTTTAAAGTGAAGGCAAGATGTGTTAATTGAACTTTGTTGGTGCTGATTACACCTTCAAATGTACTGATTTTTTTTTCTTTTGCAAAAAGAAGAGATAATACATTTTTTTCTTTTTATTGAAGTACAGCTTTAGTCAAACAGTATATTGCCTATGAATTCTTGTTATAAGCCTAGTCAGCGAGAAACTCAGCCTGCTCATCTCACTAAGAATCCAAAAACCAGAGATCATACAGACTTGTCCAGCATGTACCAATAACTGCTCCCATTATCAGTGGATAACTGATAATCTTATTGAAGCTTTTCCAAACTGGACTTATTTGTCACCATCTTGTGTCTTACTTATTCTTTTAGCTTAGTAAATGCTTTGATTGCATCATTCCACCATCTCTTGACATTTTGCATCCTTTTCCGTTCCTGGCTATAGCACTAATCAAATTCAGTCTCAAAACTGTCCTGCTTTTGGCATAGAGCTAACCCACAAATAAGTTCCTTATTTCCTTAATTTAGCTTTAATGTGACAATAGATGTCCATGTCACAGATAAAAATATTCAAAAATAATTGTGGCTTATTTTTGTCTTGCTAAATTCCTTTCTCGGGAGTTTAGTGCGTATCTTTAACTTCCCTCAGAGGCCTTTTTGGTTACAGCACTTTTCTCCTAAGAAAGGCAAGATTCAGGCCATCTTCATAGCTCAGAGTTTAAAAATCTCAATCTGGTCGTGTACTTTGATTTACTTCTTCCGTCTGGACTCACACTCTGTTCTCACCAGATACCCTGAACAGTCTTTCAAATTCATCAACAGCTTTCCCCATTGAGTGGTTCTTTATATAGACTTTTATGGGTCCAGAGCTGTCAATGTTTCTCTGCAATATTTGTTTTGTATTCAGAGATTACCTGCTGGATATCCTTGAAGTAGTTCGCTGGTGATGGATAATAATGGCAGCAGTTGTCCAATCCCCATGCTGTCCTCCATAATCAAAGTTGGCAGTGCAAATACGGGGCTGTCTGTTTTTCCACTTTGTGAGAAACCTCTTACAGACAGGCTGTAAACAGCTTGGGTGGTATTGGCATGACACTGTCTAACTTTTCTGTCTACTTTTTTTAGACTTTCTGCTTGTTACTTTGCTCACATGTACCCATGCATCTAAATATGTTACTGAAGGCCTTGGAAGATAGTTTTTGTGCAACTTTTACATTGTCAATTTTAAAAATTTAGGTAAAGTTTGCATACAGAAAATATACATATCCTATTGTACAATTTGATGAACTTCAACAAATCAGTCAATGCAAAATATTTTTATCACCCCCAAAAATGGGGCAATATCCAATAAATCCACATCCAACATATTCAACCACTGTTTGGATTTCTACCTCTACATTCTTAAACTTTATACAAATTTAATTGGACAATATCTATTCTTTTGTGTCTGGCTTCTTTTAGTTATGACAATTTTGAGATTCATCAGTGTTATTGGCTATATTAGTGGTTTATTCTTTTCTTATTGTTGAGAAGTATTCCATTATATGAATATGCCATAATTTGTTTATCCATTCTCCTGTTGATGTACCCGTTGGGTTTTTTCCAGTTTGGGCTATTATAAATAAAGTTGTTATAAACATGTGGAAGTTTCTTCTGGATCTTTGCTTTAAATTCTCTTGGGTAAACACATAAGAGCATAATTGCTGGGTCATGGGATAAGTGTATATTTAAATTCATAAGAAACTGCCAACGAGTTTTCAAAAAAAAAAAAACTGTACCATTTAATATTTCTAACAGCAATGTATGGAAGGTCCGGTTTCTCCACATTCTAACATTTGGATGTTACCCTTTTGGAACTGATGTACAGCACGTGATTCTAACAGGTGTGATTTTCATTTGATTTTCATTTCTCTAATCATGCTGAGAATCTTTTTGTGTACGTTTTTTCACCATTTGTATATGTCTGGGTCTTTTGCCCATTTCTTTATTCTGTTATTTTTCTTTATATTTTCTATTTGCAGGAATTCTTTGTATATTCTGGATACAAGTGGTTTCTCAGCTCTATATAGGCTCTTAGTGAATTTTCTATTTAATGCCTTAATTTAATTTTCTATTTAATTTTGATGAGTAGAAGTTTTACATTTAAATGAAGTGTAACTTATTTTTTTCTTCTTTGGCTATTGGTTTCCTCATGCTCCCTAAGAAATATTTGCCTACTCCAATATTGTGAAGGCATTTGCCTATGTCTTTTTTTCAAAAAATTTGTAGGTAGAGAATTTTTATTTAGATCTATAAACCTTCTTGAATAAATTTTTGGTGATGGTGGGAGGTAATATTTGTGTTTTGTTGTTTTTCCATATGATTTGTCTATTTTTAAAGCACTATCTATTAGAAAGATTTTTCTATTCTCACTGGCACCTTGATAGAGAAATAATTTACTGTGTAAGTGTGGATCTCTGTTCAATGAACTATCTTTTCAATTCCACTAATCTGTTAGCCCACCTGTATGTCAATACCATCCTGTCTTGATTGCTATAGCTTTAGAATAAGTATGATAGTTTCAGTCCTTCGACTTTGCTATTCTTTTTCAACTTTGTCTTGACTATTATAGCATCTTTGCATTTTGATATACATTTTAGAACTGGCATATCAATTTCTTCTCATTAAAAAAAAAAGCTTGCTGGGGATTTGTTTGGAACTTTTTAAAATAAGAAAGGAGAAATGAATTTTGTCAAATCTTTTCCCAAGTCTATCTGAGGTGATTGCTATTATCCTTTTTATACGGCACTGGAATCAATTTGCCACTGATTTGTTTATCAATACTCCTAAGAGATATTGACCTGTAAATTTTTTTTCATGTAATGTTTTTGTCAGGTTTTGGTACTACAATTAGGCTGCCTTCATAAAATCGGTTGGGAAATTATCCCCGTTCCTCTATTTTCTGAAAGATTTTGTGTAAGAGTGGTATTATTTCCTGCTTAAAGATTTAATAAAATCCACTAATTAAACCATCTGTGTCTGGACTTTGGGGAGAAAAGGGTAAAACTTTGTATTACACTTTCAGTTTCTTTAGTAGATACAGGGGTATTTAAATCTCTGTTCTTCACATGTTAATTTTAGTAATCTGTATTTTTTCAGATGTTTCTGTCTTATCTAAGTTGTAGAGTTTATTAGCAAAATGCTGTTCATCATATTTCCTTATTACATTTTCATATCTGTAAGATTCATAGCCCCTCTCTCCTTAAATACCTTATATTTTCATTTTCATTGATTTCTTTTATGTTTACTATCTCCTTCTTTATTTATTTCTTTTATTGGCTTCTTTAGATGAAAATTTAAATAATTTTACACCATTCTTCTTTTCTAAAGTAGACGTCTAAAGTTATGTGTCTCTTCTTAAGCACTGCTTGAGGTGTAGCTCACAAATTTTGA
The DNA here is from genome assembly GCF_002007445.2 of Ailuropoda melanoleuca. Taxonomy (NCBI): domain Eukaryota; kingdom Metazoa; phylum Chordata; class Mammalia; order Carnivora; family Ursidae; genus Ailuropoda; species Ailuropoda melanoleuca. Next base: position 106,561,214 of record NC_048222.1, on the reverse strand, counting down.
TGTTTGTTTTAGTTATTCTACTCAAAACATCTAATTTCTATTATGTTTTAAGTCCTAAGTTATTTAGAAGTGTGTGGTTAATTTTCAAATAGTAGGAGCTTGCTAGAAATATTAATATTACTGATATGTAATTTAATTCCACTCTTGTCTTGAAAATATATTCTTTTATGATTTTAATATTTTTAATTAATTTAGACTAGTTTTGTCAGTCAGCATATGGCCTACCTTGGTGAATTTTTCATGAGCACTTAAAAATAATGTGTGTTCTTTTGTTGTTGGGTGGGATGTTCTGTGAATGTAATTAAGTCAAGGTGGTTTACCATGTTGTTCAAATCTTCTGTATTTTTGCTGATTTTTATTTACCTGTTCTATCAATTTTTGAGACAGGGGTGTCAAAATCCCCAATAAAAATTGTGTATATATCTATTTCTCTCTCCTTTTAGTTTTGTCAGGTTTTTATTTTTTTAAAGATTTTATTTATTTATTTGACAGCCAGCCAGCCAGCGAGAGAGGGAACACAAGCAGGGGGAGTGGGAGAGGGAGAAGCAGGCTCCCAGCAAGGAGCCTGATATGGGGCTCGATCCCAGAACGCCAGGATCACGCCCTGAGCCGAAGGCAGATGCTTAATGACTGCACCACCCAGACGCCCCAGTTTTGTCAGGCTTTTGTTCACATATTTTGAAGATTTTATATTTAGTGTATACACATTTATGACTTTATGTCTTCCTGAGGAGGTGACCCTTTTATCATTTTGAAATGCCTCTTTTTATTTCTAGTAGCAGTCTTTGTCTTGATGCTTGTTATTCTTCTATACACAACATCTTTCTTTTTCTTTCTGTTTGCATTGTACACGTTTTCCAATTTCTTCAGTCTCAAGCTCAAACTTAGTCTTAGCTCAGGCTTCCATAACAAAATACCATAGATCAGGCAACTTAAACAACAGAAATTTAGTTTCTTTCTGTTTTGGAGGCTGGAAGTCCAAGATCAAGGTCCAGCAAGTTGGTTTGTAGTGAAAACTCTCTTCCTGGCTCGTAATGCCACCTGCTTGCTATGTTCTGTCAACCAGAAAGTGAGTCTCTGGTGCCCCTTCTTTTTTATAAGGACATCCAGTTCTATTCGACCTGTGTTCCACCATTGTGACCTCATTTAACCTTAATCACCTCTTTAAAGAAACTTTCTCCAATGTAGTCACATGTTGGAAGAAAGCTTCAACAACTATACTTAGGGGAGAGCCTCAATTTAGCCCATGGCACTAACCTTTTACTTTCAACCTATTTATTTCTCCATATTTAAAGTGTGTTGCTTGTGTCGAGCACGTAATTGATCTTGATTTTTATGCAGTCTGACAATCTGTTTTTTAATTGGACTGTTCAGTCTATTTGTATTTAATAAAATTATTGTTTGGCTAGATTTAATTCTGCCTCATTCTTATTTGTTTTCTATTTTTCTGATCTGTCTTCCTATCCTGCATTTATTTTTTGTTAGTCAAAAATTATTTAGTGTTCCATTTTGAATTTTTCTTTTTGGCTTTCTAGCCATACTACTTTGTATTTCTTAGTGATTGCTCTGGATAAAATCTGCATTCTTACAATTGTCCCAGAGTTAATATTGAGATTGTAATATTCACTTAAAATGTATGAACCTCTCAAAATATAATTCCATTTACTTTTTCCCATTCTTCAGGCTACTCTTATCATATATTTAACCACTACATTTATTATAAATTCCATAAGATAATTATTTATTTATTTGCTCTAAAAAGGAGATCAGCAATATTTTCCTTTAAGGACAAAATAGTAAATATTTTAGATTTTAAAGGGCACATGTGGTCTCTGTCAGTTGTTCTTGTTGGTGGTGGTGATGGTGGTGGTGGTGTTGGTAGTGGTGGTCATAGTTGTTTTTGTTTTCACAATCCTTTGAAAATATAAAAAGCATTCTTAGCTATCAAACCAAATGAAAGCAGGCCGTGAGCTGGATTTGGCCCATGGGCCATGGAGTTTGCCTTCTACTCTAAAAAAAAAGTCAGCTGTTTTTATAAATGTAAGAAAAAAAAGGTTTTTATATTTATCATTCTCAATGCTTTTTTTCCTTCCTGCAAATGTGAATTTAAGCTGACATCATTTTCCTTCAGCTTGAATAGCTTTCTTCAGCATTTCTTGTAATTCAGTTCTCATGAATTCTCTGTTTTTAGTCATCTGAAAATTCTTCTATTTTATCTCATTTTCAAAGGATATATTACTGGATAGGGAAATCTGCTTGTCATTTTTCCTTTCTTTTCCTCCTATCTTTCAAGTGTTAGTCCAAATCTACTGTCACTCATGGTTCTGATAAAAAATCGGGTGTAGTTGTTCACCTTTATGTATTGTTTTCATTTCTCTGTGGCTCTTTATGGTATATAGAATCCTAAAATACATCCTCTTCCCACCACCCAAGATTATAATTCTTGAGAAGATATCACGCCCTGATTATTTTACATTGTATGCAAAAAGGGATTTGCAGATGTAATTAAGGTTACTAATCAGTTGACTTTAAGTTAGTAAAAAGGAGATTATATGGATGGACCTATTGTAAACCTGGGAGCCCTTTGAAAGCAGAGAGTTTCCTCCATTTGGGATTGGAAGAGGAAGTCCAAGAGAGTCAGTGTGAGAAGGAGTTGATGTGTCATTTCTGGCACTGACAATGAAAGGGACCCTAGGAGGAAGAATGCAAGTGACTTGTAGGGGCAAAGAGTAGCCTCTGGCCAACAGCCCAAGAGGAAATAAGGACCTCAGACCTACAACCAACAACCTGAATTAACTGCCAACAACCTGAATTAACTTGGAGTGGATACTTCTCCAAAGCATCCAGATAAGAGCCCGGTCCACGCAATACCTTGATTTCAAACTTGTGAGATCCTGAGCAGAGTATGCAGTGGAGACCACACAAGATTTTGACCCAAAGAACTGTAAGATAATAAGTGGGTATTGTTTTAAGCCTCTGTGTTTGTGGTGGTTTGTTATACAGTGATAGAAAACTAACACACTCCTATCAAAATATTTCTCTTTATTGTTAGTTGGACTAACAGGCATTGGGCTGTGATATACTTAAGCATGGTTTTGTAGTATTTTCTTGTTTGGGATTCACTGAACTTTTTGAATCTGTAGGTTTATGTTTTTCATGACATTTGGGGTATTTTCAGACATTATTTCTTAAAAAAAAATTTCCACCAGACTCCCTTTCCTCCCCTTTGAGACTCCAACTGTGTGCACACTTGACAGTTTGATATATCACAGATCCCTAAGGCTCTTTTTTTTCCTTTCTTTTTTCATTCTTTTTCCTCTTTGTTTTTCAAATTTTATTATTTTTATTAATTTTCCTTCAAGTTCACTAACCATTCCTTCTGTCACCTCTAATCTGTTAATCCCATTCATTGAAATTTTCGTTTTAGATACTGTATTTTAAAGTTGTTTTTGCTTTTTTAGGTGTATTTCATATCTCTGCTGAAATTACCTGTTTACTCATTATGTCCATCATTCTTCTTTAAGTCCTTGCACATATTTATCAAAGTCCTTATCTGCTAAGTTCTGAGCTATTAGTAGTCTACTTGAATTGACTTTTTCTTGATTGGGAGTTTCATTTTTCTCCTTTTTTATCATAACAGTAATTTTTTTTCTTTTTTAAAGTTTTGTTGTTATCACTGTGATACAAACAGTTATACACATTTAGTGTATACATCTTGATAAGTTTGGACATATATGTACACTCATGAAACCATCACTACAATCAAAGTACTAAATATATCCATCACCTACAAAAACTTCCTTGTGTTCTTTTGTGTTCTGTGTGTGTGTGTGTAAGAACACTTAACATGATATCTAACCTCTTAATATATTTTAAAGTGCACAATACTGTTTGTTATCTATTAGTACAGCAGATCTCTAGAACTTATTCTTCTTGAATAACTGAAACTTTATACCCATTGAAAAACAATTCACCATTTTCCCACCTTTCCACATCCCAACCCAAATGTCCATTGATGGAGGAATGGATAAAAAAATGTGTTACATACATACAATGGAATAGTGTTCAACCTTTAAAAAGAAGGAAATCCTGCCATTTGTGACAAAATAGATGAATCTAGTGACTCTGTGCTAACTGGAATAAGTCAGTCCCAGGTCAAATATGGCACAATTCCATGTATATTAGGTATCTAAAATAGTCAAACCTCATAGAAGCAAGGAATATATAGTAATAGATTTTTTATCCAGAATATTATGGAAGCTACGTTATAGGCAGTCTAGATTACGCTGTCTTCTTAAAGAATGTTGAATTTTGTTCTGCCAGGCACTTAAATTACTCCCATGTATATAACATTATATGTATAGGTAACTATAACTATAGTTAACAATACTGTGCTCCTGATTTGAAAGTTGCTAAGAGAGTAGATCTTAAAAGTCCTCTTCACATGAAAAACACTGTGACTGTGTGAGGTGATAGGTGTTAACTAAACTTACTGTGGCAATCATTTTCTAATAAATACATATATAAAATCATTATGTCATATACTTGAAACTTATAAAATGTTACATGTCATTTATATCTCAATTAAACTAAAAATTTTTTTAAATTTTTTAAATTTTATATGTACTACTGAATCACTTAGAGTCCCTCAGGCTTGGTTTTATTTCTTGCTTGGGTGGGATTCTTTAGAATTATCCTTAACCCTAGAACATGGCCCTTACTCAAGGATGTGGTTCTTACAGGCTTTTCTGGGTCTAAAATGAATGACTAAGGAGCTCAGTGTGGATCCTCTGCTCTGGCTGGATTAGAACACCAATGTCTCCTAGACTCGTACTATCTGGCATCTGTTCTGTCTATTATACCTCTGCTGTGTACATTCAGCTCTCAGCCTCATGGAAACTACTCTCTACCAGCACTCAGGTTGTCTAGACTGATGCATGCACAGCCAATATTTTGACCAAAGACCACAGAGAAGCCCCATGTGGGTTGGGGCCACCTTCTCCATAGCTCCCTGCATTCTGGTACTCTGCCCCACACATGCCCCCCAAACTGGCACATTAGTAGCTCTGAACTTTGTTGCACCCTTCTTCCTTTGGACAATTCCTCCAGAAATTATTCCCAGGCAAAGAGCCAAGACAAATATGGGGCTTGACTCCTATAGTTTCCTTCTCTAAGGGATTACAGTCTTGGGCTGCCTATTATCTAATACCTAAAAAAAAGTTGTTTCGTACAATTTTTCCAGGTTTATAGTTGTTTATGGTGGGAAGGCATGTCTGTTACTACTTACTCCATCATGGCTAGAAGCAGAAGTTGCCATATTTGTTTTAGTAATCTTTCAGGTCCCATCAGAATATTGACATTCTTTTCCCTATAAACTGGGAGTATCCAAACTGTAACTCATGAAGTTATAGATCTATTAAAAGGAGTCTATAAGTAAATATGTGTAGCAAGAATTATCTACTGACTGAATAAATAAAATTTCTTACCCCTCCACTATAAAGTTACTCTTTCCCCCTTTTCATATTGTACTCTCTGGAAGCTCACACTTATGGAGTGGGAGTCACCTCATTGGAAGCAGTCTATCTACATAAATTCTTTAGAATTCTTCTGCATGGGAGATTTGTCTTTTCTTCCCCATTTATTACTACCTCCAATCATTGGTGCTCAGTCAGGTATTGTTTACTCCTATTTGGGGGACACATCATGTAGACAAAGGGGCATTAAACATATACTCACATGATTGTTCTGTGGTTTGTGTGATTTCTTTCATATGTGAAATGGAAATAGCAGTATTTACTCCACAGTGTATCATAAAGTTAAGAAAGAAATGTGGAAAAGACCTTTAAAAGAATCTTACATATTTGTCCACCTGAATCCCTTCTACGTAATGATGAAATGGGATGGTTTAAAGAAATGGTATCTAAAAAAGGATAGTGAGAGCTACATACCAGAAAATATTCAGATAAAGAGTAACAGATTAAATTATTGAGATGTGTGCATGTGTGTGGGTATGTGTGGGTATGTGGGTGATGTCTGTAACAAACGTTTATACTATTAGAAAAATTAAGATCATTTATTTGACTCAATTTTTACTTTTCAAATTTTTGGCACTGTGCAAAATTGAAGCCAGAGAGATAATTAGTCCTCTTTCTTCATTTAGTATCAGCTATAAACTTGAAGACAATTATTAATTTATCCCTTAGTTCTGTCATCTGTAAGATAAAGCATGTATTACTTCTTTTAACCTTTCACCATATACTTTATATTGAAATTATTTTAAAAATATTCCTAAAACACTTCCAAGTTTTATAAATCCCTCTATTTAAAGTCTGAAATTAGCATACTTTTCTCATAAAAGTCTAATAAAAAGAAGTTGTGTTCATTGAAAATAGTGTATATAATTGGGATTTAAGGAAGATTGTCAGCAACTGAAATAATTTTTGTTCTGAGGTTAGAGAATTATGCTTATCAGCCTAACATTGTTGATCTATCTGTTTTGATTAAAATAGAAAATGGGATAAGAAATTAAGATGTTCTAAATTCTCTTTTTAAAGGACAATAAAAGTTTTTAAGTAATTATATATCCCAGAGGGTTATCTTGGGAAGGGAAGAAAAATACTGTACTAAAGGTTAAAGAGACCATTTCTTCCCCTTCTGCCCTTGCAGACCTGAGCATGAGAGATCCCTGCTTTAAGCCACCACATTTACCAACCCCCAACTCAGGCCTTCCTCTGTCTACACACCACTATGACAAGTAGTCTGCAGCGTCAAGAGGATGTGCCCAGTCAGAAGCAGCACTCACCACCTCTACCACAACCACAAGACCATATTCTTTCTGGTTAGCTGGGGTTTTGAAATCCTAGCAGCAGGATGACTAACAGCTATGAACCGGCTTCCTTGGCCTGAGCAGACCTCTTGCGTGAGTCTATGAGCCCAAAGACAGACTGTGTCAGCAAGTACATCCCCAGGCCTTAGAGCTGGCCAAGGGTGTATGGGGAGTATAGATGGGCCTCATTCATGCCTGGACATGCAGACTGGGTTGTCCACAAGTAGGCCTTTGAGGCCTATACCGGTGTGGGATTAAAAAGAGCTAGGAGTTAAAAACAAAAATAATGATGGTACGCTTTAGGCCAGGTGCTGGATGCCAGGGGCTGACGCCCTTCATGAACTCTGAGGAGTCTAAGAACTAAGAATTTGATTCAAACCTGACCTTGCAGGTCATGATGAGGTATGTTTGTCAAAATTTTGTATAGAATGTATTTTATTTAACAGTTTGTGAGCTTGATTAATAACTTTTAAGTCCTTGGGTATATGACACATAACATGTGTACTCCTTCCTTGATCCCACTGTATTGTAGACAGCCGAGAGGTGATAATTCTGTTCCCACCAGCCCACAAGTTTGAACAAAGGGCTGAAAATCTGTAGATTCTCCTTTTTGTATTTGAAAAAAGAGAGTGGTGGCCTTCGTTTCAATACTATTTCTGTCATTTATTAGCTATGTAACTTTGAGCATGTTGCACAAAACTCTGGGGCTAGGTCTTTTCATCTGACAGATTCGAGGTTTAAATCAGGTGACTATATGATCTATTTTAGTTCTATTCCACAAAGACTTTTTTTTTTTATTAGGCTAGTTACAGACATTTTGTTAGAAGCAGGAAACATATTATTAGAGTAATGGCTAAGGTTGATAAAAGTTAACCTGCATTAAATCGAATTCCTCCTTCCCTGCAGTGTCTTCTTTGCTGGTTCATAGTCACCTGAGAGCTCCATTTTGTTTTAACTTAAGTTACAATTACAATTGAATAATGTGGTTCAAGGTCAAAAATCAATTACATGGAAATTACAGTTTCATGTTTTAAAAGTTCAGACAGTATTTTACACCATGAATCTGTTGGATGACAGTTGATATAGATTAATCAGCAACCTGCTTTCTCTTTGATCATGACTCAAATCTGCTCCGGACAGGAGTGATAATAAGGAAATAATTATGAGCCTTTCCTTTGGAGTGGTGCACTTGGAGGGCTTTGGATAAAAAGCCTTTCTGAGTACGAAGTGGAGCCCTTGTTGTTATGTAGGAAAATCAGATTAATTGTCTCAATTCATGTCCAAGAGCACAAAGGGCAGCTCCTGGTCAGTCACATCAATTCTTCTCTGCCCTTTATTATACATCTATTCCCCGTGAGGCAAAGGTTGATATGTTGCCTTTTGTTTTAGAAGGCTTGGGGAGGGCCAGTGATATTCTCTGGGCTCTGCAGTGGGCAGCAAACTCCAGAGCTGTGCTTTCTGCCTGAAGTTTTCTTCTGAAGCATTAGAGATCCTACAGAAACACACAGAATTTAGTCTGAAAGGGTTAAGTTAATTGGGGCAGTAATGACTAGAGGAGAAACAGGAGTTTTACATCTGCAACCAGAAGACCACAGGGATGGCCCCTGGTGAAAGCTCATCTCCTCAGACTTCCTGTTTTCAAACTATTGGCATCAACTTCCAATTCTCTCTATACCATTTATCTCACCTGTAAAACGAGCTTTTACTTTCACTTCACAAAAAGTTGTGAGGCATAAACATGATTAATGGCAACCTTTTCTTTTAATTATTCCATTTACATAAAAATGATCAGATATCTAATGAAGAGATAGTCTCCCCTCCCATTTTGGACATCAACAGAAAACATTATCAAGTTCATTCAACAAAAGTTAGACTATGTTATACATTTGATGAATAAATACAATAGTGACTAGAATGTCACAATAAGCTACGATTTCTGTAGGGCATCTACAATTCTGATTTTAAAGAAGGGGAGAAATCACATGCTATATGCTACTGAAGGGCAATCCTTAAAATAAGACTTTATCACAACTCCAGAAGTAAATATTGATAACTTTCATTGTACCAGAAGTAAACTGTCCACAAATCCATATTTAAAGCTAATGAGAATGTTGCTCACCTTGTTGCTCTGTCGGGGGTAATGGGGGAGGGGAGGTAGACATGAATTCAATAGTGTTCATTTGAAGGTAAATTGAGAGATTTTGCAGCCTACTCAAGTTTAATTAAAAATAAATGTGGAAAATTGTTTTAAAAGATTGTACACATTGATTATCTCAAATTGCCATGGGAAATACAGAAATGCCTCATTAAAAACACATTTAGACATTTTTTATATATAAACTCCATCGTTTATATTCTAGCTTAGAAAAACCTCCTCACGTCTAAAAAAAAATAAGCTAAAATATGTCATCATCATTTTTATGTATCCCAGAATATTATGTATATGTGTTCAGATGATTTTCGGTGTACATCGACATCATGAAAATCATTTTAAAGGGAAACTATAAAGCTTGCAAAAATAAAACAAAACCACTGGACAATTAAAGGATTATTGAAGTATTCACAGTAGTGAAACCAGCAATAAAACTGAATCAAACCTAGGTAACCTCGCAAAATTAGGGGTGCTGCTTCCCTGTGCAATTTCTTGGCGTCAGGCAGAGGCTTTACCTCGTCTCAATCCTAAACTGTATGCGTATGCCACTTAAATATGTTGTGTTTTCTCTTAATTGTGTGAAAAAATGACATGACTGAAGCCATTTTAATGTAGAGCTGAAGTGGCCTCTGCAGAGAGATTCCCTTAACAATCTTCATTTGAACTGACCAAAACTTTTGGACTGGGCAAAATGTCAATTGTTTTAAGCACAAGTCAGAGGGAGAATGGATATCATGATCATAAGGCATGGTTGTGGATTTTCTGAAGATAGAACCAGAAGTCAATCCTTTAGAAACCGCAGTAGCCTTGCTTGTTAATACCCACAGAAAACTCTTTTTCCTTTTCCTCATAAAAACTTCCTGTTTCCACTCTATGAGGGAGACATTATCTGGGTTTCTCCCTGAATCTGTGCTTCCCAAATTGCCATTCTTGGATCCCAAATAAATGCTTATTTGCTTCTCATTGCAGCTTTTTATTTTTCGATTAACCATTGAAATATTTAGTTGACTGAGAAAGATCAATTTTACAGATGTTTTTGTCATTGAGTTGGGTCATAGTTTGGTGTCTTCATAAAGCTCCATTGACAAAGTCAGGTTTTCTTCAAAAGCCAAAAAGAAATGCCTAGTCATTTCTGCTTTCACCTTCCTAACTTGAAGAGACGCAAACATCTTCGATGTAGTTGAGTGGTTGAAGATGTGAGCAAGAGGTTATGGAGTGGACACAATGTGGAAAAGAAAGAAATAAATCAAACTTTTTAAGGCTGGTGGAGTAATTTGTTCCACATTTTAAAGAATTTGAACTTATATTTTGTGGTTTCAGGAAGAAAGGATATTAGTATTATTAATAGTCATTAATAGTTATATAGCCAAGCATGAATGATAGTGTAGGGAAAATGTGGGCACTCTATAGCTAAATTATTATTGCTAATAACATATTGCTTTTTTAAAATTGTAGTTTTTGTGACTATGACTTTTTATGAGCCATATTTTCTATGACATAATTCTTCCTGGAAATTTCCAAAATTGCCACAGTACATGATGACTGTAATATGCATACACATAAAATTGAAAAATGGTAATCACTAAGAGAGATTTCATTCTTAGGTAGAACTATGTGTAGACAAGTTGATCCCTAGCAGAATGTCCTTGGGGAGTCAGCCTTTCCAAGCAATTATTATCTTTTATATCAACATCTTCTGTTATGAATTAAGGGTTAATGGACCTCTGGAGATCAGTAATAGAAAATTTCAGAGACTAGCAAAATGCCTTTTTTCATTTTTCACCCTCAGTAACTCTGTGATCAGGGTTAAATTTGTCCTGGGTTATTGTCCACTTAGTCAACTCAGACTCAGCAGGCAGTGGTCTGCTTTGTGCAGTTTCCATGAGGGAAATCTTACTTTCAAGTACTTACAGACAGTTAATACCTGCCAGGCCAAATTAACCGCCTGGCTAACATCTTATATTGCCTCTATGAACTCAAACTTTCTAAAGACTAAAGCCTGGACAGTAGAATTTAGAGGTACAGGTATCCCTCACTTTTCAGAAGTTCACATTACACCACTTGGCTTTTACAAAAGACCTACCCTATTGCCTGTTTTCAATAATGGAAAGAAGTCCAAAAAGGGAAGAGGATTTTTGTTTTTGCAAAGAAAGACGAAAAGCGAAAATAGTGGTCAGCATTGGTGTTGCAGTGAGTCTTTAGAGAAGCAGCGCGTAACAAGCAGCAACAGGGGCATAACCAAGCTCTTCCCGAGCCCCCAAGGACACTCAGCATCTCAGCATCAAGCCACCAAAGCTCTGAACTGTATCTAGGATAATCTGTCTTTTATGTCGATTTATTTTGTACATTCATTAGTTAGATGTGTCTTAAAGTATCAGAAAAGCCTAAGAGAGGTAATTTGGGGGGGGTCTGGGAACATCCAAAAATTTTCCGTATAAGTTAATGGTAGTTGCTTTCCGCCATTTCCACTTACGAAATCTTTCATAGGAAGATCTTTCGGATACTGGACGGAAAACTTATCATTCCCTGCATTATCTATGGTAGAAGAAGTCCCAACTCAGGAAAGATGGGCTGTGCTTGGGGTGCTACTCTGAGCCAGTCTTGTAAGTGCTGCTCCCCAGATCCAGAAGACTATGTTTTGGAGGCACAGCTGGAGGAAGGGCATAAGGGAAGGGAAGGTGAATAATCAGGAGTACATCCTCCTCATGAAACATTTTGCTTTTTCCTTCAACCAATTCACCTATAAAACATGCATTCACTAAAAGGAATGTAAGTAAATAAAATATTTAAAAGTAGATGTCACTCAAAAACAGAGCATGACAAAACTACCCAAGGAAAATCTGAATAAACAACATATCAGGGGTACTTTATGAGGAAATATTCAAGCCATCGGCAACATAGAGACCCATATGTGCTTCCCAGCTCTTCCTGAATCGAAGTTCCAATGGTACACTATGTGCCTACTTGATTGAAAAAGGTTTAAAAAAAATCTGACAATATCACGTGCTGATGAGGATGTGGATCAATGAATTTCTCCCACTACCGGTGGGAGTATACATAGGTAGAAATATTTGAAAGTAGTTTGCCATTATTTACCAAAATTGAAGGTGAAGGAACCCAAGACCAAACAGTCCTACTAACAAGTAAATACCTCATAGAAATGCATACAAACATGTTAAAAATATGTGCAGTGTTCACAGCAACATTATTTGTACCAGTTCCAGATGGAAGACAACCTAAATCTCCATCAGCAGTAGAATGAATTAAAATGTTGTATTTTATGTAAAATGGAATACTCTAAGCAACAAAATTAAAAATAAACTTATAGGCTATAAAATAATATAGATGAATCTTGCATACATAATATTAACCCCCACATTTACATGAGATTCCACTCATAAATTTCAAATCAGACTAAACAAAATTATATTCTTTAGCAAGACATAACAGAAGATAAATGCATGAGGAAAAAAAGGAAATGTGTATCGTAAAAAGTCAAGGTGTTGGTTATCACTAGAGGAAAAAAAGCAATCATAATCCAAAGAGTGGCTATGGGCAGTTTCTGGGTTGCTGGCAAAGGTCTATTTCTTAAGCTAGGTGGTAGTATATGGAGATCCACTTTATAATTATCCAACTGTAAATTTGTTTTATGCATTTTTCTGAGTGTGTATTATTTTTTTCAGTGAAAAAGAAAAGAATTTAAAAAAGACTTCATAGTATGACTTAATACCTTTTGGGGAGACACTTTTGTTCCCAGAATTCAAAACACAACTACAATGATATCTAAGCCAAAAAAGGTATTGCATAGGATTTTTTTTGAATAAACTTTTATTTTGAGACATTTGTAGATTCATGTGCAGTTATAAGAATGAATGCAGAGAGAGTCCAGGTACAAGCATGCCTCCTTCTATTGCACTTTGCTTTACTGTACTTTTCTGACAATGCATTTTTTATTTTTTTGCAAATTGAGAATTTGTGGAAACCATGTATCAAGCAAATCATTTGGCATCCTTTTTCCAACAGCATTTGCTCATTTCATGTCTGTCATATTTGGTAATTCTTACAATATTTCAAACTTTTTCAATATTACTGTATTTGTTATGGTGGTCTGTGTCAGTGATTAGGACTTGCTAAAAGCTCAGGTGATGGTTAGCATTCTTTAGCAATGAGGTTTTATTATTTTAAAGATTTTATTTATTTGTTTATTTGTCAGAGAGAGAAAGAGAGAGAGAGCACAAGCAGGGGGAGCAGTAGGAGAGGGAGAAGCAGGCTCCCCGCTGAGCAAGGAGCCTGATGTGGTACTTGATCCCAGGACCCTGGGATTATGACCTGAGCCAAAAGAAGACGCTTAACCAACTGAGCCACCCAGGCATCTGTGAGGGTTTTTTTTGTTTGTTTTTTGTTTTTTTTTAATTAAGGTACATACATTGTTCTTTTGAACATGATGCTATTGCACTTAATAGGCTACAGTATTGTGTAAACATAACTTTTATATGCACTGGAAAACCAAAAACTTCATTTGTTTTATTGTGATAACTCCCTTTAGTGTGGTGGTCTGGAACCAAACCTGCAATAGCTTCAAGGTATGCCTGTACCTGACTCAGTTTCTCCCAATGGTAACATCTTGCAAGAGTACAGTACAATATTGCAACCAGGATATTGACACTTATACAGTCAAAATACTGAGTATTTCCATTACCATAAGGTTCCCTCACATTGTTGTTTTATAGACACAACCATCCATGTTCTTCGGCTTCCCACTTCCTCCAAACCTTTGGGAACCATTAATCTGTTTTTTACCTACATCTTAAAATGAGAGCTTAGATAAGTAATTGTACACCTTTCTTTTCTAATATAAACACTTAAAGCTATAAATTTATTTCTAGGAAGTATTCTGTCTCACAAATTTGATAAATTGCAATTTCATTATTATTCAGGTAAAAATGCTTTCCTTGGAATGTTTTTGACCTATACATTATTTAGGAGTACGTAATTTAATTTCAAGTAGATGGAAATATTCTAGATATTTTCTCGTTATTGAATATCTAGTTGTGGTTAGGTATCATAGTGTGTATGATTTTAATCCTTTGAAATTTACTGAGATTTGCTTTCTGACTCAGCATATGGTCTGTTCCGGTGAATGTTTTATGCACAGTTAAGAAGAATAGTATCAATTTACATGATAATGTTTAAGTTTAAATATTTACTGATTTTTGTATGCATGTTCTATTAATTTCTGAAAGAGAGGTATTAAAGAGCCAATTATGTTTGTGGATTTGTTTGTTAAATTCTGCCAATTTTTATTTCATGTATTTTTTAAAGCTTTGTTTTTAAGTGCACATGCATTTATTATTGTTACCTCTTTCTGATGAGCTGATCTTTTATTATTATGAAATATTCCTTTTGTCTCTGTCTCTAGTAATACTCAGAACACTCTTGAAATTCACTTTCTCTGATATAGCCACAGCAGCTATATTTTTCTTCATTTGATTAATTTCAATTTAATTTTTAAATTACAATACAAAGACAATTGATAGACTGAGTGTAAAAGCAAGACCAAACAATTTGCTTTTTATGAGGAATTAACTTTTACTATGAAGATGTAGATAGGTTAAAATTAAAAGGGTAGAAAAAGATTATACCATAAAAACACTAAGCCCAGGAAAACTTAGTATGACTTAAGTGAGAGAAATAAATTTCTGTCTCATGTAAAAGACAGCTGATATGGTGCCTCTGTCCACAAACTAACCAGGCAGGGCCCTAGACTTGTTCTAATTCATCGCTTTACTATCCTCAGAGTATCACACTCATCTCTTAATTTAAAATTACTCAGCTCCATCCATATACCAACGAGAAATGGGGAGGGGGGCAACTTCCTTCTCTTTAAGGGCACAATAGAGTTTTCACACATCACTGGCACTTAGTCATATTATTGTCAATAAAAGGGTTTCAAGATAAAGCTGAAGAAACTCTCCAGAAATGTGATAAAAAAAAAAACAAGGCTCTGTAGAATAGAAGAGAAAATATGAAATCCTGAATATTAGGAGCTCTGGAAAATTAAGAGAGGGGAAGAAATTTATCAAATATATAAATTTCTCAGACTGAAGGACATGCATTGCTAGATTAAGAAGGAATTTCGTAACTGTTAACAAAGAGAAAACTCTCACGTTCCACAGAGAAAAACTGGTCTCACAAAATAGACTGGGAATACGAATGACAGGGTTTCTCATAGCAACAACGGAAGCTAGAAAGAAGGAGCCCTTCCTCTAAATTTTGACTGAGAATGTTTTCCAACTTAAAGTTCTATTTCCAATGAAATAGCAACAATATTTGAGCAAAGAGTAAAGCATTTTCAAACACAGGAATGCTTTGTTTTGTTTTGTTTTGAGAAAGAGAGAGAAAGAGAGAGCCCAAGTGCTGGGCTGGGTGAGGGGCAGAAGGAGAGGGAGAGAGAGAATCTTAAGCAAGCTCCACACCCAGCACAGAGCTCAATATCAGGATGCTGAGATCCTGACCTGAGCCAAAATCAAGAGTCAGATGCTTAACCAACTGAGCCACCCTGGCACTCCAAACATAGGAGTTTTTTAAAAATTTTATCTTACATGCATTTCTCAGAAACTACCTGAAGAATGTGCTTCACAAAAACTAGGAGGTAATCTGTGAAAAATCAAATCCATGAATCCAGGAGTTACAGATTCCATACAGAGGAGAGATAAAAGGATGGTGGTGAATATAGATCTGTGATCAAAAGTGAAAGAAAAAGTCCAAGAGAATAATCATTTCTCTGTAAAAGGGAGTTGAATACTCCAGGAGAAGAATTTCCAAGAAGAAATTAAGGCTGTATTGGGAGGGGATTTTACCCATCTGGTAGTTTGGTGATGAATTAGTGATAAGTATATGGAATACTAAGCCATAAAAAATGAGATGATAAAAATTATATGAAAAATATATAATAATAGTATTCTACATGGCTCAGTATGAATATGTATACAATAATAATAAACTTGAAAATGTACTTAAAAATTACAAGATAATTGTTTGTGTGAGGGGAACAGAAAGACCCTAGAGAGCTAAATCTTCATCTTACACAGCAGAAAATCAATAGACAATATCTGAAAATGAAAAAAAATCAAGAAATAAGAGTATAAGTTCATTATTCGAAATAGGAAGGAAAATGGAAACTGTGAATGTGGCTTCCTCAGGAGACTGGCAATGAGGCTGTGGAAGGTTTGGCAGCAGGGAACTGCTGACTTCTCATTATAAGTCTTGTAGAATTATTTGACTTTCATAATCATGTGTAATGTTGTTCTTATGTAATTTTGATGATAACAAAAATAACAATTTACAAAGAAGGGAATATGTAAATTAGTGTGATTAAATTCTACAACTTTCTGCAGAAACAGGATTGAACTTGGTTCTCTAGCAAACAGGATTGTAATGTTTCCTAAGTTAAGAGAAATTAAAGAAATACAAAAATAAGTAAGTAGGACAGTAAACAATATAGTGTGAAACCAGAAGGTCAATGCAGAAAATTATCATCAAAATGGCTGCATCACTTAGTGTTTCATTTGGCTCAGGATTTGCTCTCAGGAGCATGGAGAATGAGACCAAGGAAGGACCAGAGGCAGAGAAAGAGAGGTGACACACTGCCTGCCCTTTTCAGGAGCCCAGAATAGTGAAGTTGACCTTTGGGCATATTTCGTAGGTAGAAATCTCCTTCTTCAGATCACAGTCAACCCCAGGAGAATTTCAAAGAATCTTTTAATAGATTTTGGCAGATATGAAGAAATATAGCAAATATGGAACATTTTCGATTTTACAGAGTGATGGTTAGTCGCTTACCAGAAGTCTCTAGTGAAACCTTGGCTAATATCTGTTTCATTTTCTGGCTGATGAATATGAAGACAGAAAAACGGTACATGGGAAGAGCATTTTTTACCCCGTGGATGTTGCATATATCCAAGCCTTAATGCTCAGCAAATCAGGAGCTCCCAATGGAATACAAACCAGAAAGCTGGAGAACCTCCAGAATCTGTAAAAGGACAGGAGAGTCACAGGAGATGAGGGGCAGGGGGGAGAGGAGAGAGCAGATGGAAGGTGAGAATGATTTAAACCTGCAGCAGGTCTCTTGAGATCCTTGAGAAAGTTTTGGGAAGAATCTGAAAATAATTTTCGGATCATCCTAGAGAACATCAGATACTACCTGAGGGAGCCATGAGGTACAAAAGCAGGAACTATGGAATGCTCCTTCCACGGATTGCTATCTAAGAATAATTGACTGATAGCCATAAATGGTTCTTCATTGACATACATATTACCTTAAGATTTGAATTTCAGAGAAGACAAATAATCCTTTCATGACAGGCTTGGGCATTAAATATGACAGTCCTGCTTTCTACAATAAGGCTCAAATAACTGAGATTGACAAAACTTGAGAACACTTCATTGAATGAATGGCAATATAGGAAAAAAGTTAAAGAACCACTCTTAACACCTGCTTCCTGGCAGTTCTTCATTCGTCCCATCTCTTCTTCTCCTTCCACTTTTAGAGTTGTTTCTAGAAAATACAAAATTGATGCCTGCTCCAAAATTCTTGATTTTAAAGTTAAGTCAAAATGCCTTAGCAGTGCAATGCTGCCCACTCCATCTTCCCAGCATTGCTCCTCACCCTGTTCCCCTCAACCCACGTTCTAACTGTTCTTATCTTAGCAGTCTGGGACCAACAGTTTCTACTTGCAATGTCAATCTCCCTTTTACTTACTTATTTATTTAATTTTTTTATTATGTTCAATTAGCCAACATATAGTACATCATTAATTTTTGGTGTAGTGTTCAATGGTTCATTACTCACATATAACACCCAGGGTTCATCACTGCACATGCCCTCCTTAATAACCATCACCCAGCTACTTCACCCCCAACCCCCTCCCTTCTATAACCCTCAGTTTGGTTCCCGGAGTCCAGGGTTTCTCATGGTTTGTCTCCCTCTCTGATTTCTTCCCATTCAGTTTTCCCTCCCTTCCCCTGTGGTCCTCCACGCTATTCCTTATGTTCCACATATGAGTGAAACCATATAATTGTCTTTCTCTGCTTGACTTATTTCACTTAGCATAATCCCCTCTAGTCCATCCATGCTGATGCAAATGGTGGGTATTCATCCTTTCTAATGGCTGAGTAATATTCCATTGTATATACAAGCCACATCTTCTTTATCCATTCATCTGTCGAAGGACATCTCAGTCCCTTCCACAGTTTGGCTATTGTAGACATTGTTGCTATGAACATTAGGATACATGTGCCCCATCTTTTCAGTATATCTGTATCTTTGGTAATGGGAAAAGATATCTGCAAATGACATTATGAATAAAGGGCTGGTATCCAAGATCTATAAAGAACTTCTTAAACTCAGCACCCAAAAATCAAATAATCCAGTCAATAAATGGGCAGAAACCATTAACAGACACTTCTCCAAAAAAGACATACAAATGGTTAACAGACACATGAAAAAATATTCATCACTAGCCATCAGGGAAATACAAATCAAAACTACAATGAGATACCACCTTACACCAGTTAGAATGGCAAAAATTAACAAAACAGGAAACAGGAAGTGTTGGTGAGGATGTAGAGAAAGGGGAACCCTCTTATACTATCGGTGGGAATGCAAGCTGGTACAGCCACTCTGGAAAACAGTATGGAGCTTCCTTAAGACGTTAAAAATAGAGCTACCCTACAACCCAGCAATTGCACTACCAGGTATTTATCTCCCTTCTTTTTAAAGCCAAGTTCAATATCATCTCTTTTCTGGTGATTTCCCTGACTTTTGGGCGCAGAGTTCATTAGTTTTGTTGCAATGTTCTTGTATTTAACTAGAGTACCATTGCATTTATATAACTGTGTTATAATTACCTATTTATGTATATATCTCTCCCACTAAATTGCCTTCCTCAAAGGTAGAAACATATTCTATTTATCCTTTTTGTCTCCAGCACATTACAGAGTTCCTGATACAAGAAACGTGCTTCCTAAGTTTGCCAAAGTTATTAACAAATGCGTGAGAAACGGAGATAGATTTTCATGATGGAGCCTGAGAAAGATGCTAGAGGGTATTCTAAGTTCTTGACTGTAAATCCCAGTTGATCCAGAAAAAGGTCTCATTCTGTTCTGTTGTTCTTAGGCCCCATTCATTAGAGATTTGTCTTCTTGTCTGTCCCAGTCATCCTTGCTGCTGAATGTCCTTTGTTTCTACTACAACCATATTGTGTTTGATGGGCAACAGGCAAATATTTGCAACTGTGCTCCTTAGAGAGGGATAAGTAAGCCCAATCTTGAAGAACAGAACAAAATAAGGGAGAGTGGGAGAAGATAGAATTAAACCAAAAACAAAGAAAACTGCCATTGTGAGCATTTTATATTAACCTTTTTAAATGATGGATTATCCATTCTGAGCACAAATATATCAATCAGGGGAAATTATAGAGGCAAGGGATATGACAGCAGCTGTGTAGCTCGCCCTAACGATTCTGGACTGCCAACATTTCTCAGCTTGGTGGTACAGAAGAGGAGGACTAGGAATTACATAAGGCTGTGAGAAGAATACAAATGTCCTGCACACCAATGGAAAAAAAGACTCTAAAAATGAAGACTCCAAAAGTTGCTGCTGAAATGGCTTCTTCTGGATTGTTGGAAGCGTGTTTTTCACTATACCACAATATCTGAGGCACTCCAAACTTGGAACTTTATTAAAACTTTATTAAAAGAAACATTAAAATCAGCCATTTTTAGTTCTTAGACAATAGAATTAGAGGAAAAACACACATATATATTTCACATATATATACATTTACTGAACACACATATAAACACACAAACTAATACCAAACATTGAAACACTAAGGAGAACTGAGGATTGCCAATTGTTAAATGTTTGGAAGATTTTCACCTAAGATTATACAGACCAATTTCTGCCCAACACAATGCTTGATGTATATGTGGTTTTCAGCAAATATTGAAATTAATTTGTGGGATTTAAATAGAGGATGAAGCACGGAAGAAAAAATAAACCTTTTCAATTCCATTGGTATCTGGTGCTTTGGGATCCTCAAATTTGCTTTTCAACCATTTGTTCTGTTTTAACAGAATTAGAGTATGTAATTTAAAAAATAAACTGAAGTTGTTGGTTAAGTCCCAGGCTGATGTTAGGGATGGGCAGGACAGGAGTTCCACAAAGTTGCTGGAGGGCAGTGGGATCACACCACAAGGGTCCAAATCTCTCTTTCAGGTAATCTTCAAGTGTATTAGCAGGAAAATCTCCAAGAATAGAGAGATAAACAAAGCAATGTTGTTGTCCTCCTTTCATAGACTATTGGTAATGCACACAAAATATATAGTTGCATTCTGATCTAAATGATTACTCATCCATTCAATGAGCAATTTTTGGGCTCCTGTTATGTGGCAGGAACTACTGCTATAGCAAATAAATAAGACAAAGATGCCTGCTTTCATAGGACTTCCATTCTAGCAGAAAGACCACAATTTCTAGAAGCACAAGTCTTAGAGATACCCAGAATATGAAAAGCGCTCTTTAAAAAGAAAAAAAAAAAAATCACATGTATTCTCCTCTAAATACCAATCCACCTACTTTCCTGAAGGCGAGTATGAAAAAATGGCAGAGGTCATGTGAAATGTTTACAACATTTAGGTTAAAACATTAAGAAAAATTTCTTAATGACAACAACCTCTTGTCCCAAAGGGTGAAATCTCCTGCAAAACTAATATTGCTGTTAAATCTCAATCATCCTATAAGGTGGGGGACAGCTGTGATAATGTCCACATATTTTTGTATTGATAAAATAGCCTGTCTAGGGAGGACTTTCTTTAACCTTATGGGTTGCAGAATACAGGGCAATGGCACGTTCTCTTCTTTCCTGGAGAGATGAAAATTCCTGAACTATTATTTGTGGTTATTACTACATCAACTTGTCTAAAGATCAGAAAAAAACGACAACATCACAGAATAGAAAAATAGGATTGTCTGTTATAATGTCACTTCCCTGAAATATTTGGCCAGAAGACATGTGGCTTATAACACAAAAGCTTTCATGCATCAGCTGGTGGAATCAATATAGAAAAAACAGCTTTTAAATAGCTGAACTTTTTTCTTGACACCCATCACTGAAATCCTTTTCATGATCAAGAACTCTTGAAAATGTTAACGGGTCATCTTCATCACATTGCATGACTGAGTTCATGCAGACAGGCATGTGCATAGGTTTCTGATTAGGTCCTTAGAGTAAAGCTTTGACAATATTAATAATAACTACTACTGATTAGGGGCCCATTAGGTGCCAGTAGTGGGCTTGGAACTCTGTACCAGTTACTTGATGTAATACTACAGCCTCATGAGGTAGACACATTTTATGGATTAGGAACTCAAGTTGGAGCACCACGATGTGATTTGGAACTCAGTCCAATTCCAAACGTCATGCACTTCCCACAATGCAACAATGCCTCTCTCAATAAGAGCTTGAATGGATGGAAAGATAAACAATGCACGTTCCCTTACTGATGCACAGTTTCACGAGAGCTTCTTTACTAATACATATTACTTTGGTACTAGGACCAAAAAGCTGGTTGTCAAACTAAGAGCTTCCATAAATTTTATGGGACTGGAAGGCTTAGTGGGTATTTCCAACAAACTTCATGCAATAAGAGATTTTTTTCTTTACTTTTCTTTTTTTTCTGTTAACACCGGCAGGTAAATAAAATGTTCATTTCAATACACTCTGTTTCAAAAACTATATTCTGGGCATCAATTCATAAACAAGAGTACAAAAAATAAAAATTCAAAAGTTTTTTTTTATGAAATGAGTTCATTTCAGGTCCACTGAAAGGTAAAATGCTGTAAAATATTATACCTGTAAAACTGATATAGTTTGTCTTACAGTGTACATAAAATCAGTAGAAAGGTAGAAGTGTGTGACCAAAAAAAAAAAAATAGGCACAGGCATGCATTTCTGGGCTACATGATCTCGGGCTTGATGGCTCAGGTTTCTACTGTACATTTCCTTTAAAGAAAATTGTATTTTCTAACATAAAACCTCAGCAGGCATGCACTTGGCTAACAAGGGGAAAAACTCTGTCCCAGTTTTCCATAATACATTCATGAAGGGATTTGAAGCAACCAACAGTCACTGCAGAAGGAAAATGAAAAAATGTTGTTCCCTGGCATTTTTTAAACAAACACAAAAGTTCAAGCTCTGCAGCTATTAAGCTTTTTGGAGGCAACATAAACACAGGCTTATTTCTAACCCACTATAATCCTTGAATCAAACCCAATCTTCATTTCTGTTGTAATTTTTTTGCAATACCCCAGACAGCAGGAGCGTGTGAGGCAGGGTCCCCAGTCCTGGGTTTCAGCTGGGTTCTTACAGTAGCAATATCAGCCCCAAGGTCTTCACTTTTTCTCTCCTGTGTGAGAAACCTCACATAACAAGTACCTTCTTTTCCAATCTGTTTAGTCTACAGAGAGGCCCTTTTCTTTTGTGGAAAAGTACCATCACTCCTCTTGATCTTTTTCTTCAGAAAAGGAAGAAGCGTATCCAGGGAGGATGTGGTTGACATATTTGTCTTCCATGTGAACGGGGGAAGGAAATTCTTTTCAAAACATAGTTTGATTTATGCAGGATCTCCTAGAATATTATAACGTGTCATGTGATCATTGTGTTCAAGGAAACCTCCAGAGAACAAGGTCCACCCTCTGCCTCTCAACAGGCTGCTTAGAAACTACAGCAGCACAAAAAGATATGAATGGATCTGCATTTATAGTTCTGGAGATGAAGTTCCACAACTTCTGCTAGCCTTCCACAGTCAAGACATTTGCCTGCTTTTGTCTAAATCTTCTTTGCCATCATCAAATGACTTTTTAAAGAAATTCTCCTCTCAATAGAGAGCTAGAACAGCTGGCCATCATCACCTAAGTAATAACCCCTCAGGTTATTTTTAAATACTGTAATAGCACAATGGACCTGGTGCAACACGAAGAGGCAATTTCCTAAGTGGACACGGAAATCCCGAAGAGGATGATGTATGGGCAAATGTTACTTAAGTGTCGCCATTTACATAACTACAACTAGGCCCCATAATTACAGGTGAGCAGTGCAAACCCACAGCTAAATGTGAGGCCACAGGTCTTTCCTCACACCTGTAGTCCTGTTTGGCAGTGAAATGCACAGGATAGATAATCAATACTAGCAAAGCCATCAATCTTGATGATACTGAGGCTCATTTATATGGAGATAAGTGCTGGTAAGGGGGTAGAGGGAAAATGCAAAGCTAACCAGAAAGATCTATACTTCAGTGAAGCAAAGGTAGTTTTGTAATGTTTTGATTTGTACTTGTGGGTGCTTAATACCTATTAAATAAGTAATGATAATTAATATTTATCTACAATGCACTGGTGATTTGCACCCTAATTGACTGAGGCTTGTCGAGTTCTGTAAATGAAAGCTATAGCATGTGGTACACGAAAATTTTTTTTTAAAACTATAATTCTAACTCTTAAAAATTTGAGATTCACCCTCTCCTGCTATGAATTCCTTTAGAGAGACTTTGAGCAAAGCACTTAATTTTTGGTCTGGACCTTGACTTCCCTAGTTGTAATACAAGAAGGTTGAAATAGATGATCTCTAAGGTCCCTTTACCTCTAACATTCTGTGATTATAATTAACTGTACAGCTGGAGACTGATAGAATTCTGGACCTGGAAGAGATTCCGAAGTGGATTTATATAGAATTGTTCCTAAGACAATCATGGAGGTATTTTTTTTTTTTTTTACAGATTTCATTTGTTGAAAGCTTATTATATGCAGGCACTATACAAACCACCTTCATATATTCTTTCATATGCATCTCAGAAAAGTTCTGTGATTTGACATTGTTAAAATCTTCATCTAAGGAAACCAAGGCTCAGGGAAATGAATTGCTTAAGACATACAGAAAATGGTGGAATAGGAAGTCAAACCCAGTTTCTGGATCTAAATCTACACTCTTAACCATTCTAGGCTGCCTTTGTCATAATTCTCCATAATCCAAATCCCTGGAGAAAGTCTGAACTTGCTCTTACATACCTCCTCATCACCCCATGGTCTTCCTGCTTTTCCTCAGCTCCAAGCCAAGGTTCTTTTCAACTCAGAAAAACTAGTTTCCTGTAAGTGAGAAAGGAGAGTCTCATTTCTTCTCAGTGTTTGTGCTCAACTATCTGTGCAGGCAGGATGGGACACGCGACCACTCTGCCAGTCTCAAGTTCTAGCACAATAAGATTTTTCTTTAGAATTTCATCCAGGCTAACATGGTATTCTAAACTCTTGTTTCCCTGCAGGAGCCTCATAGCTTTATGCAAGCCACCAAAGTGTAGGTCATTCCCCTTCCCCATAGGCTAACCAGTGAGGATTCCTCTGGCAGACACTTGCCTCTCTTTGTTTCTTCCCTCCTCCCTTTGTTCCTTTGCCCATTGTGCAAGCAATTAGTGAAACAGAATCTTTAATAAGGCCAATTGAGTCCAGCCCACATAGCTATTTGTTCCTAATAAATCAAGTAATTCTGCTCAGATTGAGGTGGCTGTCATGTTTATAATATCATAGTCAGTATCTCCATATTGCTGTGGAAGTAAGTAGGCATCCTTACCATTATTTTCAGAATGGAATCTCATCTTTCTCTTTGTGGAGTAGGGGCTGGTGGTTGTGCTGCTGTTGCTAGAGTTCCTTGACTTAACCAGAGGCTTGAGAAGATGACTTAGCAGTTACTCACAATATTTTTTCCATAGAAGGAAAGTGAACAGACAAAAGTCCATAGATCTTTGTTCATCCTGGGTACAAGGGATTTGAACAAGGGTGGAGTACCCCTTTTGTGGTAATAGTTCTCAGTGGTTTCCTTTCCACGATTCTACAGGGATAGGTAGATCCCATTAAAGAACATAATATTTAAAGCTTATCTTCAAATGACCTTTAGTTGATAGGAATTGTCAGTACCTATTCAATCTCTTTTGACTTCTTCAACCATGTTAACAAGGTAAAAGACTACAAGTAATCTTATTAAATTAAGAATTGAAATTCAGGTCCCAAATATTTCCATAACTCTACCTGAGAATGGAGAAGCTTCAGGAACCACACAAATGAACTAGATTTAAAGAATTTCCTTAACAAATAGCACTAATTGATCAATAATGTGGTGTGATTGCTCTTAAAACCCATAGGTAAAATATCTAAAGTGAGATGCTGGAGCTCTTGCTTTTCTCTACATTTTTCAGGTAATTGGGCTCAGTACTGTGAGCCAGTAGACTCCTATTTGGCTATTTTTAGACTACTACTTTAAGGAAAATAGTGTCAAATCTTAGCATATTCTAAGAAGAGTGTCAAAATGGCAAGTGGATTAGAAACCCTGCCAAGGGGCACCTGGGTGGCTCAGTTGTTAAGCATCTGCCTTCGGCTCAGGGTGTGATCCTGGCGTTCTGGGATCGAGCCCCACATCAGGCTCCTCCACTGGGAGCCTGCTTCTTCCTCTCCCACTCCCCCTGCTCATGTTCCCTCTCTATCTGGCTGTCTTTCTCTGTCAAATAAATAAATAAAATCTTTTTTAAAAAAATAAAAGAAAAGAGAAGAAACCCTGCCAAATAAGAAGTAGTAGAGAGATAAAGACTTATTTGTTTAGAAAAGGGAAGGTTTGTTTGGGGTAGGGAGTTCCCACAGTGAGAAATGTGAAGGCATGTTGGAGAACATTATTTCAGGTCTTCCATGTGAAAGAGGGATCAAACTTACTCAGGATGACTCTAGGAATAAAACTTGGGTCAAGGAGTAAAACAAGAGAAAGCCAGATTATAGTTATGTATGAGGAACTACATTCTAATAGCTACAGGTCTGCAGAAATGAGAGAAACTAAGTTCCTCTTCTCTAGGGATCTGTGGGCAGAGCCCAAGTGTCCAGGTTGCAGGGATATTGTAGCACTGGGTTTGGAGAAAGAGAGCAGGAAATAACTCATATTTAAAGTTGCTTTCTATGAAAGACTACAACTCTGTAGTTTATGTTCTCACTGAAAAATATGATCTCTATTTGTTCGATTTCCTTGAAAAACAGCATGAGTTTAATAAAAAAAAAAAAAAAGAGAGAGAGAGAAGGGGAGAAAAATCTGAGGGATAGCCCAGCAGCAAGCCCCGGGTTTGATTGCTGCAAAGGAATATTATCCTCTATGCTGATCTCTGGACCGCAGCAATACATTTCCCTTCACTCTGCAAAGGAGTCTAAAAATCAGGGCCTATACATGTTGACATAGCATCAAATATTAGACTACTATTTATTTTCCCAGAAACTGATCTGCCAGTTTGCATCCAGGCTGCCAAATAGGGTAAGGCAATAACATTGGTTAAGTTTGGATAACTTGTCTGAAAAGACATTCCTGTTGGAGTACAATGGAATAGCTATTTTTTGTAACTTTTTCCATTCAAAAATGAGTGAAGTCTCCGTTATGAAGTAGAAAAGTATGTGGAATTTCTTTAAGATAAAAAATTTTAAAGAACAAATTTATCCTAAAAGACACACACAACATTATGCATCCAGATAACAAGAAGTTTTTTCCCTTTTGAGAATAGTCAGGATTTTATTTTGCCTTCCTTAGTTTTTAATCACTATCCTTGTTGTCTAAAAGGCGAATTAAATTGTTCCAGTGTTCAGCTCTTTGTTCATGCAAATAAATGAAATCTCTTTGTGAATTCCATTGTTAACATAAAAATCTAATTTTGAATTCTTAGTTACATCCAATCAATATCCTACCCCAGATAACATCACAACTATCAATTAATTGTACTCTTTTTATATTTTGGTTGAAATGAAGATTAAAAAATTGTACATTGCCAAAAGAAAATTTTTGTAATCTTGGAAATATTAAGAAGGTTTCCCTGGCAGCTAAGTTTTGTAAAGATCTATGGCCTTGTGTGTTATAAGCAGAATAACATAATTGAGACCTACATTGTCTCTTTCTTTAAGATGGAGGAAATTTTCACCTTTTCAAAATAGTATTATTTACCTTGTATTAAGTCATGCTGTAGTAATAGTTGATTTCAAATTATCTTTCCTTTAAAACAAATGTTTATGGCTTGCTCTCATTACATATCCACTGGCGGTTGGCCCATCTAGATGACCTCTGCTTCATCTCTCATTTATCCAGTGACCAGGTTGATTGAACAGCCTCAATCTGGGATTACTGAGCTCATGGCAGAGGGAAAAGAAAAGGCACAATATCACTTTTGCTCATGTTCCATTGACTAAATCAAGTCGCAAGCATGATATCAGCTGGTGGAGTAGGCATATCTAGGGAGGAGCTGTGTAGACCTTTGCCTACTGAATGCAATGCTAGAAGCATCAAAAGCAGCCTTATAATGTAGCAAATGTCACTGTGAACAAATATGTCTGGAAACATTTTATCTATCTGTTTTGTTCCTTCACAGCTATTTAAATAATGTGGTCAATTGAATTTTGCCAAGTTGCCAATATTTCATCCTTGTTGTGTCCTTGGTTTTTGTTAACCTCAGATTATTTGGCTATAAAATGACAATTGAGTAAAGTTTCATTGTGAATAACCAGGGAATATGGTACTTTATGCAAGGTTTTTGTCCCCCTCTAAACTAAAAGAATACAGTACTACATGAAGCCTCCACATGTATTTTTCTCATTAACACTTCCTAGTAAATGGATATTAATTCATGTTACTATAAATTACAATACAGTGTCTAAGCTGCTATGGAATTACACATCACAGCTACAGAAATACCTGGAGAGCTGCTGGGGAGTAATGTGATTATCACAAGCTACACCAGGGAAATAATATAATTTGTTGCCTACTATAAAATGCTACCCCATTTTTCTTAGAAGCTTGGCAGGTTGAAATAAATTCTTTAAAGTCAATTTATTAGATTAAAAAAAATCCCACCATTTCTCCCTTTCTTGACTTACCCAGAGACCTTTAACAAGCAGGTGTAAAAATCAGCAGGCAACCAAGTTTACTGAGGAATTTCTTGAAAAGAAAGTTTTAGAATTACTTAGGATAACATACTCTGAATAACATTGGTAAGGTTATTGCCCCACTAATTTGTGGTAGGTTACCGTGAAGAACACTTTGAAATAAAAATAGTGATTAGTTAGGTACATTAAAGGAGAAAATGAAGAAGGGGGGAAGGGAGGAAGAGTGAGAAAGAGAGAGAGAGAAAAAGAATGTCATCAGAGAACAACAAGATTATTTCTACTGGTGCCATGGATTCATCAAAGCATGGGAGATTATAGAGACACCAGGTGCTGATATAAAGCTGGGTTTTTTCCCTTCTTCAGAAAGTAAGAGCAGTTGACAGTAGCTTGTACTGAAAAAGATTTCCCACTATAGTTTCTCAACTGGAAATCTTCTCTCTTCTCTTCTTTGGTCATCCTACTAATCTGAAAACATTGGAGCTGTATATAAGTAGGTATGTGGGTTGCCTGGAGCTCTAATGTTGCTGGTTGCTAGAATGTGCTGTGGGTTCTTATTCTGTGCCTGGATGCTCAGAACAGACAGATATCCTGGCTCCCAAATGCTTTTTGTCCCTCAGGGGCCAGAGCATTCGTATAGCATCTCTTTATTTCAAATTCCAAGGCACTGCTGTGCATTTTCTACTATTTAGCTGTTTGCATATTATATTCATAAAAAATGCTCTTTTGAATTAAAACATAATAAAATGAAAACTAGAGAAATGGCTCTGTATGAAAAAGCAAGATAATACATTCATGGGCTCCCCATTGAATTACAATTTCACAGTTATAAATGCAATTTGTGATATCTTTCCATATCGAATCACTAAAATACCCTTAAGGGTGAAGAGAACAGAAAAAATACACCTAGTACATCATCATTACTGCCTTTTAATTTCTTACCTCAAATTTCAGGTGCCTCCTTGCAATTTCCCCATTGCTGAAACACCTCACATATTTTGCCTCCCAACTGTTAATAATTCTATCATCAGCTTCATGTCTTGTGGTTCAATTCAAAATACACCCTGAAGGTAGAGTGGAAAGAACGTGCTGGTGGATTTGGACATAAGGTGCACGAGAAAGGGAAAAGGAAAAGATGTGTTAAAAATTGTTTGAACATCTGGATGAAATATGGTAACTTTACTAATGTTGGGCACAGTGGACAAGCTGGAGGTGGAGTAGGAAGATATTCAGGATTTTGTTTTGGATCTTTTAAATTAAAGATATTGAAAGAACTATTGGATACACAAGACTGAAACTCAAAGAGTAGGCTATAGATAGCACTTTCTCAGAAGGAAAAGATTAAATCATTAAAGAAAGAAGATTGAATAGAGTCACAGAGGGAAGAGGGTGTAGAATAGAAGGGAGGAGGTCTGAGGACTGAAGGGAAGAGCAGTAAACAAAGAGGCCTGGAAAGGAGCATTCAGGAAGGTCGGAGAGAATGGCATGAAAGGAGGATATAGAACATAAACATTCCTTCCAAGAAGTTTTGCTATATAGTGTATGAGAGAAATGGGTGTAAGCTAGAAAGAAAACATGGTGTCAAGGTTTTGTTGTTTTTTTTTTTTTAAAGATTTTATTTATTTATTCGACAGAGATAGAAACAGCCAGCAAGAGAGGGAACACAAGCAGGGGGAGTGGGGAGAGGAAGAAGCAGGCTCATAGAGGAGGAGCCTGATGTGGGGCTTGATCCCAGAACGCCGGGATCATGCCCTGAGCCAAAGGCAGACGCTTAACCACTGTGCCACCCAGGCGCCCCCAAGGTTTGTTTTTTAAGATGAGAGATATATCATATCTGTACACTGATGGAAATCACCTAGTAAAACAGGAGAAATTAAAGATGAAGGAGGAAGCAGAATTGAATGCAGGAACAATGTTTTTGCATATTTCAGGGGGATGGGAATCTGTGCACAAGTGAAGGGGTTAGTCTCAAAGATAGCGGAGACACTTGATCCACTGTGTTAGGAGGGAAGGCAGTGTATATGGTGACAGGTAACGATAGATTGGCTTTTGTGGTGGGAAGATGGGGGTATAGTCTTCTGATTGCTGCTAATTTCTAGGTAAAAACAAGCTTTATCAGCTGAGAGTAAGGATTTGAGAACACCTGGTTGAGGAAAACAAAATGGTTGAAATAGTTTGGGGAGGTGAGTGGACAAGGAAAATAAAATAAGATTTCTGAACAATACTGCTGACCTACTTAAGACAGTGGTCATAATTTTGAAGAGAGACCAGTCACCATGGTTGTGGATTTTTTTTTTTTTTTTTTGCCTCTTTCTACTGTGAGGAGATGTTTCTAACTGTGGTTGGTGTTTTGTTATGTGAAATTATGAAAGGAAAGAATGGCAAAAGAGTTGAGATTTTTCAAAAGAATGATTAGAGTGAAATGCCCTGGGACTAAAGCTCAGTGTGAAAGGATGGTGGCCACGGGTGACCATGGTGGGTAAATAGCTATCAAACTGAATTCATAAGCTTCCTCTCCAAGCCTGATTCTTGTGTTTCATCCTTTCCTCAGTGATGGATCTCCTAATTCTTTAAGCCGGAAATCTGGAAATATCCTATATGTCTCTTGTTTTGCAATCCCAAATCAATTCTATCAAATTGATCATGTATTTTTCAAGTATTTCTCTTCTTTTTTTTTTTTTAAGATTTTATTTATTTATTTGACAGAGATAGAGACAGCTAGTGAGAGAGGGAACACAAGCAGGGGGAGTGGGAGAGGAAGAAGCAGGCTCATAGCGGAAGAGCCTGACGTGGGGCTCGATCCCGGAACGCCGGGATCACGCCCTGAGCTGACGGCAGACGCTTAACCGCTCTGCCACCCAGGCGCCCCTCAAGTATTTCTCTTCTTTTCCCCATTTGTGCTTCCTATGGTTATGCTTTTCGGTCACTTACTTGGATATTGCCAGAGCTGCTACTTTAACTCTCCTCCAACCTTCTGCCTCATTGATCCATGACCTACAGTTACCAGAATGGTTTTTAAGATCTGATTATACTACCTCCCTACTTAGAAACATTGATTGTCTCCAAATATCCTCCAGAAAAAGTCCAACACCTTCGAGTGACAGAAGAATAATGATAGTTGATGGGTTTTCAATAGCTACTATGTGCCAAACAAGGGGCTAAGCACAAGAAATCTTCAAGCAGCCTCAAGGATGATTGATTGATTGATTGATTGATTATTCCATAGAGACATTATGTTATGCATAAAGAAATGGAAGGACAAAATATGAAGTGGCTTGAATGAGGTAATACTTAGAAGAGCAAGAGTTTGGATTCGGTCTGACTAATTCCAGAATGTCCTTTCATGACCATGGACATCATTGCCTGAGTATAGGGCTTGCTATGATTTGACACTTGTTCCTCTTTCCAGTCGTGTCTGTCATCCTCTTTTCCCCGTAGACTGACCTTGTGTAAAGTTAAATAATCTCATGCCCACACTTATGTATCCTCCTGTGCTTGAAATGCTTTCCCCAAATGTCTCTCCTTCTCCTCAACTCCACCTAACACCCATCCTAACATCATCCCTTGCTTGGACAACTTTCATGAATTGATTTAAAATTTGCCCCTTCTCTGATATCTCTGGGTATCTTTTTCCCAACTTCCCATTCAACCTTCTATTATTATACCAATAATATTTCATTGCAGTTTTCTGTTTATCTGTTCATAGATCTATTATGGGCTTAATTGTGCCCCCCCCCAGCAAATTCAGATGATGAAGTCCTAAACCCCAATATTTCAGAATGTGACTGTACTTGGAGATAGAGTCTTAAAGAGTTGATTAAGTTAAAATGAGACCATACAGTAGGCTTTAATCCAACCTGATTGGTGTATTTATAAGAAGAGAAAATTTAAACACACAAAGACACCAGAAATGTGGTCCTAAACAGAATAAAGATCATGGAGATCATGTAAGGACACAGCAAGTAGGCAGCCATGTATAAGCCAAGGAGAAAGACCTCAAAAGAAAGAAAACCTGTGACACTTAGATCTTGAACTTCCAGCCTCCAGACCTGTAAGAAAATCAATTTCTGTTGTTTAAGCACCAAGTCCATGGTATTTTGTTATGGCATCCCTAGTAAACTAATGTAATCCCTACTACTAGTCTTCAAGGCAATAGCTCATCTTACCTGCATCATTAGCCTTTAAGATTCTTATCCTGTAGACTCCTCCACGCTCTACACATGTTCTTCATCTGACCAATGTTACAGATGTTCTATGCACTTTGCTAGATGAATGAAAACACAGGTGGGAATGCATATGTTTGCACACAGGAGTACATTATAGACCTCCTGAATGTGGGTCTGAATCTGTTTAATATTCCAAGGTCAAATGTTGACTATTTTATATTATTTATGTATCTTCACATCTCTGCCTCCACATGTTATTGAGGACAACTGTTGGGTAGTAAGAAATTTGACAGTGCATGTGGTAAATAAGTAGAACCCCAATAATTCATTAGCATAAAATGTAAACTGATGTCCAAGCCTCCTGACTTTGATCTTCAGAGTTACCAACTTTGCATTTGCCCCTTTCAGAGGTACACTGATGAAAGCATTGTAATATTTATAGGTGTGATAAGAAATTGAGCTCCTTCCTTGGGTTTCTTAGTGTGACCAACATCACTGTTATCTTTCCTTCTCACATCCTTTCTTTTCCTAGTGAAGGGAAAAAGAAGTGTGTTCACCTGGCAGACATTTTCAAGTTTTCACAGTTCTAGGTAAAACATTCCAACTTACTGTCACTATACTAGCAAATAGCAACATAGCTGGTCAGGACCTGATGAATGAAGTTACATAAATATTTGATGTATGCTATGTGTGTGTTAGAGAGATTCCATCCTAGTGAAGGGAAAAAGAAGTGTGTTCACCTGGCAGACATTTTCAAGTTTTCACAGTTCTAGGTAAAACATTCCAACTTACTGTCACTATACTTTAGCAAATAGCAACATAGCTGGTCAGGACCTGATGAATGAAGTTACATAAATATTTGATGTATGCTATGTGTGTGTTAGAGAGATTCCATCCTAGTGAAGGGAAAAAGAAGTGTGTTCACCTGGCAGACATTTTCAAGTTTTCACAGTTCTAGGTAAAACATTCCAACTTACTGTCACTATACTTTAGCAAATAGCAACATAGCTGGTCAGGACCTGATGAATGAAGTTACATAAATATTTGATGTATGCTATGTGTGTGTTAGAGAGATTCCATCCTAGTGAAGGGAAAAAGAAGTGTGTTCACCTGGCAGACATTTTCAAGTTTTCACAGTTCTAGGTAAAACATTCCAACTTACTGTCACTATACTTTAGCAAATAGCAACATAGCTGGTCAGGACCTGATGAATGAAGTTACATAAATATTTGATGTATGCTATGTGTGTGTTAGAGAGATTCCATCCCTTATAAACAGACCTGCAATGTCAGTTGATTTGATTTTGTGGTAAAGAAAATGACTTTCTACCAAACAATTATTTCAGCTTCTAGAATAGCCACGGTCCCAGCCTTGTGGGAAGCAAAATAAAATTTTGAATTTTGCATTTTGTAGGCTGCAACATCTTGCTAGACCCTGAGGACCTTTAAAGGACTTGAATTGGATTTTGAACCACTTTTTTTCTTAACTATATCTTCCTTTTTCCCTAATTGTTTATGTAAAGACTCAGGATTTTGTTTGTTCACCAAGCCATTTCTGACAAGTTTTTGGTAACTTTAGAATGACCTGAAGCAGCTCGGTGAACACACTTTTCGTAATAACTAAAATGACTACTAAGTGTAATCTTGATCTTTATTTCCAGAGCTTTAGTTGGGGCTGGAAAAAAGAGCACACTGAAGCAGGAAAAACTTTTGTGTTCCAACAAGCCATTAGTCCACGCTTGCAAACCTCCCAGGGCACTAAAGAGCTAAGTAAGCAAACATAGACTTGAAGCCTGTCTTGAGTCCCAATTCTTTTTGTGAAATTCCTCTACCCTCTCTGACTCTTATTTGTTGGTACTCTGTTAAAGATTCCTATAAAAATCTAAATATTCCTATAAAAATCCTTATGGTGAAATTGTATTTCCAACCTAAAAAATTTTATTCGGAGCTCATGATCCCTGATCTATCAGAGTTAAATTCTCCATACTCCCCATTCCACTGTGGACACTTCCCTTCTCCTGGCGTGGTGGACTTACCACTTTCATGCACTCCAGCTTTCCTTTCTCCTGTTCCTTGAAAGAGAGCAGCAGGGGTTGTATGAAGAAGGGTTCAGAAGGCCAGCAGCCAGAGCGAGTCCAGTGATAGAAAGTTATATGATATCATGGCTCCATCAGTGTTTCAATCTTCATAACCTGGAATTCACTACTCTGCTTTAGAATATACTGTTCTTTGAATCAGCTTTTTTTTTTTTTTTTTTTTTTTTTAGAAACTCTGCAAAACAGACATTTGATTTGTATGGAGACATCCTACCTTTCTTTTTATGTGTATTCTTTCCCTATTTGAATATCAGGATACAACAGAGAAGGACAAAGAGATATGACTTTTTACCTTGTTACTTGTTACTTGTTAGATAAGAGGTAAAGTTAGGACCCTAGTGACAATAAGATTGAAAAGTTTAATTTAATAAAGGACTGGTTTCTGTGGTGAAAACTTTGGATCTAGGGAGGGGAAGGTTCAAGAAGCTGGGCCCTCAATATGTTTATCTGCAATGTACCATTTTCTTTCACTCATCTTTTTGTGAAAATTAGCAGATCTTCCTAAAATAAGCCCATTTTGTCAGAAAAGGGAGGTTTTTTTCAGATTGTGGGTAGCTTCAACTCTTTCTTGAAAGCTGAGCAAAATGTAAACATTTCCATGTCTTCAACTATTTGATAAGCAAAGCAGACCCCAAGATTCAGAAGATGAAGGCCCCACCCAGCAAAAAATAAAAAAAAAAAATACTCCCTGTTAAATCAGAAATGGCTGGAGAGCAAAACCACAATGATTG
The DNA here is from genome assembly GCF_002007445.2 of Ailuropoda melanoleuca. Taxonomy (NCBI): domain Eukaryota; kingdom Metazoa; phylum Chordata; class Mammalia; order Carnivora; family Ursidae; genus Ailuropoda; species Ailuropoda melanoleuca. The sequence continues at coordinate 106,526,238 of NC_048222.1, read as the reverse complement.
CTTCTACAAGGCTGTATGGATTTAAGTCTGGTCTGTATTATAAAGGCTGAGGAAGACTTAGCGTCCTTCCAACACCACACTTCCCCCACCACCCTTCAGTCCACTGTCCTTGACTTGAAGCCAGGGTTTTGCTATACATTTTGAAGCATAGTCCAAATATTCTCTCACTCTCTTGTCTATAAAAAAGAGTCTTTCCTGGATAATGTGTCTGTGAGAAAGTTCACCCTCACGTACAATACAATCCAGGAAAGCTATGTCACTGTATATATCCACAGCTCTTAACAAAACAATGAAGCCATGTTGTATGCAACGCTCTTTCACAGGACAAAAGGTACTGGAACTTTCTATGTGGGCAGACGTGGTCCTGCTGCTGTGGAGATGGCTCAGGGGAGTAGGGGCGGTACCGGAGGTGAGGATGTGAGAACATGAGAAGAGACCTCCACAGAGAGAGGCCAGGACTGGGGAGTGTGAAGCTTTGGCCCCATTTTAAGCACAGCTGTGTTATAAATGTGATGAACTAGCATTTCTTGGATGATGTTCAGCCTGGGTCACAGGACAGCTAAGGTGGGAATAAAAATAATGTTACCTTAGGCCTGCCCTCCCCCAGGATGTGTATTTCTAAGAGTTGAAAATTGCTGAGATCTGTCCTCACAGCTGCAAGTGCTCAGAATATAATGAATGAAAAAGTGCATTTTGTGACACCTGACTCTTGGTTGCCCAGAATTGAGGGGAAGGGGATCTTTCTCTCTCCTTCTGTCTCTGTCTCTCTCTCAATCATTTATCTCGGGGTTGGTTGGAGGGTAAAGTCCTCTCAGGCCAGCTCAAACCTCCTCCTGTTCAAGAAAGTGGGAAGGGGCAGAGGTGGTAGTGACTTTGACATAAGCCATTCATCCATCTACCCCAACAATCAGCAAATAATCTACCCAATATTTGTGTGAATTGCTGTGCAAACTGTGGTCCAACAGTTCTTGGATTGCAAGAGGGGTCCTGGATATTCATATTCCACTCTAAAATTATGTTTGATATTAACAAAATATTTAGGCATGCTCAAAAATATCTGTTTGCCTTCTATCCCCTGCATAAACCATATATGATAGTTTTCTTCATAGATCACAACTCTACAGATTTTTTTCACCCCAGGAGTCACGATTTATAGGAATGGAGGTCGAATTACAAGTGGAGAAACTGAGTATGACAAAAAGGTGTTAACTCGCAGAGCCTTACCACAAGGCATGGGAAGAAGCAAACAGAACAGTGAGCACTGTTTCTACATCTCACGGGGCTGCCTATCCCCTGAGAAAAACAGCACATCCTCTATTGATTTCCATGTCTTAATGAATCAGATGTAATTATAAATAAGAGGGTGGGAGAGATACTGAGGGAAATTGATTTTGAAAGGAAACAGACAACTACTCTTGTCAGATGAAAGCCTCCCCCCATGAAGACTGAGCAGGCAGCTAACGGGTAAACTTCCCATGTTTCTTCACCTCTGCACACAAGAACACTCTCTAAGTAAAATTAGGTTTAAAATTTACGTCAGCTGATGCTTGTTTGAACTTTAAGGTTGAGCCTAACTAAGTGAAAAGACTTACTCCAGGGATTATGTAAAAATGTTCAAGTCAAATATGACAAACTTCTAACTTTCTTATATTCAGATAATGAGTGAATTGGCTTAGAAATTATGCTCTCACCAGAAACCCGCCCCCTTAAATAAGACTTTGGTCTTAGTTTTCAAATCCATAAAAAAACTTAAAATATGTGATATGATCAAAAGTAAGCACAAAACATTCTTGTCAACCTCACCCGAAGCAGCAAATGTTCTAATCACCTCCCAAGCCCCTGAGATTGACAGGGCACCAACCTGATTTAATTCATGTGTCATTCCTTTATGGAAGGGACCATTGCAGAAGGCAAGACAAGTTGCTGGTAAGGGCAGATCCTTGGAAGACGATGCTCTGATAAAGTTGGCTCCTGCAGCATTTGTTTCTCACCATTATGAAATCCCAGACTATAACACCATCAACTGTTTCTGAGTCATATAGAAAACCCCACCCAGGTGCATTTATTTCTAAAAGAGGTAAATTAAAATTCCCCCTCTTAGCTAACAAACGCCAACGTACTAAATCCATTTAATGTTCTTTACAAAATACATAACACAAGAACAAAACATTATAGAAGACTGATAAGTTCTCAAAATAAGGGCCCCTTCGCAGGGCCAGAAACCAGAAAGTCTAATGGTAAAGCAATGAGATGGCACGGAGGAACTCGTGGAAACTTTCTAAAGAATGTAAGATGAATTTAATATGCTCTCTGTCATGTTCTCTTTCTCTGTGGGCTTGAGAATCTCTTTGACAGAAATGTGCGTGTGTGTGTGTGTGTGCACGTGCGCGTGTGCAGCAGATTTTTTTTTAATTCTAAACATAATGGAAAGGAATAGAAGTAACTAAGGATTAGAAAAACAGTGGAATACAACTGTCCAATGTAGGTCATGCCAATGAAAAACATGTCACGTATAAATTTTTATAGCTGATGATTTGAAAAATGGAGTTTGCACTCCTTCAATCTACTAATTAAGACCTGACACAAGAAGCTGAATAATCACTCTTAGAAGAGTGGTCCAATATTAACTGAATCCAATTTTATTTTAAAGCACACAGTACTTCCATGACCTCTTCAATACCAAGAAAACTAACTTCCTCTTGTTTTCATAATAAAGTTGGAAATGAACTTCATTTGAACCCTTGTCCCTCAAACCAATTCAATTCCCCAAAACTGCTGAGACATGGGTCTCTTTTTCCCCACCACTTTCTCACCCTCCCAATTGTCTTTTATTCTAAAAGCATGATGACTGCTAATTATCTAGTTTAAAATTGTTTTCTCAAATTCTTTTACATAAAAAGGGGAGTCAAACTCATTTCTCTTGAATTTTGCTTGTCTTATTTTTTTCCTGTCCTACAGGTTTCTTAAAGTCTACAAGAGTTGATAGACTCCCCAAATAATTTTTTTCAAACTCCATCATCCCTTTTACTGCTTAACTCCAGACTGTTTGAAAACTCACTTTGATGGTAGTTGTTTTTCTTTTTTGGTCCTTTATTTCCATTATGGTGCCTTCCATTGATCCAATTTCATTTCCATCATTTGTCTCTCACGGCCTAGTCTTCTAATTCTCTCTTTCCTCTTCAATCATTTTTTTCTCTTTTGAGGGGGGTGACGGGGGGGAGATCTATGTGTCTGGGATCCATTCCAAACATTTCCGTAATCATTTTCACCCATTTCTTTCACTGAGAGTTAGCCTGTGGGAGAGGCTGGAGCAGCCCTGTGTGGTGTAAACAAGAATGCATAAACAGTAAGGAACAGCTTGTTGGTCTTTCTTGGATGAATGGGCTAATGATTCTTTTTAAGGCTGAATTAAATACTGCAATTGTTAATTAACTCTCCTGGTAAGAAATAACTCAAAGCAAAGCATGACTAGATAATGCAGCAGTAATACTCACTCTTGACAATACAATATTCATCTCAAGGTTTTTGCCCTCATTGTCAAAAGCCTTATAAGAACTGAATTTTTTTAAATTTTCAATTCTTTTTCCTTTTTAATGGTCTCCTTCCTCAGAATGTAGAAGTTACTGGTGACTAAAGTGAAAAAATGCTAAGAAACTGAGAAAGTACTTTTTCATATGAAAGGATTCTAATAGGTAGAATAATTTTCTCTTGGTCTGTGACTCATTCCAATACTAAGATTCTATAAAAATAAGACATATGTTTCTTAGCTCTAATTCTTTAATATTAGCCTGTGACATAAACAATGTAGAACGCTAAAGTTGTTTTTAATTTTCTTCTGTAGTTCCAATCTGGTTCCAAGGGAAGGAAAGGAGATGCAAAGATACGATATCTAGAGATGGAAGGATCTACCTTACAATAGAAAGAGCCAATGTTCTTAAAGAATATTTAAGCCTTACTTCCTCCCTGCACTGTGAGCTCACTGAGGAAAGGGCCTACAATTTATCCATTTTGTGATTGGCCTACCTGGCATGTTGCCTATGACATTGTAGGTGCTTAGTAAATATTTGTAAATATCTGTTGAATGAATGAAAATGACTATAAGCATTAAACATTTTAAATGGACACATCCTAGGTGGATCAGATCTGTGATTTATTTAATTTATACTCCAAAGCACCAACTCATATTTTTATAGTATTGGTGCTCGAGTTATGAGTGATTTAAAATTATTTGTCATAGATATTTGTTATGGATATTCCATCTTTCCCCAATGTACATGCTGAAAATCCTTTCTTTTCTTGTTTTCCAAAAAGCTAAGGAAAATTAGGTTAGTATCAGATCTTATAAGGTGAATTTCACAATCATAGAAACTCAAGAACCTTGTAATTAAGTGACAAGCCCCGAAGACTAACAAAGGTAGAATTAAGATGATACACTTGCCTTCTAATCTTAGGGCAGTTCTTTATGATCCAAAAAAAGCCAGGGTTAATGACAGAACCCGTGTTTGGCTGCTGAAGATGTCAGCATAACATGTACACATCCCAGGTTCACTGTAAGCCCGTATGTATTTTGCCAAGGGATTAATCTTTAAGGAGAGCAAAAGAAATTCTGAAAGTTCTAATGCAATTCAAGTCACTGGAGTTATCAAGCTTAATTTTTAAGAATATGGGATCTCCAGGAAGCCTTTTGAGATGTATTTTGCCAAGAGCAAACAAATTTAAACACTCAGAGCCTCATTTTTTCTGTTCAAAACTACAGACCGCATAAGGGTGGGACGACTTCTAAATTTGGCAAAGCTCCCTTTCCTGGTACTCCAGAAGCGAGTATCAATCACCCCAAACAAGCAGATCGCACTAATCAGCAACCACATAATGAGTCTCATTGAAAAAACTTTAAGCTATTTCTTGTGTCAAGTTAGAAAAAGCTGGGGGAAAACATTCTCCTTTTGATTAAGCATCACAAATGAGAATTACATTTAAGCAAATGCTTTCTGTTAACTAATTTGGAGAACACACAGGAGGCTAAAATTTTTACTGAGGATATGGGGAGAAACAGGGGAAGAAGCATGAATGTATTTATGGATGTGCCACCCTGGGATAAGTGAATATCTATCACAGCTAAAGATGACAGTTAATATTTACAAAAGGGATATATATTTTTAAATCCAAACATCAATTCTCCAAGAGGAAAAGAAAAATATAAGTGTGATTTGACAGGCTCAAAGAAACACCATTTTGATGCATTAAAAGCCCTTAATCAAGAGAACTGTTAAATCAGGCATTCTTCTATAGGGACCAGTCTCCCTAGAGCGATCTGTTAGAATTCAAGGGGGTTTGAAAATTTAGATGGAAAAAAAAGTACATTTTTATCTTTCCTTAACTATAACTCAAATTTTAGCATTTCTTTCCAATATGCATGTAGGCAACCAATGACATTATTATTGGTCATATCAATGACTTTGTCCCCAACAGAAATCACAGATATTTTCAAAATGTCATATTTGTATGTACTGAAGATACCTAGAAATTTTCTTCATATCACTATTTTGAAATGACAGCGGTTATTAGACCAACTGCTAGATCTTGTTTGTTATTAACATTTAAAGAAACATTATTTGTCACAAATATTTTCTTAATATTTTGACTGTTCTGATATAATTTGTTCCCTATGTCAGTATTTAGCTATGACAATATAATTTGTTCCCTATATAATGTTATGCATTAAAAACACTATCGCAAGCCAGTATCCTTTGACTTTACCAGTCTGCAAAAGGTAAACATTTCTACGTCAAAGCACCATTTAGAGTTTGGAGCAATCATCAACATATTTTATACATATTTGCGATGAACATTTACCTGGCAGAGAAATGTCTTGAAGAATTCTCTACTTATATGCAATTGTGCACTATAGTGTGAGTTTAATGGCCACACACTGATAAGTAATAATTCCTTATAAACTAATTTACTAGTGAACGTTAGCTAGATATATTGTTTAAACAATAAAATGCACTGCACATTTTGGAAAAACAGAATATTCCTTCTAATTCCTTCTAGTGATTTTTTTACTCACTAACTCACTCACTGAAAAATTTTTGCATTTATATGAGACAATTTACCAAGCTAAGACTTCAAAACACAAGACTTAGGAAGATGATAGTAAAGAACTTGATTTTCTGGATTGAGAGTAGAGTTCTAATTATTCAATTTTTATATCCATTTTCTATATTGTCAAATGGTGACTACACTTTCAATATTGTCATTGATATATTATAAATACCATGCTCCTTTATTTATTCCTCTATCCTGTCATGCTTTGAGCCTCACTGCATAGACAAAATTGTGTTAAAGAATGAGTTTTTGGGGGCGCCTCTGTGGCTCAGTTGGTTAAGCACCCAACTCTTGATTTCGGCTCACGTCATGACTTTAGGGTCCTGGGATTGAGCACCGCATCAGGCTCTGTGCTCAATGGGGAGTCTGCTTGAGATTCTCTGCCTCTTCCTCTATCCCTCCTCCCACTCTCTCCCTCTCCCTCCCTCTCTCTCTCTCAAATAAATAAATAAATCTTCAAAAAAAAACTTTTAAAAAAAATTCATTCTTTGCTCATTTCTATTTATCATTGTGAATTCCATTTATTGCTCCTTTTTCAACATGCAACAAATGATTCTAGTGCTTTCAACATTAGATTACTAAAAATATGCTTTTTAACTATGACCTTATGGAAGTTTTAGAAATAGGACAACAAGACATTTGGGACTTGTTACATAGATTATTTTCAGTAATGAGGTTTGGGGCAAAACAACTTAAAAATGAAGTTGTCATGAACTCAGATGAGAAAGTAGATTTGGGGATTGGCGGCTGGAAATATTTCACATACGAAGTTTGAGCTACTTCTTACACATCCAAGTAAAGATGTCAAGTACGTGGCCGGATATATGAATTCAAGTTTCCAGGGAAAGGGCTCACTAATGGCATGAATTTAGGAGTCATCAGTATATAGATGGTAGACATGGGTCTGAATGAGATCATCCGGGGAGTGGGTGTAAACATGAAAGACCATAAAAAAGAGGACCAAGGTCAGGACCCACAAAAAGACTAAGAAAGAGCATCTGGAAAGATAGGAGGAATGATTCTTCATTGCCTTTTCATTCCTTGATTTGGAGGCACTATAAATGTGAGCAGTTACAGTTTAGTCCTGGAAAATGCTGTAAAGATGATGTTGCCTAGTTCAAATATGTTTAAAGATGCTGAGAAGTGTACCATATGCAGTCCATTGATATTTTTCTTTGGTTTGAATTAAGACTTGCCGGCTGCAGAAAACTAAAAATACATCATGCTGAAAAATGGACACCCTGAACACTTTGTGTGTGTGTTTTTCACAGTTTTCCATGACATTTTAACTAAGTGTGGAGGATATTGTTCTTCTTTTCCTTACACTTGGTATGGCTAATGCCGAATGTGTGGGGATTACAATCATACCATGTGACAGATTGCAGTGTCACACATACAGGATTCTGCCTGCACTGCAGGGATGAACAGAAGGAACTCATGGCTAGGAGAGAGAAACTATTTATTTAGCTGCAAATAGCATCATAAAGTGGTAATGATAATTAAGAAAGCTACCAGGTGAAAGTCATGCTTCCTTCAGGTTGTTAACTCTTCACCATTACCTCAAATATATACGTATATAGATAGATATCTATATCTATCTCTATATATAGCATATGTAACATATATATATGATATGCATATTACTTCCACATATCTCCATCTTTATTGGAACAGTTATAGTTGCAAAAATGCTCTATTTAGGTTATTTTGTGTAAAGATCGCATTCAACAAAGATTAACTTTTAGTTTGGGAAAAACTGATTTGCTTGGGAAATCAAGTAATGATACCTGTACATAGGAAATATATATGAGGCAAAAAAATTAGAGATCATACATTGCTTATAGAAAGCTGTGCTTAAAATTTGGAAGCCAGATACGATTGACTGGAGAATAAGTCCCAACATCATTGTAAGATGATAATCATCTAGGATGTGACATCGTGTGAGGTCTCCCCTTCTCGTTCCTCTTGGGCATTGAGCTTCTTTCTCTGAGCATGTTCCTGGAGACAGATCAAGGAAGACAAGGAAGGCAAACATTATATGTCTTGGTTCTTCAAGTGATATATAGCACTAGACTTAAGAATAAATAAAATAGTGGTTTTGATAAAAGAGGCTTCTGGAGAGGGGCGCCTGAGAAGCTCAATTGGTTTACATCCAACTCTTGATTTAAGCTCAGGTCATGATCTCGGGCTCCTGGAATCGAATCCTGCATGGAGCTCCGTGATCAACCCAGAGTCTGCTTGAGGATTCTCTCTCTCCCTCTCTTTCTGCCTCTCCCCCTAGTTGTGCACTCGCAGTCTCTCTCTCTCTCTCTCTCTCTCAAATAAATAATAAATCTTTAAAAAAAAGAGAGAGTGACTTCTGGAGAGTTTATGAAGTTAATTTCTTCATGCTTTCTCTGTCCCCCAATGTGGAATTAATATGTTAGAAACAACCCAAGTAAGGAGATAACTTCATTCAGTTGTAGGTGAAAATGCCTCTCTCTGCTGCTCTCTCTCTTTCTGTCATTTTCTTTCTATGGCTGTTTCTGTCTCTAGCTCTGTCTGTTTTGTTTCTCTTCCACAATCTCTCCTCGTCTTTCCCCTGTAGCAATGTTGTTAAGTTGTTAGAATTAACTGGTTTTTTTTCTAGATAAAATTTCTGATAGAATTGTATGGTATAAAACAAATTATACTACTTGCTCTTCTGGTCAGGAACAGATACATTTCTCAGGCCTCCTTTCATACTCAGTCAAGGGAAAAAAGTCACATGTACATTGATGTATATTTTGTGCAGTAATAATTTGTTCTAGGTAGTGTGCAAGGGATGACATTTGAATTCTAAAGTTAGGTTAACTGATCCGTGAGTTAAAAACTAATATCTAGGGACATCTGGGTGGCTTAGTTGGTTAAGCGTCTGCCTTCAGCTCAGGTCATGATCCCAGGGTCCTAGGATTAAGTCCCACATCGGGCTCCTTGTTCAGCAAGGAGCCTGCTTCTCCCTTTGCCTGCTGCTCCCCTGCCTGTGTGCATGCTCTCTCTCAGTCTCTCTCTTTGACAAATAAATAAAATCTTAAAAAAAAAACCTAGTAACTATACTCTCTGAACCCATATTTTCAAAATGCATTTAAATGAGTTTGTGAAGAGTAACATCTTTCGTTTTATTCGTAGACATTGCTCTTAATAAATATTAAGGATAACATAATATTATTATTATTACTTAATAATATTAGTAATTAATAATGTATTAATACTTTAATATTAATAAATAATATAAGAATAATTGAGCCTTACTCTTTATAGCCTCTATCCTTTATGGAAATAATATTTCATAAAGGAAAGCCAAAATTTATTTAGCTTTATATGTATTCTTCCAAGAAATAAAACTGAATTAACAGCAATTTATAAGAATTAGCAATAACATCACCTTACCACATGGAACAAAGACTTTTATTTTATTTTTCTATTTTATTTTATTTTATTTATTTTTAAAGTATCCTTTTATAATCCCCTGGACTTCATGATAAAATTAGGTCAATGAAAGTGATACAGTTAAATGATGTGGTCAAAAACACCCTGAGGAAATAAAAAGTCAACAATAATTCAACTTGTGTTCAAGATTTATAGCCACAAACTTTGTGGCTTTGAAGAAAATTCCATTAAGCATTTACTGCATCTCTTTTTCTCCCTGGAGGAAAACAAAGTATTTATCTCCCTTTACCATGATTAGAGAATTGTCACCTTTAAAAAAAACATTGTCCTTTGTCGCCAAAGCAGACACATAACAAGAAAATCACAAAGTATTTTCTTCTGAACTTGGGAATTACATTTGGTGATCTCACCTTTACGGCATTTCCTGTAGGTACACAGAGGTGTACTTCTGTTGACTGCTACTAAATGCCAGACACTGAACTGTCACTTTCCCTACTTAAAGCTTTTCAACAACTTCATAAGAAATATTGTATTATTCTCATTTTCCAGATGGGCACACAAAGTTTCAGAGAATTTAAATGACTTGTTGGATGCTACATTTTGAATTGCTGGAGCCAGAATTGGAACCTGGACCCAGAGATGGAAATCTATATACCACAACAAATTATTTCATTTTTAAAATTATGTGTGTGTGTGTGTGTTGGGGATGGGTGGACAACCTATGCCAGCCAGCCAGAAGAGCAGATGAGTGTGCCTTTCTTGTCCTAGATTCAGAAAACAAGATGGGTGAATAGAAGTTATGATTTTAAGCTTGAATGCAGCTGTGCTGTTGGGTAATATTCTACTAAGTATATGAGGGCAACTCCATAGGGATAAGAGAGGAGCAAAATGGAAGGATCTCAGGCCCTGGAGCCTTTGAGCCATCACTTGAGGCCTGGACATCTATTCAAAATATTTCTGAAAATGTATTTACATTACCCTAGAGCATATCTTAACTAATATAGAACAGCACAGATTAAACATTAATTAACAGATTAAGCACTAATGATCTAAATTACAATCAAGGGGCCTCTGGGTGGCTCAGTTGGTGAAGCATCTGACTCTTGATTTCAGCTTAGGCCATGATCTCAGGGTTATGAGATCAAGCCCCTGGTCGGGCTCCACACTGGGCATGGAGCCTGCTTAAGATTCTCTCTCAACCCCTCCCTCTCCCCTTCCTTCCCTGCTCTCTCTCTCTCAAATAAATAAATAAATTACAATCAATAAATCAGAAAAAATAATAAAACATCTTAAAGTAAGAAAAAATGATGAAAGAGGAAATATTGATGTCATGGAAGACAAACAAAAAGAATAGAGAAGAGCAATGAAACAAAAGCCCAGTTCTATAAAAGCACCACTAATGAAGACAAAATTCTGCCAAAGTTGATAAGGAAAAAAAAAAAGAGTGAGAGAGAGAGAAGTGATAGATAGACTATAAGTAGATAGATGAATAGATATTGAAAAGACCGTAACTGTATATAACATGGAGGATTTTAAAAACCTGTCAAAAGTATGAGACCCTTTGGGGCACCTGGGTGGCTCAGTTGTTAAGCATCTGCCTTTGGCTCAGGGAGTGATCCCGGGGTCCTGGGATTGAATAGAGAAGAGCAATGAAACAAAAGCCCAGTTCTATAAAAGCACCACTAATGAAGACAAAATTCTGCCAAAGTTGATAAGGAAAAAAAAAAAGAGTGAGAGAGAGAGAAGTGATAGATAGACTATAAGTAGATAGATGAATAGATATTGAAAAGACCGTAACTGTATATAACATGGAGGATTTTAAAAACCTGTCAAAAGTATGAGACCCTTTGGGGCACCTGGGTGGCTCAGTTGTTAAGCATCTGCCTTTGGCTCAGGGAGTGATCCCGGGGTCCTGGGATTGAGCCCCACATCGGGCTTCCTGCTCTGCTGGGAGGCCTGCTTCTTCCTCTCCCACTCCCCCTGCTTGTGTTCCCTCCCTCGCTGGCTATCTCTCTCTCTGTCAAATAAATAAATAAAATCTTTTTAAAAAAAAGTATGAGACCCTTTATAATAAATCTTAAAATAAAATGTTAATTATCTAGAAATACATAAGTTAACAAAATGTACTCATTATAAATAAAAAATCCATGTAGACCTATATCAACTGAAGATATGTAATCATCACCAAAATATCTACATACGGAAAAGGAACTTAGTGATTGGTGTGTTCTACTAAGCTTTTAAGAAATAGAAAAAATTTTCTTATAAGTTTTATGAAACTAGCATGAATTTGCTAGCAATTCTGCAAATAAATAAAGCCAAGAAAATTATTAACAATTATCATTTAATGAAATAGATGTAAAACTACTGCATAAAATAGCAAACTGATTCACATTGTGTGTGTGGGCGTGTGTATACAGGTAAGACAACTTCATGACTAAATATGTTTTATCCCAAGAATATTAAGATGATTTAAATTTAGAAAATACATTAATATAATACGCCAACCTGACAATGTAAAGAAAAATGTATATCAATAAATGCAGCAGTCATATAATAAAATTCAAAACAACTTATGAAACAATGAACAAAACAGTGATAGAAGGTCACTTTCTTAATCCAATTGTTCATATTTACCAAAAAGCAACTGAATTCAATGGCAGTGAAATGTTAGAAGCATTCCTTACTTTAGTTAGTCCCCCACATATCTACCTCTAATCCAAGTTTAGGCTAATGAGATATAAATGCAAGCTTTAAGCGGCAGCTTCCATGAGCCTTCCTTAACAGATATCTGGCCCGTGAGTTTTGACCTTTCTTTTTCTACTCTTCCTCCTTCCTGTCACTGCTGATGTAGAGGCTGCTATGAACCAAGAATGAGGGAGTGGAGAACTGGAAGGTGTGAGCCCGTAACGATATGTAGCACCATATCAGTCCCAGATTGACAGCTTCCAGACTTCTAGAAATGTAAGTAAGAAATAAACTTCTATTTTGTTTAAGCTGCTCTTACCCTGACTGCTTCTTCTCAACCCTATACATTACTAGCAAACGTAATGAGAGAAAAAAAAGAAATGAGATATAAATTATAAATATACCCTAGTTCAGGTTTGGAGAATTACATGATTATATACATAGAAAATTGCAGAGATTTATATTGCAACATCAGCGAGCTACTTTTTCATACCCAATACACTGTCAGAAATTAAAAGGTCTGACAAGAGCAAGTGTTGATGAAGTCATGGAAAAATACAAACCCTCGTACACAGCTAGTGGGAGTATACATTTTTTAAAACTATTTCATGAAGTTTATAGTTAGAATTATTCTGACTTTAGGCAACAGAAATCTTATCTCAAATTGGCTTAATTAATATGGACGTCTACTATCACCTGTGTACAGAGTTTAGTTGAAAACCAGGCTTAAAACGATCAGGGGCTGAAAGAGTCTTCAAGAAGCCAGTTCTTTCCAGCTCTGTCTCTGCCATTTTTTTTTTTTTTCCAGCAGAGAGAGAGCAAGAGCACAAGCAGGGGGGAGCAGCAGGCAGAGGGAGAGGAAGAAGCAGGCTCCCCGCTGAGCAGGAAGCCCAACATGGGGCTCAATCCCAGGACCCTTGGGACCATGACCCGAGCTGAAGGCAGACAGACGCTTAACTGACTGAGCCACCCAGGCACCCCTGTCTCTGCCATTCTTAATATGCCAGCTTCTCTCCCACACTGGCCTTGCTCAGTGGCAAGAATGCTGCAGCTCTTCCAAGGATCTCATCCAGACAGACAACATCTAGAAAAAAAGGAAGGATATTATGAGTTCATTTGGGAATAGGTTCTATTGAAGGTAAGGAACAAGGATGACTCCCCATAGTCATGTATATGGCTATCCAGGAGGAAATCAGATATAAACATTTCAACAAAGGTTTTTGGATCTGGAGAGTGGGCAGTTATTAGGTAGCATTGGAAACTACAGGTGGATTTAAAAAGTGAAAAGAAGGAATTAAGAAAAAAAGAGTCCTAAGTTTGGGGAGAAAGGAACCCAGAAGGGAGGCTGATAAAGAATAACAGAGTAGTAGTAGATGAGAGAGTCCTGTCTCAAATATGATGAGGGGTGAGCTTCAAGAGCATTATAGCCAATAAAGTCAAACGCTACTGAGAGTAGTGAAAATACGTGGCACATCATCAAGAACATTAGTGAAACCACTTTCAAATGCAGTTATAGTTACAAACCTGCATTCATTCCAGAAAAGTCAATAGGAGATGAGTAGAAGGGCATATAAAATGAAGCCTTTTTTTTAAGAGGAGCTTGGTTAGTGAAGGAAAAGTGAATATTAGAGTATTAGCCAGGGGGAATGAGGGATTTTTTTCAGTGGAAAAGGCATGGTAATATTTTTAGCTTGTGTGAAAAGAGTCGTTAGAGGGAGACATCTAAACTCCTGGAAAGATAGGGAAGGGTAGGACTTACTGTAGGAGCAACATCTGGAAGAAGATGGGAAGCAGTGGATCAAGAACACAGGTGGAGAATTTAGCCTTGAACGTGAGAAAAAATGGGGAAGTGAACAAGAGATCTCCCAGATGAGAAGAGAGACAGATGGAACAAAGAAAGGAGAGAAATGAGTTTTGTCCTGCTGTGTTTCCAATCAGCTTTTCCCAGAAGGGATACTTGGCAAGGAAAACAGGAAACAGACAGGTGGTCCAGGCTCTACTGGGTAAAGTTAATATATAGTTGTTTGATTATTCAGGTCCGAGTTTTAGGACAAAAAAAGAAAAAGTAGATTAAAAGCAATTACTGCAAATTTATGAATCACATCCAGTTGCCCAGACACCAGTCTCCTGACCTGAATTTCTCCTTCCCTTAGTGAGTGGAGCTGGAATGTTGCCTATATGGAGGCCATTCTGAATTTACACCAAAAAACAAACTGAAACCAGAAAAGAGTTAAAGTCTCACTAGATGTCAGCACCAAAAGCCACCTAGTGACCATCCACACAAACCCTGTTTCACAAAGGAAAAAAAAAACAAATCTCAAAAGTATGCATGACAGATCGGAGGTCATCAAATTACTGATTGGTGGAGAGCTCATGCTTTATTTTCATCAAACACATGATATATTTTACTTCTTTAATTCGTTTATTATTTGTCTCCTCCCATGAGAATGTGGTCTTGAGAGCAGGGATTTTTGTCTCTTTTGCTCACTGGTGTTGCCTCAACCCTCAAAGTGCACCTGGTATTTAGAAGGCACTTGCTCATTGTTCGTTACTGAATCAATTGTGTCTAACCCAGTGCACTTTCTACTTACCCATTACAATTTCAAAAAGAGCAACTCAAAGTGAAACTGACACTTCAAACGACCACTTCGGTGAAAATAATTTTTATTAACTGTTTTCTTCATTGGGTGGAGAAAGCTCTGGGGTAGAGCAGAATTCAAATCCAAGACTGCCCAGTCTCAGAGACAAATGTTGGAGGAATTCAACCCATTCAGTTAGTTCTCCCTGAAAAAAACTGAAAGGATTTTTGTGGCAATAAACAAACCAACAATAACAAAATAAATGAAAGCTAAATCAATATCATGCAACAAACTGTATAGAGTTCACACAGCAATGAGCCTCGTGGTGTAGTCCACATTTATATCTTTATCCATATTTTTATGTCTATGCCCATATTTATGCCACCCAAGATAAAAATGGTAGAAAAGATTCACTGGGTCTGTTGCTAGGGGAGCGTTATGAAAATTGCAACTTCTTATGACCCTTCCTCTGCTGAACAAAATTCTCTATTTTGGGGGTTTTTGTGTGAAAAAAAAAAAAAAGATGAGAAAGAAACACTGTGAAGCAGGCAGCTACCAAGAAGAGTGTTGGTTGATGCTGGGTGAATCTGAAAGAGGTTTTTCTTACTCTCTCTGAAGTGCAATTCTTTTTTTTTTTTTTTCTTCAGGAGTCATCTCCAGGGACAGGAAAGAGAAATACTCTGAATTAAGATGTGTCCGTCTCAGGGGAAGTATATGAAACCGTGGAAGAAGCTCACACAACAAAGCATTTGTTTGTGAAATTAGGTAAGAGAATCCCATTTTATGGGTGTGAGACACACAACTGAGTGTTTAAAGATTCACATTGCCCGAGGCTTTCTAGTATCTTTTTTGCAGCCCAAATTCTTAATAGAAAATATACAGATTGGTATAATCAGTGCATTAAACTTTATAATACATATAATGGGACGTTAAATAGGATATTTAGGTTCTAGAATTTTTGCAAAGATCCAAAGCCAAGAACAAATGTACCTCATGTTCTATGCTCAGAAAGCCCACCACCTTCCTACCAGGAATTAATGACAAGAGCCAGTTCAGAAAATGCATAGTCACCACCTCTCCCATTCCCAGTATTATCCCACCCAAAGTAAGAGGAGGGTTGTGTGGGGGAGAGAGGTGGTAAGTCTCCTTGGAGAGAGCAGAGTTTGGGTAAGAATGAAAGCATCGCTCTTCCCTTTCTAAAACACAGTGGGAGAACTCCAGGAGGATCATAAGGATTGACCGCTCCTGCCAGGGGACCCTGGCAAGCCGAATATAGCAGGATGTGTGCCACGCTGCAGAACACAAACGTCCCCGTCTGTGCCATCATTAATGCTGAACACAGAGAGACTGGATTTGGGAAGAGCGTCTTGGAGTCTGAAGCATACAGCCTTATCCTTTTTGGTCCTCTTCATCCATATGAGGAAGAATAAATGTGTCCCTTAAGTTTGGAAGTATACACAGACCCAGTGCGGTCTGGAGCTTTCTGTAGCAGAAACACCTATATTAGCAACACTTGAAGGAATGGTGGCACAGTGTACTTGGGAAGAAAATGGTGGTAACCCTACTCCATCTTTATTCCCCATTATCCTCTGAAATGTGATGCGGACTCCGGTGGTTTCCAGAGCTACAAGGGGGGACATGAAGGGCAATAGAAGAGGGTGGGCTTTGGGGGCTGCTAGGTGATTGCTGGGCCAACCTCGTAAGGTTCAATTTAGAGAAAATTTGTGGTACCCAGTCTGCTGTAAAAGGAAAACTGCCCGGGGGGGTGGGTGGCAGAAGGGAGTGTAACTATTTGAATAAGGGCCAATTAATAGAGTTTTAGAGATAATGTCATGTCACCCACATTTCTGCCCAATTAAGGAAAACATTCATTTTCTTCTCAAAACCCTACTCCATCTTTATTCCCCATTATCCTCTGAAATGTGATGCGGACTCCGGTGGTTTCCAGAGCTACAAGGGAAGGGACATGAAGGGCAATAGAAGAGGGTGGGCTTTGGGGGCTGCTAGGTGATTGCTGGGCCAACCTCGTAAGGTTCAATTTAGAGAAAATTTGTGGTACCCAGTCTGCTGTAAAAGGAAAACTGCCCGGGGGGGTGGGTGGCAGAAGGGAGTGTAACTATTTGAATAAGGGCCAATTAATAGAGTTTTAGAGATAATGTCATGTCACCCACATTTCTGCCCAATTAAGGAAAACATTCATTTTCTTCTCAAACCCTATTTAGCAAATATGCTAGTATTTTTGCTTTATTTTTCCATCAAAGTAGGAAAAGGATAAGTCTCTCTTTATTGCTGTAATAGGTAAGAAAACACAGAACCCAGAAGCAGATAACCAAAGTATACAAAATACACAAATAAAGGAAAGGTCAAGTAGAACTTTAGGATCACCCAAAAGAAATAAGAAATTCTCAGAGTACTAAGTAATTAATGGGAAAAATCCTGCCAGTAATTTGGAGAAAACAAACCTCCTAAGGACCGCCGTTGATAAAAGCTTGATATACAAGCAGAAAAGAAGGATTGTCTATAACTAATAATAAGGGCTGAAATAGAAGTAAGAAACAACCCAGAGCAGATAGGTGTGGGCAAAATATGATGTAGGAAACACCAAGGAGAGTTCAGAGAATTTGGGTAATGTATGAAGAAAAAAATCAGGATAAGTCCTATGGTAGATTGTATTTTCCCAAGATGAGCACCCCCATAGGGTCCATGCCCCATTTTCCATTTATAATGACATTAACAGCCCTTCCATCAAGTGAAAGAACCTCTATCCTCCCTCCTTGGATCCAGGCAGACCTTTTTGTGACTGATTTGCTCATGGAACACCACAGAAGTAAGGTTGTATGACTTCCAAGTCTAGGATAGGAAAATTCCTTGTTGGGGCGCCTGGGTGGCACAGCGGTTAAGCATCTGCCTTCACCTCAGGGCGTGATCCTGGCGTTATGGGATCGAGCCCCACATCAGGCTCCTCCGCTATGAGCCTGCTTCTTCCTCTCCCACTCCCCCTGCTTGTGTTCCCTCTCTTGCTGGCTGCCTCTATCTCTGTCAAATAAATAAATAAAATCTTAAAAAAAGAAAAAAAAACATTAAAAAAAAATTCCTTGTTCTTCTACCTTCTTCTCTTGGAACATTTGCTCTGTGATTCCAGACACCTTGATATGAGGAGCCCAAGAGGAAGTCTCTGGAAAGGCCCACAAGAGGGGACCCATACAGAGAGGAACTGAATCCCCAGGCCCTCAGCCTTCCCTGAGCTCCAGCTGACAACCAACATCAAATTGCCAGCCATGTGAGTGAGCCATTCTGGAAGTGAATCATCCAATGTCCAGTTGAGGGGATGCTACGTGAAACAGATAAGCTTTCCCACTGCACCCTGCCCAGACTGCAGATTCTGCGCTACGTAAGTCGTGGTTGTTTTAAGCCACTAAGTTTGTCAGAGTGGAATGGGCAATAAATAACCAGAACAAGACCAGAGAGGGGATTATTTACCTACCCAAAGCTAACTGAGTTTCCACAGTTCTTTGGAAGGAGGAATTGAAAGTTTCTATCAGTACTCCATTTTGTATAATAATACAAATATGACAAATATGTAATTTCCCACACACATTATTACCTCCTTAATAGTGTATGTGTAGAGAATTCTCACTTCATTATATAGGTTAAGTGTTCTCAATAATTCTCCTGGCACTCTTTTTAAATTTTGAATTATACTTTAAGTAAAAGTATAGTTTTAGTTCAGTCTTTAGAATGTGCAACTTCAAACAATAGTAATGATTAATAAACTGTTGCCCCAAAAGGGGTACAGTGCTTCAACAATACTCTACAAAACTGTGACTTGCTCAGAGTGCTTTCTGATTAGGTGAGTAAAACACTGTTGTTATAAAGATTGTCATGTGGGGAAAAGAATGCTTCCTGAAACATTTTTTCCCAAAGGAAAGTGATATATTTCCAAAAAGCATAATCCAGACCCTCTGTGTAACAATAGTGAGCACAAGGATCCCTTAAGTGTGTCTTTGTAAAATATACATAGCACATAATTTATTCATTTAACCATACTTTGGCAAAGATTTATTTGAGAACCACTATGTGCCAACATAAGACTAGATGTAGAAGACACAGAGGTGAACAAAACACGTTGGTCCCTGATGGGACACTAAGATGATAAATAAATATACATGCATATATATGTACATACATATATATACACACATATACACACATATACATATATATATAGATCAACTGAAGTAGGTAAAAGAGAGAGTGTGCCAAGGTGGGATGGCGGTGGGCAAGCAAGGTTGCCCTTTTATGTAGGATGTTCAGAAAAAGCCTCCTGATGCAGTATCATTTGAGCAAAGAGTAAATCAGATAGCTACCTGGGAAAAGAGCATCTCATGTTAAGGGAACAGCAAATGGAAACGCCACAAATGAGAGCAACCTTAGCGCGTTCAGAGAGCTCAAGACACCATCATGGCTGCAATAGAGCAAGCAAGATGCTGAGTGGAAAGATAAGCAGTACTGGGAGGGAAAGACAGGTCATGCAGAGACATGGAATATAATAGAGACATGGAAAGGACTTAGCTTTTATTGAGTGATTATAAATATGCATATATGTTATGGAATGAGTGCTTGTGCCTTCCCCCAAATTAATATGTTGAAGTCCTAATTTAGAGATAGAGCTTTGGGGATGTAATTAGGGTTAGATCAGGCTTGGAGGGTGGACCTCTCATGATGGAATTGCTGGTCTTATAAGAAAAGCAAGAGAGAAATTTCTCTCTTTCTCTGCACTCACATACCAAGGAAAGGCCACATGAGGACTTAGCAAGAAAGCAGCTATCCACAAGCCAGGAAGGGAACCCTCACCCAAACCCAACCCTCCTGGCACTCTGATCATGAACTTCTGGCCTCCGAAACTGTGAGGAAATAAATCCCTGTTGTTTAAGACACCCAGCCTGTGTACTGTGTTATGGTAGCTTGGACTAAGACAGTATGGCTACGGCCACAGTGATACACAGTACAACTACAATGTCAAAGTTTTTTAAGTCAAGACTGAAATACAATTTTCTTTGAAAATATCCTCTTGTTATTCTCCTCTCACTTCCTCAGTCCACTTTTACTAGCTTTCTGGTAACAGAGGTGCTAATTGTGCGGTTCTTTGCCTGAAATTGCCTAATGATTGGTTTCAATTACAACTTTTCCAGTTGTATTTCTAAAATGCTATTTTTCTGAAATTTGAGCAAAAACATGAGCTTTGGGCGGTGTGTCTCTCTGCTGATTGAAATGTCTTTTGTTAAAGTCTTTCACAAACTGTGTCACAAAAATTAAAATAAAAAGTCTTCTCTAATATGCATATTACAATTTTATTGGTAGGGATTTTACAGATTGCCCTGGCTCTAAGAAGAAAACAGTTTTTTCTTATATGAGTGGGAGATTCTTGTCCATATTATGAAATTCCTTCCATCTATAGTTATTTGCTTGCTTGCTTACCAATTAATTGATTATTTCTTTTATCAGATGTTTTCTTTGGTTAAAACAGATGGGGCTTCTGACTTTTCTTTTGGGGTGTAGCTACCTAATTTCATATAGAAGAGACTACAAGGCAGAGTTAAATTTTACCTGCCAACACATGCTCTCAAGAGCTGGTGACTGTTTTTCACTTCTCCTGGCTACATTTTATGTTCAGGTAGTTTCTCCTGAGCTCTTTAGAAGTCCCATGTCATCTTCGTGATTATGCCTATGTTTGTTTCTCTAGGTTTCTGTCTGATTTTTGCAGGAGTGCTCGGCACCGCAGGACGGTAAATCTTTTCAAGATACAGAGACTCACTTCCTTCCTGGAGTACCTCTTACTCTCATTTCCTTCATCTCTTTCCTTGTTCCTTGTGTCACTTCTCTTAGCACTCTTCTTCCTCCTGTTCCTTCTCCTCCCCCTGCCCCTCTCCCTCCTTCCCTCATCTTCCTCTTCTCTTTCTCTTTTTTGTCTCGTCCAGCATTTGTATTCAGGCTCCTTGGCTCACGTTTTTTTTCTAGATCTCTGTGGGATTTTCACCAACTTTCTGCACGATGGGTGGAACTGTTTATCATTTCTCAGTCAAGACTGTTTTTTAGGAGGAGAAATAATTGCCTTCTTGGCATTCATCTCCAGTAAACAAACACAGAAGAAGCAGGCAAACCAACAAGCCCTAGCACTCCTAGCGTTGGGGGGCTTTCTTCTCCCTGCCTTAAAACTCATTTAGTTATAATGGGCCAGATGTCACAAGTGTGCATTTAGGGCAGAAATGGTGCTTTGGACCTCTGCTCTTTAACTCTTAGCCATGAGCAGAGGTTCTGTAAGAAATCTGTACTATTTTCGAACTCAAAAGGCAGGGAGATTATGAGTTAGCGTCTGGACCCATAACATTTCTAAGAATGAGATAATATATCATTTGGGGTAAAACTGGACTCCTCTTGTAAAGAACGTGGCTCACCTTGTGCGGTACTTCCCCCACAGACATAAATGTGATAGTTATGTCCTAGGGAAAACAAGGCCACAAAAATAAAGTGAATGGACAGTATTATAGAGACTCAAAAAATACATTTTTTCCAACTTTGTTTAGATTCTCCATCTTTCATGGCAGCTTTGGTTTTTATGCTTATGAGTCATAGTAAGAAAATTTCAAAACAAAGCTGACAAGATTTATGGAAATTTCATTCCATTATTTTTAAAAGAAATACTTTTATTGGAGGAAGGTGGGCATTCGTCTCTCTCATATGTCATTGTCTCGATTGCATTGGGCACCATAACAAAAATGTTCATCTGGTTGTTTACAGAGAAGCAAATAATCCTATTAAGTTTAGACTAGAAAAATTTAAAGAGGCACATAATTCTGAACTTTGCAGTCAAAGAGATCTGTCTTTACCTCTTGTTTCCTGTGTAGCCACAGACAACTCACTTAACCTCATTGAGCCTGAGTTTTCCTATCTGGAAAACCAAATTAATATTTGTGCCTACCTTTTAGGGTTATTGTGAGAATTCAATGAGGCAATGGCACATAGGGCACGTTTAGTGGCATGTCTGGCACAGAGTATATGCTCAATAAATACTAGATGATATCATTAGGATTGTTACTGTTAGGATCATTTTGCGTTTCCATTGTCTATGACTTATTAACAGAGGTAGAGTAGTGTGTTTTCCTCCATTACTAACTGGAAACCTCAGTCAATTCACTTAGCCCTCCTTATCCCTCATATCTATGTCCTCCTAAATGAGATTTCCTTTATATAGAGGATTATGACAGCTACTTAACTCTCTAGAAGCTATTTTTAGATCGGCATTTTGTTGTGCAAATGATAATATTTAATGACAGAGGTTCTGTGACATGTTAGCTCTGTGGTTTGAGTTACAAAAGGAACTTTAGGGTGCTATGGTTCTGCTCCTTTTCCCTCATCACACAAGCACATTCTCTGTGATTACTGTTGATGATATCCAGAAACTGTATTTAATTAATACATAATGACAATAGCTCATTGTAATATACAACCTCTTATAACACATAGTTTTGACCTTAGTAATTTCCAAATAAAAATAACTGTCTTTCTGTCTCTGTTCCTTCTATCTAATAATTGAGACCTTCATATGCATAAGTTAATAATAAAATCCAGTTGCTAGTGTTCTAACTAGAAATTATGTACATATTATTTTGCTTCTTCTGAGGAAGACTGAATTCAACTGAGTTTAAAATGTCTTGACCAAACAAAAAGCAGAAAATAGTAACAGGTAAAACCAGGATTCAACATTGATCTGTCAATCGCAAAGGAAATGGCCTTAACTATCACATATGACCATACAGCCTATGGATCACTGCTAAGGAAGATTTTTTTAGGCAGCCATTAGGGAATGATAATCCCCAAAATGAACAGTACCAAACTGTGGTGTATGTGGTATTGCTTTCCTTTTCCCATGCATTATTCTGGTGGTTGTTGACCCATAGGTGCTACACCTGTTACTCTACAGACAGCCTACAAATCTTACAGTATAAATAATAGAAGAGCTTGATGGATTCTTGTGAATTTACACACCATGCCAAGTTTCCAGCAACCTAGCTCTACCAGTTTCTGTGTTAGTTGACACAGGGTGGAATATTTACACTGCTGATTTCTCGGAAAGGTAATAAGAGCTGTGTGGCAATAAAGGATCATTTAGCTCATCTATTGGCTGGAACTGATATTTTAAAAATGTAGGCTAGATACATTCTTAACAGATAATCTTTCAATCATCCCAGCTGCATCCGATATACGGAGAAACCATAGGAGGTGGTAAATGTTCGAGTGGCTACAGACATTTGCTGGAGGTGTTTTCTCACATGTGTGTGCAAAGCTCCAGAGCAAATGCAATTTGTCTTCCAAAATGACATTATACAGCTTTACATGAACTTGGCGTGAATTAAGGCATCTTTTGTGCTTCGCGTTTAGTATTTAGATGCAGAAATTAGTCATGAAAAACGTAATGCAGTTATTTATAAATGACTGTTTTGCTGAAATAATTTTGGTTGCACATGAGAAATACTGTCTTCTCCAAATTGTGTCAGATTTTCGCTGTCTTCAGATTACACTTCAGAGCATAGTTTCAGTGGCTTATCTACACACACACACACACGCACACAGGTACACATACATACACGTATGCCCCTTGGAGTCCTTGGTTAAGAAGTAGAGAGTAGTGACTTGGCTCTTCTACAGGAGAGCTTCTTTGTTGAACATCTCAGATCCTATCCCTTGGGTGTCCCATTTCTCAAATTCCTTCCCAGAGCAGTTCAATCATCTTGATGTGGTGCTAGTTGGTGTGGCTTCTGGGGAATATGCCTCACTTAGTGACATTACAAAAATGAGACAGCCCAAATCTGCTATTGCCCAATTACTGATAATACCATCAAGGCAAGTCTTTGTTTAGAACTTTGGAACTTTTATTTGATGCATCAAGATGACTTGATAGAATTGTGATAAATTTCTCTCTACTAGTTCATTAAATAATATTCATGTGCTATATTTGTATTTTGATGAGTTGTTACTAAAGTCTAAATGAATGTGTTTATTTACATCAAAAAAAAAAAAATTCACGTGGTCTTCCCCACTTGGATTTGCCAATGAAAAAGCCCCATCCCAAATCATTCCTTTCCACTATTTACTATCCCTGATCCCTTTTTATTTACTTCATAGCACTCATTCATCACAATTTGTAACCACTTTATTTGTTTTACATCAACTTCATAGTGCACAGAGCTTGCCTGTTTTTTATTATTATTATTCTTTTTCCGTTGGCTCAAGCAAGCACTCTGAATGGCAAAATGAAGTCCCTCAATAAATATTTATTGAATGAATAAGTGAAGAAATGAAGTAAAAGACACATATTAATAACTTAAGTAATCACCATTTTAGCTTTATAAATACTGTTTGAGAGGCCAAACAAGAGGCAGACTCTAGAATATTTAAAAATATTTTTCCACAGACAACCAAGCAATGGTAGACTTTGGGTGGAAATATTGGGTAAAGGGAGGATGGGAGTTTGAATAAGTATGAGAATTACATTTGCTTTAATCTAGCCTTATTATATTAAGTTAAAATTCCATACTGAGTTAGGGAAAGAATAGTCTTAGTATTAAAAAAAAAAAAGTGGTTTTGCCACTGTTAAGCTAGACTCTAGAACAAGTATGGGCAATAGCAAAATCCTTGATCTGGAAATTGGCCTTGAGTTGGTTTCTTCTTCGTGAGTCCTGTTCTCTTACAGCATACATTTTGAGATTACAAGCAGGTCTTGGTCACCTATGTAAGTCCTAATGACTGAATCAAAATGGTGCCTATTGATTGTCAAATCTATGCTATTGACTTCAGAGTCAATATTAATGGGGAAAAAATGGAAAGAAAGCTACTGGGCAAAGTGAACTATACTAATCTTCAGGGCAAATGCGAGCCTGCTCATCTTGCAGGTACTTATGTAAAAGGGCATTTAGGGGTGTGTGTGTGTGTGTGTGTAGATGCACACACACGTGTGTATTTTTACAAATAATATAGATGGATGGACAGACAGAGACAGGTATCAAATGCTTTAAACTTACCAATATAGGACAGAATTATTTATGCTAAACAATTAGGCACAAATTGATTTTTCAAGAATCTGAAAATGGCTCCGTATGACACACCCTTATGCTCCAATATTTTCATAATAGAAGCTCATTTCCTGAAATGCTCATGCTCCTATGCTCACCTCAGAGATGACTCTTCGTCATTTCCACCCTTTGGTTTATAAGAGAACCTCTGCCTGCCTCTCCACATGTTGTTATTCAAGGTTGAAAGAGTTGCTAAATTTATTGGTAAATGAATGGTCTTCATTAGTTCACATTTTCCCTAGTGTGGAATTACTTTACCTCACAAGTGGGGTCACAGTCTTTTAGGACTTTATTTCCTTCTTTTCCTTGGGCTTCCCTCCTTGGGATCTGAAAGAAAGTTAGTGGGATCCTTACCTGGGTCTTTTTTCCATGTGAAAGCACACCCAGCTCATGACCCACTGTGTGCATTTTAGAATATAGGTCTTAAAACCTTATAGGATAGCACTCACTTCAACAGAACATACTCTAAAATTGAAATGATAGAGAGATTAGCATGGCCCTTGCACAAGGATGACATGCAAATTCATGAAGTGTTCCATATTTTGGAGTGAAATAGATAAAGGGGATTAAGAATACACTTATCATGGGTGGCTCGGTTGGTTGGGCGCCTGCCTTCAGGTTGAGTCATGATTCCAGAGTCCTGGGATTGAGCCCTGGGTTGGATTCTCTGCTCAGTGGGGAGTCTGCTTCTCCCTCTGTGCCTCCCCCTACTCATGCTTTCTTTCTCTCTCTCAAATAAATACATAAAAATCTTTTTTAAAAAAAGAATACACTTATCATGATAAGCACAGGGTAATACATGCAATTGGTGGATCACACTGTGCCTGAAAGTAATGTGACACTGTAAGCTAATTATACTTGAATTTTAAAAAATCTGACAGAACAACTTCTCCCTGTTTATTCTTCCTTTTTAAGGTTGTAGTTATTTGTGGACCTGTATTTTTCAAATAACTTTTTAAGTAACTTTTCTGAGTTCTCATGTATCTAAATAGATCCTCATTGGTTTTGCACTAAATTTATAGAAGAATATAGTACCATCATCTGTATAACATCAAGAACTTTTATCCATGACCATAGAATGCTTCTCTATTTGTCTTTTATTAGAGTATTAATTGTCCCCAAAGAGAATATGAGGTAAATGTACTAAATGGAAAGATGTAGCAACGCCTGTTTGTTAGGATTCTTCTTGGAGTACCTTTGTCTTCAGAGAAAATCCTTTTCTCTGTTCATAGGGAGGGCACCTCTCACATGAGAATTTTATGATCTGTTTCAGAAGAGAAGGGTAGGGGGAAGATCAGAATGACATTTCTGCTTCTGCCATTTTCTCAAACTCCTGCGGCTTAAAATATTCAATATGCCAAAGTGCCATACTTGGGGTTAGCATGTCCTTAACTCTATCAAGTCCAAAGCGAAATCCTCAAATATTAACCAAATATATGCCTCATGAATGCTATAGGTCAGTTTTAAAAGATTTTCAAAATGAAGAGAAATATAATATTCCTGCAAATAATTTCTATTTTCTGGTTCAAATCTAGTGATTTTTTAAAGTAGATCTTTTACTTAGAATTGCTCCAGTAGAAAATTGAGGGGGGAAAAATCTATTGGTAGTGAGCAAAAAATTATTAATATAACTTAATGTACTGGAAAAGTGACTATTTCTAAGGAAAACAAAGCTATCTACTTCAGACTAATCACAAAGAGTAAAGCCCAATATGTTTCATGCTTAATTCCTTAGGACCTAAGTTTTGATTATGGCAGATTCTCATAGAAACGTTATTTGATGAGAGAGAAAAGCAAGAGACTTTCCTATTCACTATCATCCTTCCTATCCACTTTCCCAAACATTACGTGATAGCTGAGCCTTGCCAATATAATTCTACTTAATCATTTTTATGAGAATTAAGTTGCCAAATTTTTCATCAAACATCAACTAAATGTTGGAAAAATACAGACTTTGTGGCACATTTAATTTAGTGTTCTACAAAAAAAAAAGATTATATAAAGACTGAATTTATACACGCAAGGCAAATGGAAGAAATGGGGATATTTTTCTGATAGTCTGTGCTGACATCAAATTTAACCTTGGGATACTGGAATGAAGTATCTTCTGATGGAAAGTAGTTGAGAAATAAGCTCATTTTTCACTTCACTTAGAGTAAATAATACCTATTTCATTTGGAGCAAAAAAAACAAAAAAATGGTTTTATGCTAAAGAAAGAAAAACTACGGGAGAAAAAGCTAAACACAAACACCTTAGGAGTGTTGAACCCATTAATTGTTATTTTTAAAATCACTTACAAATTTGGATTACAATCTACGTTGAGTAACATAGATTACTGTTATCTGTGGTTCTAATCTGGGGTAACCTGACAGTTTAACCATGGCTAAGAGATCTCTTTTGTTCAACAGCGTTTTGTTAACGAGCTGTGTTTTTGAGGTAGAAAACTGAATTTGTTAATATAAATAACACACCGGGAGGATGCGAACAGTCAAAACAGTGTAAAAGGCCTCAATCTAATTTTCATCTTCCTGTCATCCTGGGTGGGTTCCCTGAGAGACAATAATGAAGAATGCAGAGGGAAAACTCTTACAGGATTTTTTACTCTTACAATTTATAGTAAATTGTTTTTTGACAGCTGGCTTAGGGCTTTGCCCCTCCTCATCTAAGAAATCATGCAAAGAATGTGTGAGCCTAGGAGTCTAAGGCAGTATTTTTCTTAAACTGATAATGAACACAGAGCCAAAACTGAAACCCAAGGTCACAGATAATGGAAAATACACCATAGGCATTTTCATTGCCTTTATGTTTTTAATGATGTCTTCATTGTCTCCTATTGGATTTTTGTTTTGTTTTCTTTTTATAGTCACTTACGTTTCCTGCTCTTTGCCATTTGCTTTCGGGCTGGCACTAGCACTTCCATAAAATATCTTAATGGCCCCCCGCAGGGCTTCTGTAGTGAAGGGTCTGCTAATGTTTCCATTATGACCCTGGTCTCAGAGATCTTTATATCACAGTCATCCTAATTTGCATTAGACCAGGGGGAACATGTCACATAGGTCAGTCTTGGGAGCAATATTTTTTGGTACACTTGGAAAAAATATAGTATAAATTCCTCAGCAGTTGTGTAGCTCTGGAGCACTGAATTTAGTTACAGTAGCATTTGCTAGGGTTTTAGCTGAGTAACTTCCATAAAAGTTAATTGAAATTAACTGAATGAAGCCTCAGGTGATGCTTTGAAAATAGAGACTAATCTCGTAATTGCTTTGTTCTCCTTTCACCTTCTTCTCTTGCCTTAAATAGTAGTGCTGTAGCTGATTGAGCTAGAAAATCATCTTATAGACAAGGGTGGAATGACATAATAATTAAAAACAAATTGTACCTTAGTTTAATAAAGACTCCCAATATAAATACAAGACAAAGCAGTTGTTTTGAAATGTCAGAGTGACCTAGAGTAGTGATAATAGAAAGATGCAAATGCCCGCTCATGGCATAGAGCCCCTGGGAACAGACATGCTGTCCCAGTATGGGGGTGTCACACTTGATGTGAAATCAAAGGGAATTAGATACTACTTTGCAAAATGTTTGTGATCTATTTTCTTGTTATAAAACATGATGAGTATTTCAAAGATTTTATTTAAATCCTGAATAAAAAGTCAAGAAATGAATAGAAAAATATAAGGGAAAGATTCTACACAAGTAAATAGGTGGTTTAAAAATTTTTAGACATGTAGCGTTTGTTTGTTCTTTGAATCTTTACAATAATCTCTTGAATCGTAGGAAAGATTCCATTTTCAAAATGAGTAAACAAATGACTGCCAGCAGGGATTTTGCAGATAGACCTGAATTTAAATCCTGCACTACCATTTACTAAGTGAATGTTTGAAGCAAGTTACTCAATTTCATCGGTTATGAACTTGCACATGCAGAATGGTGCTGTTGTAGACAGCCAATGAGATTCATACATAGCTTCTCACTATCCTAGCACAAAGAAGGCACTGAGACTGTTGTTTCCTCGACTTTGTTTTTTGAGAATATGGGGGCTTACTTAACATCATAGTTGGTTAATAGCAAATATAAAATTAAAATATGAGTGGTTTGACTTTTCGCCCGAATTTGTTACACACTATACCTTGTTCCTCACAATTAAATAATTCACCAAATATTCTCAAATAATTTTACTTTAGTTTTACTTATTTTCTAATCAAATTAGAAAGGATTGTATTTGTAGAAGCATGATATAGAACAAAGTATTATGTGAATAAATAGAACAATATATGGTCTCAAGGAAGAAAATTTCTTTCCTTCCTACTGAATCTGGAAGAAAACAAGGAAAATGAGAAAAATTTGTACTGTCCACCAGAAGTCATGAAACAAAATGTGTAGAATTTACCACAAGGTCCCATAGAAAACTAAAACCTAAAATGTGAAAATTCAAAGAGATAAAGTTAACCTATATGGATAAGAACAAATTTTGACCTTTCATTCTTGATATCTAAATCATTCTCTATTCAGTTACTTATTTTACACAGAGTATCACACAGGATATCTTCTGAGAAAATCCTTTAATAACAGTGTCATTATATGTCTCCAATTGCCTGGAATAATTTCTATTTAGGTTTGACGTCCTAGGGTAATTATTTATAGTTATGTAATAGTAATAAAAGTAATAATTTCACTCTCAAGATGTTCCATATCTGGATGATGAATTATATGGTTAAGGACACAAGTCCTTGTTGTGAGGATAGGTAGAATTCTATCATAATTTTTAATCCAATACTAGGCACATAATCATTTTGGCTACCTACATTCATTACTTCTTATCACAACCCAACCGCAGAGTTTAGGGCTCTTTGTAAAACAGAGTGAGAAACTGGGAATGACTATTAGATTGGAACCAAAGTGTGAATGTTTGTACGAACAGAAGAAGGAGAGCTGCAGTGGGATACATACACTAAATTGAAATTAAAACATTAATATTTTTAAATCATTTCTAGTGAGGAAAGATGAATAGTTGGTAAGAGCCAGACTGAGCATCCAGATGCTGGAAGTCAATTTCTACTATAGGACCCAGTTACATACTCAAAGCCCAAGGTTTGGTGTGCATATTCAATTGTTGATAAAATCGTCACTGTTGTTAGTAGCCACATCATTTAGCCCTATAGGCCATTTTGATTGATTTTATATATATATATATACACACATATGAGAAAATTATCATGTTATGCTAGTTCACTATGGTCAGTTGTTTGTCTTAGTTTCTTGTTGGAGTGAATAGGTTAACTCCTGTACACCAGTCAAATTACTGGGTTGAACCATGTCAAATTGTTGCTTTTTAACCCTTTGACTTAAAAGCAGAATTCTATCTGGTTTAATCTAATATAATCCTATTAAGATAGGAAAAGGATGATGGAGAGCTTAATTTAGCATGGTAAATTATCCTGAAGCAGGACAGAGAGGGACAGGGATGGGGTGCGGGGAGGGATAGGGAAAAGTTACTAACAAATACCTATTGAACACCGGTTTCCACATGCCAAAGAACTGTGCCAGGTACCCGGGACTTAAAAAAGGCATTCTCTCTTCTGTCATAGGCACAAGGTATTGGTAACATAAATTAAGAGTTGATTATCTATTTTATCCATTCACCTGTTGATGGACATCTGGGCTCTTTCCATAGTTTGGCTATTGTGTACCTTGCTTTAAACATTGGTGTGCAAGCAAAATAAGCTGATCAGAGAAAGACAATTATCATCTCACGTGTGCAATTTAAGAAACAAAACAGAGGATCATAGGGGAAGGGAGGGAAAAATAAAATAAGACAAAATCAGAGAGGGAAACAAACCATAAGAGACTCTTAACTATAGGAAACAAACTGAGGGTTTCTGGAAGGGAGTAGGTGGGGAGATGGGGTGATGGGCATTAAGGAGGGCACATGATGTGATGAGCACTGGGTGTTATATGCAATGGATGAATAACTGAATTCTACACCTATAACTGATGATAGACTATATGTTAACTAATTGAATTTAAATAAAATAATTAAAATTTAATAATTTAAATTAAACTAATTGAATTTAAATAAAATAAGTTAAAACACAGAAAAAAGAGTTCATTATCTAGATACTTGTTTTTAAAGATAAATTCTGATAGAACAGCTTCTCTTCCTCCTTTTGTTTCATATTTTCCTCTTTTCCTTTCTAGGTTTTTTTCCATTCCAGAATATTTTTATTTAATTTGCAATCATTTCCCTCCTTAGTCTGAAAGCTGAAACTCCTATTGCTCTAAAGCAGCTACTTCATTATGGCTTCTTCTGGTTCCCTGTTTTGAGATCTGTGTCTCCTTCTCTCAAAACACCACGATGTAAGCCCCTTGAAGACAGGGAATGAGAATTATTCATCTTAATTAACATATGCTGGACTTAAATGTTGCTCAATAAATTCTCATTAAACCAAATAATGTCCAGTGTACATTGATGCGATATCTAGGCTATGGAGCCTCAATAAATATGAACATACTGATAATATACGTATAACCATTGTTATCCACTACCCAGAAATTTAATGTAGTCACTGGATACTATGTTTTGAGATCAATTAAAATAATTTGCTTTTCTCATATATGGGTAGCCTCAGGCTCTGTTTCCCTCAGTCTCTTTCTTAATGTGAACATTAATGGGAATTATTTTTTATTAAGCAGAATGAAAGTAAAATAGTTTTGCAATTTGACTCAGTGTTTGCTGCTTTTTTATGCAAACATGCACGGGATAAAAAATTTTACTAAATGATATAAAACGTGATGAAAATTTTCTATGAAAAGCTACAGAAGCCTTAAACTATCTGTTTTTCTCTTTACCTCTTTTCCTGAAAGGAGACCTTGAATCTGGAATCTGAATCACTCTTACTTGTCCTAAGATGTCAGTGGAAGTTGGGGACAGCCAAGCTGGAAGGTCACCAAGAGATTTGCTAATGTACAATTTGCCTTGCTTCCTGCATTTCACAATTTTTATAACATTGAATCCACTTGAATAACATAATAGGAAATACATGGCAATTTACTCCTTAAACAAATGGGAATCCACCTATATGTATATTGTGAGGAGGAATTATGTGCACATACACACACAACACGTATTTCATTTTAGATTTGAGAAAATATATAAGAAAATATCAATATATTCAGTTAAAACTTTGTTCCATATATATTACATAGTTTATTTTATATTGTATATATATGTTACATATATATAACATATGTGTATATGTTATACTTTAAACAGCTTATTATTTAAGCTGGTTCTGCTAATAAATGTATATATTGACCTCTAAATACACAATTCCTGGCAATATTTTTAAATAAGCATTAAGTAGTAATTTCTGAATACTTTTATGTGTTTTATAGAGAATCTTTTACAAAAGAATCATCATAATGCTCTCCAAAACCTAGGGAAACCAAAATCTAGAATTATGAGTTTAGGAATGAAGGGTTTTTTAGCAACCTAGGGATTTGCCCTTAGCTCAGGACTGTCCTTGGTTCCCCTGGTAGAAGGGCTGTGCTAGAGACTTGAAGGCTAATGCGCGCTGTCGGATAAAAGTCACAATGACTCAGGGTTTTACTCCGTTCTTTGCTAGTATTTGGGTGAAAGGCATTGAACTGATTCACAAAGTAATCATTTTGTTGCCTAAGAATAATAAACCAAGTTCTAGTAATAAATTCTATTTTGGTAACTGGGGAACATATTCTAAACAGTTTTTTTTTAATTCAATTTATTTAATCTAAAAAACCCCCAAAAAACAAGAAACAGTATACCCATTTCTCCCACTGTCAACTCCTTGCCCCTGGCAACCACCAAACTGTTCCCTGTATCAATGAGTTTGTTGTTATTTCACTTAGCATAAATGCCCTCGAGTTCATCCATGTTGCTGCAAATGGCAAGATTTCATTATCTTTTATGGCTAAGTGATATTCCATTGTGTATATATTCCACATCTTCTTTATCCAGTCATCCACTGTTGGACACTTACGTTGTTTTCCTATCTTGGCTATTGTGAATAATGCTGCAATGAACATATGGGTGCATAGATCTTGTTGAGTTCATGTTTTCATATTTTAGGATAAGTATGCAGGGTGGAATTGCTGGATTGTATGGCAGTTGCATTTTTAATTTTTTGAGGAACCTCCATACTGTTTCCCATAGAGGCCACACCAGTTTGCATTCCCGTTGGCAATGTGCAAGCGTTTCCTTTTCTCCACATCCTCACCAACAGTTATTATTTTTTGTCTTTTTGATAATAGCCTTTCTAGTAGGAATGAGGTGAGCATGGAATATCTTTCCATTTATTTGTGTCTTCTTTAATTTCTTTCACTAATATCTTGCAGTTTTCAATATACAGGTTTTTCTCTTCCTTGGTTAAATTTATTCCTAGGTATTTCATTCAGTTTGATGTAGTGTACATGATATTGGTTTTTAAGTTCTCTAACAGTTCATTATTAATGCATAGAAATGCAACAGATTTGGGGCACCTGGGTGGCTCAGTCGGTTAAGTGTCCGACTGTTGGTTTCAGCTCAGGTCATGATCTCATGGGTCATGAAATCAAGCCCTGCAAGGGGCTCTCACTCAGCTGGGAGTCTGCTTGAAGATTCTCTCCCTCTGCCCCTCCCCTCACTTGCACTTGTGTGTGTATGCCTGTACACATGTGTGCACACACACACTCTTTCTCTCTCAAATAAACAAATAAATCTTTAAGAAAAGAAATGCAGCAGATTTTGTGTATTTTGTATCCTCCATGTTTGGTGGATTCATTTATTAGTTCATTTATTAATTAACAGTTTTTCATGAAGTCTTTAGGATTTTCTATAGATGATATAATGACATTTGCCAATACTGACAGTTTTACTTCTTTCCAATTTGGATGAATTTTCTTTCTTTTTCTTATGTGGTTGCTCAGGGCTAGGACTAGCAATACTTTGTTGAGTAAAAGCAGTGATAGTGGGCATCCTTGTCTTGCTCCTGGTCTTAAGGAAAAGATTTCAGTTTTCCCCTGTTGAGTTTGATGTTAGCTGTCAGTTTGTCATATATGACCTTTATTATATTGAGGTATCTTCCCTCTGTATCTGCTTTGTGAGAGTTTTTAGCATAAAAAGATGTTGAATTTTGTCAAATGTTTTTTTCTGCATCTGTTGAGTTGATCAAATAATTTTTTTTCCTTCATTTTGTTAACATGATGTATCACATTAGCTGATTTGTGGATTTGAACCCTACTTGCACCTCTGGAATAAATCCCACCTGATCATGACATATGATCCTTTTAATATATTCTTTGTTTTGGTTTTCTAACATTTTGTTGAGGAATTTTGCATCTATGTTCATCAGAGATAATAACCTGTAATTTTCTTCTCTTGTAGTATCCTTATCTGGTTTTGGGATCAGGGTAATTCCAGCCTCATAAAATGAGTTTAGAAGCTTTTCTTCCTGGGGAACCTGGGTAGCTCAGTCAGTTAAGGTCTGCCTTCAGCTCAGGTCATAATCCCGGGGTCCTGGGATCAAGTCCCACACCAGGCTCCTGCTCTGAGGGGAGTAAGCTTCTTCCTCTCCCTCTACCCCTCCCAGCTGCTCATGCTCTCTCATTCACACACACTTTCTCTCTCTCTCAAATAAATAAATAAAATCTATTTTTTTAAAAAAAGAGTTTCCTCATGTTGTTTCATTTTTTGTTTTTTTTCTTTGAAGAGTTTGAGAAGGATTGATACTAATTCTTTGAATTTTTGGTAGAATTCACCAGTGAAGCCATCTCATCCTGAACTTTGTTTGTTGGTAAATTTCTGATTAGTAGTTCAATCTCCTTAGTAGTAATCTGTCTATTCAGATTATCTTTTTCATCATGATTCAGTCTTGGTATATTTTATGTTTCTACGAATTTATCCATTTCTTCTGGATTGTCCAGTTTGTAAGCTAATAATTATTCATTGTCATTTCTTATGATCCATTGTATTTCTGAGGTATCAATTGTAACATCTCCTCTTTCATTTCTTATTTTATTTATTTGAGTCCTCTCTTTTTTCTTGGTGAGTCTAACTAAAGATTTGTTTAAAGATTCTGTTTTTGTTTTCAAAGAATAAACTTTTAGTTTCATTGATCTTTGCTATTGTCTTTCTAGTCTCTGTCTCATATGTCCTAATCTTTGTTATTTCCTCCTTTCTACTAACTTTGGCCTTCATTTGTTCTACTTTTTTAGTTCTTTGAGGTGTAAAATCAGGTTTATTTGAGATTTTTCTTGTTTCTTGAGGTAAACATTTATCACTATGAACTTCCCTCTCAAAATTGCTTTTGCTGTATCTCATACATTTTGGCATATTCTATTTCCATTTTCATTTGTCTCAAGGTAGTCTTTTATTTCTCATTTGATTTCTTCTTTGATTCATTGGTTGTTCAGTAGCATATTGATTAATCACTGCATATTAGTGAATTTTTCAGTTTTCTTTGTTTAATTAATTTCTAGTTTCATACCATTGTCATCAGAAAAGATTTGATATGATTTCAATTCTCTTAAATTTATTAAGATTGTTTTGTGGCCCGATACATGATCTATCTTGTAAAATGTTCTATGTGCACTTGAGATTAACACATAGTCTGTTGCTTATGGATGGAATGTTCTATAAATATCATCTAAGTCCATCTGGTATAATGTGTCATCTAAAGCTGCTGTTTGCTTTGTGACTTTCTGTCTGGATGATCTATCCATTGATGTAAGTTGGGTATTAAAATCCTCTGATATTATTTTATTATTGTTTGTTTCTCCCTTTAAGTCTGTCAATATTTTGTTTATATATTTAACTGCTCCCATGTTGGTACATAAATATTTATAAATGTTGTATCTTATCCTTGGATTTACCCCTTTTTCATTGTGCAATGCCCTTCTTTGTCTCTCATTACTGTCTTGGTTTTAAAGTTTATTTTGTCTGATGTAAGTATATCTACCCCAGCTTTCTTTGGTTTTCATTTGCATGGAATATCTTTTTCCATCCCTTCCCTTTCTGACTATGCATGTCCTTACACCTAAAGTGAGTCTCTTGTAAGCAGCCTATAGATTGGTTGTGTTAGTTTTATCCATTCACTCTATGTCTTTTGATTAGAGAATTTAGTCCACTTAAATTTAAAGTAATATATTTTTTTATGTGCTTGCTTCCATTTTAATTGTTTCTTGACTGTTGTTGTAGATTCTATTTCTTCCTTTCTTCTTTTTCTACTCTCTTCCTTTGTAGTTTGATACCTTTTTTAGTGGTTTGCTTATATTCCTTTCTCTTTATCTTTTGTGTATTTTCTATAGTTTTGGTTTTATGATTACCATGAGGCTTGCATATAAAAACCTAACAGTTTATTTTAAATTGATAACAACTTAAATTTGATTCCATTGTAAAACTCAACATTATTACTCTCCTCCCCTCACGTTTTATGTTTTTATGTCACTTTTTACATCTTTTTATTTTATGTATCCCTTAACTAATTGTTGTAGTTGTAGTTAATTTTTTACTTTTGTCTTTTAACTTCTATTATAGTTTTATAAATTATTAATCTACTATCTTTAATATATATTTACTCTACAGGAGAGATTTTTACTTTTGTATGTTTTCTTGTTACTAAATGGTACCTTTTCTTTTCAGCTTAAAGCAGTGCCTTTAAAATTCTTGTAAGGTTGTTTTAGTGGAGTTGAACTCCTTTAGCTTTTGCTTACCTGGAAAACTAACTCTCCTTCATTTCTGAATGATAACTTTGCTGAGTAGAGTATTCTTGATTGGATGTTTTTATTCTTTCAGCATTTTCAATATATCATGCCACTCTCTTCTGTCCTGTAAAGTTTCTGTAGAAAAATCTGCTGATAGTCTTATGGAGGTTTCCTTATACATAGCAAGTTGGTTTTCTCTTTCTGCTTTTAATATTCTCTCCTTGTCTTTAACCTTTGAACTTTTCATTATAGTGTGTCTTGGTATGAGTCTTATGGGGTTCCTCTTATTTGGAACTCTGGGCTTCCTGGATCTGCATATCTGTTTTAGCCATTATTTCTTCAAATGGGATCTCTGCTCCTTCTTCTCTCTCTTCTTCTGAGAGCCCTACCCAGCAAAAGTTGGTCTGTTTGATGTTGTCCCACATGTCCCTTAAATATCTTTACTTTTTCTTTCTTTTTTCTTCTTGCTGCTCTGACTGGTTGAGTTCCACCGCCTTGTCTTTGAGTTAACTGAGTCTCCCTTCTGCTTCATCTAGTCTGTTGTTGAACCCCTCTAGTGTATTTTTCAGTTCAGTTATTGTATTCTTCAGCTCTTATAACTTCTATTGGGTACTTTCTTATGTTTCCCATGTCATTTTTGAAGTTTTCACTCTGTTCACCTGTTTTTCTGCCCAGTTTGGTGAGCATCTGTATGACTATTACTCTGAACTTTTTGTCAAATAAATTACTTATCTCCACTTCATTAAGGTTTTTTTTCCTGAGGTTTTATCTTGTTCTTTTGTTTGAAGCACAGTCTTCTGCTTCTTTATTTTACCTGACTCTCTGTGTTTGCTTCTATACAATAGATGCTCTCCCAGTCTTAAAGGAATGGACTTGTAGGGGAGGTGAAACCTGTTCTTAAACCCTGCTACAGTTCTTGGTTTTTCTCTTAAACCTTTTGCTTGTCCAAACAACCAGTTATGTTATTAATAGCTCCCTGTAGTTGAGGATGTGCCAAGGTCTGTTGATGTTCCAAAGGGGAGGCTCTCAGCACCTAGTTTCAGGTTGACTGGTAGGCAGAGCGTAACACATCAGCTTTTAAATGGATGCAAATATATGCAATCCTGTGAGACTGCAAGCATAAGCCCCACTAGCCACCAGAACTAGGTAATCCAAAGTTGCCCCTGGGTGGCAGTCAGAGAAATCAGGGCTCCACGTGAGTGTATAAGCTCTTCTCTGGGTGATACCAGCACACTGGAGCAAGGCAGAGAGAGCATTAAGACGGCATCCACAGCCTACATTCCTTAAGAGCTGCTCCAGCGGCACTAGACATGTGCCAAAGCTGAAGCTTGTCTCTCAGGCCAAAGCTCCAGACAAGCAAAGAGGCCTCCTTCACAGAACAACTGGGGATCATGCCTCAGTCCTCAGTGTAATGCCTTGGAAGTGACAGCTTGCCAAGAACTCTCTCTCCAATTGCCACCATCCTGTGGGACCCAGAAATGCAAGCCCCCCTGGCCACCAGAGCTGGCAAACAAGGGATACTTCCTGGGCAGTGGCTACAAAAACTGCCCCACAGAAAAACCAGGGCACCGGATGTGTTTAAAGCTTCCCTCCAGGCGACACTGATGCTTTTGAGTATGGTAGAGGGTGAGTGCAAAGATAGTGCCTGCCCACCATGGTGTCTGGAAAGGATTATAGTCAGTACCAAGATCTGTGTTTAATTAGGAGCTTGCCCCTGAGGCCATAGTCATGATTAGCTAATAGACTAATTCACAGAAACACTGAACTGCTGGGTCTATTGCCTAGGGTGGTAGCAGTTTAAGAACTCTCTCTGTTGGTTACAGTCCTATTGGACCCACAAATGTAAGCCCCACCAGCCACCAGAGCAGGTGATCTACAGGTATCTTCTCAGGGCTTTGCAAAACTCAGGGTGCCAGACAGGGCAAGAGATCTTTCCTTGGTGACACTGATTATTACAGTCTCATGGGACTAATAATACAAGTTCTCCTGGCCTCCCAAGCCAAGTGATCAATTGATTATGGCAGCTGCAAAAATTGGGGCACCAGACACACATAAAAGCTTCCTTCCAAGAGGTACTGGTGCTTTGAAACACACCAAAGGGATAAACAGTTCTATATTTAGAGCACCACACAGTGCAGTTTTAAAAGTGTTTCTCTACTCCTATACCATGAGCTCATAGGGGTCAGCAGTATATATGCATGTCTCATCCACTTTGCATCTCTCAGCACCAGGCCAGTATTTGGCCCATCGTACATTATCAATAATTGTTTGTGAGCTTAATTTAACTTGATGTGGAAAACAAGTCTATCTTAATTTCCATTATAATCTTAAATTAGCTTTCCATTTCCCTGAAGGAGAGAAAGATTATAAATGAAGTGAAATAAGAGTAATGTGGGAGGAAATAAGATAATCAGGTTTACAATTATTTCACTCTGAGCTAATATTTACTAAGTGTTTATAAATGTTCCAGGCAATTTTCGTGGCAGGTGGGTACTCTTTTTTTATCCCATTTGACAGATGAGGAAACTGAGGCACAGAAAGGTTAAACAATTGCCTAAACTCACAATGCTAATAAGTGGCAGGGCCAGGATTTGATCCATGTTATCCAATTACAGATTCTGCACTCTTAACTAGACAGTTTCTTCCAGAATATTATAATATCAAACTAAATTATTAAAGTCACTAAGAGGAAGGAAAAAGTTATTTAAAATTTTTCACAAATTTCACAAATTTGTATAATACTGAAAACAAAAAAGTGAAGTCTGGGATTTAACAAGTAATTCTTCTTTAAATGCTTTTTACTGGAGGTTAACCAAGCATAAGAAATTCAATAGGTAAACTATATACTAGTTAGCACTTGCCATGAACACATGTATCTATCCAATTCAACAAGCAAATATTGATCAGTTATCATGTGCAAGGCAATGTGCTAGAGATGTAGGCAGGATGTACAATGGCAATCAAAGCACAAACAGAGCCGAAGGGCCACCAGAAGCATATAAATAGCTTCAGTGCAGAATACCAGTACAGGAAGCATGATCTGGGAGAGGGAGAGTTGTTTCCCCTCTAGGGATCTGGATGTGTAGAGACCGGGGACAGCTTCCAGCAAGAAAGCAAGGGACATTCAAGGGAAACAGACAGCAGTATGTTTCAACCTGTGTATACAGGGCATAAAGCAGATGAAGGATTTGCAAAATACTGGCCCTGTTGGTGAGACCTTGAATCTCAGGACAAAGCAAGGAAGGTATGTGTGGGGTGTACATGTTTATGTGTGTGTATGTATGAAAGAGTAAGAGAGTCCACCTTATTTTCCGTGCATTATGTTTCCATTATCCAGCCTCCCATCAGTTATCAATTTATTGTGATGTGTGTGCAAACACAAATGTATCATCATGCACAAATACCATCATTATGGTAGAATGAATAAGGAATTTGGCATGTGATGAACCTGGGTATGGATCCAGGCTCCATCTCTCTCTAGCTGTGAGATCTCAGAAAAATTATTTGGTATAGCTGGATCTTGATTTCTTTATCTGTAAAATTCAGATATACTAACCTGCAGAATTATTATGAGGACTAAATAAGCTTAAACCTCAGTGCCTTGATTCATAAATATTATTCAGTATATATTTTTTATCAAAGAGTATGAATATATTCCTACAAGTGGTACAAAGCTACAGAATTTTAAGCAAGGGAGTAACATACTTGATACTTCATCTTCTGATTTCTGTAATAGAGCAGATTAGAGGCTTCTTTTTTTTTACTAAAAATTAATCAGCTAGTGATATATATATTATATAGAATTTATGTAATTTATAATTTATTGGCTATTATGTATAATTTATTATTATGTAATATTATAAAATATTATAATATATAATTTAGTGCCATATTTCTATGCTGTTCCTCAAGTTTGAGGAGCACAGGTCAATTTGCAGTCACATTCCAGGAGGATCAATTGGGTTTGATCCCCTCCCGCTGGGCACAGGAATACTCAGCTTCTGCTTGTCTTCTGGGAGTTTAAGTGAAATGAGTGCCAGCTGGAAAATATTGCTCTGTTACTCAACTACTCTCAACTTTTTTACTCTACCTTATTAACAAAGATACCTGTGGAAAATGAAAAGTAATCAGGGCAAAATACCCTTGGGTCACCTTGGTGGAGGATTCTGCTGTGTCTTTTTTGGTTAGCTGTCTCCCATACACATGCACAGCTACAAGAGATAGATGTTCCTTCTCTATCCTAATACTCCAGGATATCGAAGAAGGAAAAAAAAAGGGAAGTAATGACAGTTTCAGTGCTATGAATTGATGGTGTGTTATGGGTCAAATGAGAAAAAATAGGGGAAGGAATGAGGAATTAGGACACATGAATCTTATGGCAGAAGTAGAATTTTCCTATCATACTTTATATAATTTCCATATACTGAACGCCTACTTTTATATCTGCTCTTTATATTTTTACTTCCAAGCACATGTTGAAAGATTTGGCTCAATGTATTTCTTTCAGAGCTCAATCCCCTGGAGATTTTAGAAGTATCTATTCTTTTTGTTATTATGGTTTTAAGATCCTGGAATTTTGTCTTCAGAATTGAATTGAGTAAGCCACTTATCACTCCACGCTTTTAGCCTGTCCAAGTCAGTCTAAGCACTCTTTTGTGACTGCCCCTTCAACACCCCAAAATCCCTATGTCAGCAGATTTTATCCTCCTAATGCATATGTCCTCTTTCGGGTCATTGATGTATAAAGTGAACAAAACTCTGTCCTAATATTTATCCCCATAGCAGTCCATTAGTTAGTCCTGACCAGTTGCTATTCTCAATTACCTTCAATCTTAGTTATTCAAGCTAATTTTTTCCTTCATTCAAATATCTCATCCCATCATACCATAATTGCTGACCTTGTAAATCAGTTTTTCTATACCCTTTTATATTTTAAAATGTCTTAAACTGTAGGGAAAGTATATGTTCATTGCTCTGCTACTATTCCCTCTACCTAAAGGCTTCATACCCCCTTGTTCAAGAAAGTTTTATCAGTTTTATTATGCAGGGCCTCTTTTAGTGAATCAACACTCTCTCTCCAATTTGATACTCTAATTTTTGTATATACTCTTTTTCTAAGTTTTTATTTAAATTCTAATTAGTTAACATATGGTATAATATTAGTTTCAGGTATACAA
This sequence comes from Ailuropoda melanoleuca, assembly GCF_002007445.2. Taxonomy (NCBI): domain Eukaryota; kingdom Metazoa; phylum Chordata; class Mammalia; order Carnivora; family Ursidae; genus Ailuropoda; species Ailuropoda melanoleuca. The sequence goes on along the minus strand of NC_048222.1, from coordinate 106,484,432 downwards.
CATACTGATTCAACATTTCCGTACATACATGAACCTGTGTTCATCACAAGTGCACTCCTTAATCCCCATCATCTTTTAACCCATCCCCCACCCACCTGCCCTCTGAGAGCCAACAGGTGTGTACTCTATAGTTAAGAGTTGGTTTCTGGGTTTGCCTCTCTCTCCCTTCGTTTTTTCCCTTTGCTCATTTGTTTCTTAAATTCCACATATCCACATATGAGTGAAATCATATGGTATTTGTCTTTCTCTGACTGATTTATTTCACTTAGCATATTACTCTCTAGCTCCAACCACGTCGTTGCAAATGGCAAGATTCCATTCTTTTTATGGCTGAGTAATATTCCATTGTATGTATATTCCACCTCTTCTTTGTCCATTCATCAATGAATGGACACATGGGCTGTTTCCATAATTTAACTATTGTGGATAATGCTGCTATAAGTATCTAATTTTTGCATATACTCTTACTGTCCCCACTCTCTTGTCCCCCTTTTAGAAAAAAAAAATACATTAATTTGTAGACCTCACTGGATCTGATTTGCTGTAATATCTTTATAATTTAAAACTTCAGCATATATTTTAAATATTTTCAATATATTTTGATTTCATATTAAAATACAATTTATAGGTCAGAGAAAAACAGGATGAAAGCAGAAGGCAGAGAGGAGAGATTTGAAGATGTCATGCTGTTGGCTTTTTAAAATAAGATTTTATTCGTTTATTTTATAGAGAGAGCACAAGCAGGAGGAGCTATAGGCAGGGGGAGAGGGAGGATGTGGGGCTCAATCCCAGGACCCTGGAATCATGACCCAAGCCGAAGGCAGACACTTAACCAACTGAGCCAACCAGAAGCCCTTAAAATACATCTTATATATTACTGATAATTGCCTGAATTGAACGACAAGCTGGGAAGGTAACTGCTTTCTAGGAATCAAAGCTCATGGACTATTTAAATGCTTTTATCAGTGAGCCATTTCCAAAGGTGATTCTCTCATCTGGTAACTGCAAATTGCTTGAGTAACTAAAAGGCACTGCCTAAATGTTATCCAATGGTAAGTTAAAAGCATTAACTTTTTTAAAGAGATCGTGCTTTACTGAGTGACTAAACCAAACCTAGAAATCTGTGGTAAAAATATCTTTATTTGAAGACAATTTTTAGGTCTGAGTGGAGCAGACTGCCATCTGTTGGTAGTTCTCTTGAATTGCAGGATTCACTCAAAAGGTAAATTGATCTCTTAAGTATTGGAATAACCAAGTTATGTCACAAAACCTATTTTTGACCATCTTAATTACTATTAACGGAAACTCCGTAAAGATTGATCATATGTGTTTTTAAGATATTATGTTGTCATCATAACATAGATAGCACAGATAATTTCAGTGGGATTTAATCATATCAACTCTAATTATAAGGAGATACAAACTACTGCCATTGCTAGAAAACCATTATATTTAATTTTAGGTCACATCCAACTCATGTCTACTTCTGGAAATATTTAAGGATAAACTAAAGGAGTAGAGGGGTTTTTTATTCTGACTGGATTTTTTTTTTACAACTAGAATAAATTAACCCATTTTCAGTGCAGAATTACGATTTTATAACCTTAGGATTAGACCCACAGAAAGCCTGAAATCTAGGGCTGATAGGGATAACATGCTTAGGAAACAGTCCTTAGATTACTCACCTCACAGTAAGTATTCAGCAACATGCCTACTGTGCTACCAGTTGCTTAAATCTCATGGAAAAAGAGGCCCACAGCCACGTTTTCCAGCATGGGTAAAAGGGCCTAGTAGTACATTTAAGTAAAAAGCCCAGGATGCATCTTGAAGGACTTGATCAAGAAGTGTTATTAGCATGTAGACTTACATGGAGATTGATCATGTTATCAATATCAATGACATGATTGATGTCCCTTGCATTGTAGGGCTAACTTCAATGCAGTTAAGTTTCTCTGCCTTTATGGATGGTAAATTGTATTCAATTATCTCTATTATCTATTTCCATTAACTTCTGTATGTCATTATGCTATATTTGTATATATCTGTATATATCTGTATACCATTGCTGTCTTTCTTGTGACAAACTTGCAAATAGTTCTCTTATTTTTAGACAAACAAGGATATGAGGGCATGGATGTCTTTGGCATCATCAAGAAACTGAAATCATCAATGGCCAGAGGTGATGGTTAGCCATTCACTCTGCTATGCTTAGGAAGATATCCTAACTTAAAGCTTCCTACACAGTACACTTTTTCTTAAACCCTATCCCTACTAAATCCTGAACATTTAGTGCACATACTACATAGGTAAATCAGACTCCTATCTTAACTTGACAATATATAATCTTTTTCCATTCCACGGCTACAAAAATCTGTAACTGCTGAATAATTCATTTGCTCTTGGAACCAGCCATTTTTCATCGGCCATACCTTATTAATCTACCACCCAAACCCTTCCCTCCTCTGTTAGACACTGTCCCTAACACAGCAACTCAAAAATACCGCAGCAATGGATGCTTAACAGTGTATGATTTGCTTTTAGCATAAATGGTAATTTGTTACTACATGAATTTGTGTATCTTTGATGCTAAAGATTTTAATTTTTTCATGTGTAAATTTTGTGCCAAATACAACAAGGTCCGGGTTATAGTGTGTATAAGTTTCCTATTTTGTTTTTATGTGGTACACTTGGGAATAAGCATTATATCAAATTAAATCATTTTCTTTCTTTTTTTTCCTAATGTAATTCATATTATAATTTCTCATATTACTGATTTATAATGAGAATTTAATTAGTGGAAAAAAGAATTTAATATGTTCCATCTCACTAATAATAAAGAAATTAAAATTGAAATCATATATTTTTGAACTATGAAACTGACAAAGGTTAAAAGCAAAATATTAATATCTATTATTGGAAAGTACACGGTAAAAGAGATACTCTCATTTGCTGAAAGTAGTTATTTAAGTTGGTGCAAATTTGTGGAGTAAATCCTAACAATGTGTATCAATACCCTTAAAAATGTTCATGTCATGAACTTATCCATGAATGTTCTAGGAAATTATTTTTTAAATAATAAGAAAGCTAGATAGAGATATACATATAATTTCATTATAATGAAAATTTATATTATTTTATAAACTCTGCACACATACTATACAATTACACTGATAACACTTAGAAAAATTCAAGGTTTCTAAAGAATAGGGGTGATTAAGTTATGGTAGATCCTTTTGACAGAATATTATACAGACACGTCACTCAGATAGATGCAGATAGTTTTTGACAAGGATATATAAGTAGAAACTTATAGATAGAAATATAAAACACCAAAAAGTTACCAGTAACTATTTCTAAGTAATGGAATTGTCATTCTTATTATTTATTTTTCATTTCCTGCATTTTCTTTGAAACTTTTACAACAACTATCAATTATTTTATAATTCAGAAAAATGTTATAACTGAAAACAAATGGAAAATTTTAAAAGTGAGCCAAATATTAAGCCAAAAATTTTCCCATTCCTCATAATGTCAATTTGCAATGCTCTGGAGTTTTTCCTTGTGATGGCTGAAAAGATGGGGGGCTCTTCTGTTTGGGCTTCTTGGCCTCAGTAGTGAGTCCCAGACTTTTGTTGTCCCTACCCCCAAAGCACTATTTGGGCCTCTTGAGAGTTCAGTAGCCTAGCATTGGCTATGTGCTGGCCTCCCCCATTTTATTGTGGGCCGAGGGTCCTGTGCTGATGATCTGTTTTCCTAAGGAAACGAAGGCTCTCAGGACCTCCTCTCCTTCAGGACTTCTTTCTTCCTGCTTCTGGCTTTGTGCGGAGAAAATAGTTAATCGGTGCCTCACTTGGGAATTCTCTTGCTCACAAATCTTCATCCTTCATCACTATAATACTCCCTGTTTCCTAGCTGGGGATCTATTTTTATGGATAAACTCCCAAATATCTGTGTCCTGTCATGCCTATTCAGGGGACCATTACACAAGTCTCCTTCTATATTGCTATTGTAATAGTTCTTTGAAATGACAAATAGCAAACCCTTACCAATTTCATTCAAAGATCTCTAACAACCATTCTGTTTTTATGTGACTTTTATTTTTATTGCATAGGCATTTTTAACATATAATAATTCTTCAGTGTCCTTCTATGATGTATCTCATTGTGTCAACTCGTAAAAATTGCCTTTCATCCATACACTTAAAAAGAAAATTTTGTACTAGTTTCCGTTAGAGGTTCTTATTTTTATGGTGTAAAGGAGAAAGCCATGTTCTCTGAGATTTACTCTGAAAGAAGATGTTTATTTCTGGTGTTGAGATTTTTCTATGATATTAACTGATTTGGGAATTTCACCAGTGGGGTCTCCATAACTGGTGCTAGAGTTGGAATTGATTGGGAGGATCATAATTTAGGAACAAGATGTCGTGAATCAGGGAATGGAATACTCTCACTTAGGGGGAATAAGCTGTCCCAGAAATAGGGTGGCTGACTGAACACTATGGAGAAGGGTAGCCTAAAAGAGAATCCTCCGTGAGTTGGTATGTATCACCAATGGATTCTGGGAGCTAGAATATTTTATATTCAATTATAATTTTTAAAAAATTTTCAACATGTTATTTTATTATTTTAGTTTTTGCCGAAGTATTATCTAGGCCCCTGCAACCTGAGGAATAAAGAAATGTCCAAGTTTGTGTTTTAGAGGTGAAGTTGGTCAAAGAATGCTGGACTGGTAGAATACTTGACTCCTAGAATATATGTAAAGAAGCCCTAAAAATACTCAGAAATACTTGGACAAGAGATTAGGATAAGATTCAATTTATTGTTACTTAAATTAAAGGAGAGGCTAATTCCAGAAGGATATGTATAAATTAAGCGTAACCCCATTTGGGTCATATTTTATTTTTTGCCAATTGCTATGCAGTTCTAGCCACACAATTTTTAAAATAGACATCCCTTCTGCTTTATTTGTATATTTTACTTTGTCTTATAAAATCCTTGTGTGGCTAAATTTATTTTCATTTCTTCCTTTCTTTTCTATTACTCTAATTTCCTTTTTTTTTCCTTTTTTTGCTTTTTTAAAAATTTTAATCCTAGTATAGTTGCAATACAGTGTTACGTAAGTTTTAGATATACAATATAATGATTCAACAATTCCATACATCATCCAGTGCTCATCATAATGATTTTAATTTCTTTATATCAGTGTCACTGCTTTAAATCATGTTTTTTGAATTTTTTTTTTAATATTGTATTAGTTTCCTATGGCTGTTGTAAACATTTCACAGACGTGGTGCCTTAAAACAACAGAAATTTATTGTCTTGGTTCTGAAGCCTGGAAGTTTGAAATTGATGTGTGAGTAGGCCATGATCTCGTAGAAGGCTCCAAGGGATGATCCTTCCATACTTTTTCCTAGTGTGTAGTGGCTGGAGGCAATCCTTGGTGTTTCTTGGCTTGTGGAAGCATAATCTAATGTTCACCTCCCTCTTAAAATAGTGTTCTCCCCATGTGTGTCTCTCTGTGTCCAAATTTTCCTTTTTATAAGGTTATCAGTTATATTGGATTGACCACCCACTCTAATCCAATATGACCTCATGTTAACTTGATTATACTTGTAAAGATCTTATTTCCAAATATGGTCACATTCTCAGGTTCTGGATGCACATAAAATTTTAGAGAACAGCATTCAATTCAATACAAGTATATTCTAGGGGTGCCTGGGTGGCTCAGCTGTTAAGCATCTGCCTTCGGCTCAGGTCATGAACCCAGGGTCCTGGGATCAAGCCCTGCATCGGGCTCCCTGCTTGGCAGGAAGCCTGCTTCTCCCTCTCACACTCCCCCTGCTTGTATTCCCTCTCTTGCTGTCTCTCTCTATCAAATAAATAAATAAATTCTTAAAAAAAATACAAGTATATTCTAATATAACTCCTGGTAATATTGACCTTTGTGCTACACAGACCCATGGAATCAAAATTTATTTTATACTACCACTAGGACTTAAGATATTTTTAAAGATTTTATTTATTTATTTTAGAGAGAGAGTGTATGCATGAGCAGGGGGAGGCAGAGGGAGAAGGAGAAGCAGAGAATCCCAAGCAGACTCCACACCAAGAGTGGAGCCCAACACGGGCTTAATCTCACAACCCCAAGATCATGACCTGAGCAGAAACCAAGGGTCTGATGTTTAACCAACTGAGCCATCAGGCATCTTAAGATTTTTTTTTTTAAAAAAACCCTTTGTTTCTTTCATTAATTAAGCAAAAATTTACTAGTGAATATAGGTTATGTGTCAGGCTTTGTTTTAGATACAAGGATACAGCAAATGAGGTGCCTGACCTTTTGGGGTTTATATTCTAGTGTGGGGGTAAGGGATACAGACAATAATTGAGTAAATATTTGGATACTCTCATATTCAGATATTCAGAAGAAAATAAACATAAGATGAAGGGAGCGAGATTCACTGGCAGCAATATCACTGGGGAGATGACATTTGAGCAGAGCCTTGAAGGTTGAAAAATATTCGGTCATGTGAATTTCCAGGCAAAAATATTTTAGTGTGAAGTCATGGCCATACAAAGATCATAACTTATGAAACATCCTTGGCATATTCAACAAATTTCAAAGAGGTGAGTTTATGTGGAATGTAGTGAAAGGGAAATGTAGGTCATGAGGCCAGGCAAGAATACAGGGGTAGGGTTTTGCAGGGCCTTTTAGACTATGCCAGGAGCTCAGTTTTTATTCTAAAGAGGAAACAACTGAAGGATTATAAACATGGAAAAGGTATGATCTGATTTATGATTTCAAAAATATTATTCTGCAAGTAATGTTTGCAACCATTCTCCATGACTCTTGGAGAGTTAACACTCACCCCATTTAAGTTAGGATAGTCTGGGCTCTGTTGAAAGAACAGGTATAAGATCTGACATTTCAGTGGTATAATACAATAAAGATTTATTTCTCTTTCACATAAAGTCATATAGGAATCTCTCCTCCATCCTGTAGCTGCATGATTTAGAATACATACTCCCCGAGGATGCCAAGGCAAGGAAAGAAAGAAGACTAGAGGATCATGTAGGATACTTCTATGGCTAGACCTAGAAGTGGCTTATGTCATATCTGCCCACATCCGGTGGACCTAGGCTCAATTACATGGTACAAAACTCCCAGCAAGGGAGACTAGGAGATTTTGTCTTCTTGTGTATCTAAGAATAGGAAACAAATGTTCCTGCCAAATGCCTTGAGCCAAGATAACTCTGACTTATTGCTTTTTAGAAGTAGCAAAAGCTGGTAGACATTCTATCCTCTTCTTCAGGAATAGTGAAGCAACACCTTCAGGTCTTTCCAGGGTCTTGGCATCAACTAGCAACCAGGAGCTTCATTAATTTGATAGAGTTGCAAGCCCCCACAGATCTTCTGTGGTCTGTGATCTGGGGATTTGGATACAGTGATAATTATTTCCTAGTAATTCTGGATTACTTTCTGCTTACTATACCAAACTGGAGTAGCTTAAGTCAAAGAAGCTTCTCCAGGACCCGAACCCAGAATGACTTATATTCCGTACAACTCAGAACCCAAAGGATGAAGCACTTAGAATGGATGGAATGAACTATCCACTGCTAATCAGCAGCTGAATCTTTTCCTCTTCCTTCTATCTCCTTAAATGAGAGGATTGGTATAGTGAGAAACACCGAGAGGAGTCACCTCCCTAATTCTCCTTTGGTCAGAAAAATTGTACTTCTCCCCCAAATTTTCTTTGCACAGCTCCTTTTTCTCTGTGAGAATGGGGAATTTCTTATTTCAGGACCACAAAGGGAAAATTATAATTGTTACAACTTATAGACACTTGCCTCTAAACCAGTAATAATACAAATACTGGTGATACTACGAGTATTTATTAACTATCCCTTTTTCTCTCTCTCTTTTTTTTTTTTTTTTTTTTTTTGGCCAGGCATTGTGATAAATTCTTTAGAATATTTTTTTTTCTTTTAACCCTCACCATAAATGGATTTAGTTGGAACTATTAAAAGTTGTTAAAACTAAAGAGTAGGAAGATTATGTCCTCTTTCTGCTTCCACAGCTAGTAAACAGGGAGCCGGGATTCAAACTCATAATAGGATTCTAACTCCTAATCCCATGCTCTTAATCACAAGAAAAGGATAAAACAGATTCCTGGCCTGTTTTGATTCATCAAAATGCAATTATTTCAGTTAAAGATTTCATACCTATTTATTAATTTCCCAAACACCGAGGATTCTAGTGTCTATAGTTTAAGTCTTTTTGTGACAAGCAAAGTGAACACATATTACATTTTTTGCCATAGGGATATTAAACATAAATATTCTCAAAAATCAAGTGCTATAGAAGCTGGAGAAGGAACATGCCTTCCCTGACAGTGTTAACTTCCCTAACCTGTCGATCAGCCCTCTTAAGTCATATTTATTTGTCTTTGAATGTTTTATATTGCTTTGCAAGTAGTATGCTTTCAACAAATATTTGTTAAATTAGTGAATTCATATTTCTGTAAGTTGAAAATAGATGGAGGAACACCAAGTATTAGTATGTTTTGAAATTATAACATGATGTGTGCTTTTGTTTGTATTGAGACTATCTCCTGTTTTTATTTTCTTATCACATATATAATGCATGATTATTGTAGAAATGACAGAAATACTGATATGTTTCATATAGAATATATATGTATATACAAATAAAGTGGGCTTATGCTGGTGAACTGATTTGAATTTTTAAATTTCTCATTCGATCACCTATCAGCTACTAGTGACAACAACAAAACTTTCTAAACAATACCTGATATTATTATATGGCTCATCTTTAAACTCTCATAGACTATTTTTGTTGTAGTTTTCTGGAGAAGAACATGTGAAACCAGGTCTAAACTCCCTGCGAAATAGTTCAATATGTCTTATTGTTGTGCCAGTAAAATATTCTTGCCTCAAAAATCAGCAAGGCAGCTCAAAAGTGAGATTTTTTTTCACATGTAATATGCACATAGTAGATTTATGCAAAAATTCTATTGGTAAATAGCCAAATAAAACAAGGCCCCTTCATTATGAATGCAGGCAAAACTAAGAAAAATAATTAAACGATCATTTAAAAATCCATAAACACAATGCTCCTGTGAGCGCCCGCGCACACACACTTCCACACACACAGTCTCATGAACTTCAAACCGTAAGAAATTAATTACAGACTCACTGCTAATGAACATATGGGATAAGTGCTGACACTCAACTGGTTTCAGTTCAGTGATCACAGAAACAAAGCAATGCTCACAGACGGATGGTGGGGGAAACGTCAATGAGCGGGGGCCAGGAAGCAAGATTCCTTCATAACTATGGAAAGCAGTTCCAAAATATTCAGACAGAGGAAAAAAGGGCTCCAAAATTCATCCCTTTCTGAGTATGAACAGACCTTCTCCATCACTACCACCTGCTGTCTCTACCTCTAGAAGAAACTGAAATGTCTGAGGAAGGGAGAAGCTTGAGCAGAGGGGAGAGGGTGGGCAGAGAACTATGGCTCAGGAGTAAAGAGATACCTACCCCATAAAGAAAATGCAAAAGAAAAGAAGAGAGCAGATTATTGCATCTAAAGAAAAGAGGACCAAGCCAAAATCAGTCATTTACACAAAGAGGTCCTGAGTTAAATCCGAGGGTAAGTCACTGAATGCTTGCAGAGAAATTAAGACAGTGATACTATATCTCCTTCTCCATTTAAATATGCTGACTATTTGAAACACCCTCATTGAAAATGCAGATCATGGAGACCCTTGCCCTTAATACGCTGTTACAATGTCAAACTCAAAAGAAATGACAGCAGCAGGATCAACAACACTTTATCTTCAGAATTCTTACCTCACGGAAAACAGAAGGCAGCTATGTTGGGTTTGGTATCTATTAGCAGGATGTGAAAGCAAGTGATACCACCTGGAATTATAAAACAGTGAGTGCCACCTTTTATGTTACTTGGGATGAACAAATTCCTCTCCTATTTCTATTCGTGTCCAGAATCATCAGTTCATTATTCATCACCTATGATATATGCATTATTCATGATTAAATATTTATCAATTCACATTGGTGGTTCTTCCTATTGAATCACTCTCCTATTCTTACTCATCTGTTTTAGATCCATTGAAAATGTCTTAATTGGTCTATGAGATGGGAAACTCCTAAACCTCTTGTGCTTATGTACATTACCTGTCTGCTTACAGTTACTTCTATGAAATTATTCTCTAGATATTTTAACTTCTTTTGGAATTAGTTACCTTTAATCATCTTCTTAGTTCTAAAATCATTTTCCATCAGTTTATATAAGCTCTAACTCTATGCTGATAAAGATTTTAGCTTAATACGAGTACTAATACATTCATTTAGCTTCTGGATTTGATTTTCATCTTCCTATCTGTCAGAACTTTACCAATCTTCAAAAATAAATCAGATGCTTACTTTGAATTATAAACAGTTAGGCAATAATAATAATTAGAGAATCTAATTTATTATACAAACATAACAATTTTTAAGAGATCCTTACATAAAAGCATGCTTAGAAAACCATAATTTAAATAATATAAATAGACACTAAATAACAAAGCACAATGGATTCCGTACTACCATGTAATGGGCGGTTGGAACATTTTGTTTATTCTTCTGGCTACAGAAAAGAAATACAGCTCTAGCTAATTCACTTCCCAAGTAAATCTTCCAGGGCACAAAAGTATAATTATATATAGATCACTATTGTAATAAATAGGTCCACCTTTTATAAATTTCAATGACTAATTCTGATTGAAGGGGTGTCTAACTATTACTTTGCTAAAGTTGAGAAAATACAGTGTTAGTATGGCTTTAAAGTTTAACTGCTTGCATTCAAATCCCAACTTCTTCACTTGCCAGCTAAGTAACTGTGCCTGGATTTCCTTTTATGTAAAATGGGGAGAAACTCTCTATGTTCAGAAAAAAACATTTTTAGGACTGAGAGACATAATGTCATGATTTATATGAAGTTTTCAGAGCCTTAATCTGACAAGAACTCAAGAAATACTGGTATCATTACTTTGATAAATGACTTTAAAGCAAGGGAAACAACTTATTTTTGAGAGGGAAGAGTGTGTGTGTGTGTGTGCACGCATGCATGTGTGTGGTGGGGGAGGGTGTCTAAGGACAAAAATTGGACCTTATAGCCCCTAAGATAGAGATGCTATTGTCTCCCTATTATGCACAGTTCATGTATTTTATCACCATACCCCTATGTGTAATAGAAGGACATGGGACTGAAGAGAAGTCTTGAATTAAAGATAAGAGAACATCCAAGTTGGGTAACGTTTCCATGTTGACTAGACACATTCTCTAATCTAGGACACTTATAATCAAAGAGGGCAAGGTCCCAATTAAGTATTTAATTATTTGCTTTATTCTTCTTCATGTCTCTACATAAATTTTTAAAATTTGTCACAGGTAGTAAAAATTGATCTACTTTTTCCTTTAGTTCTGGTGACCCTACACTTTCCCAGCTTTCCTCCCAACACTCTGTTTCTTCTGTCTCCTTTGTGTTCTCTTTCATGCACCTCAGGTTGTGCGTGCAATCTTTATCTTTTTTTAATTACTCTTTCTAAGAACGATTCACCCTCTTAGCTTTATCTACCACCCAGAATTTATATTGAGCTGCTTTCTTTACATCCCCTGGATGTCTCACCACAAATTCAACAGCAACATGTCTAAAATAAAATTTTACTTTCACGTCCCAAATCTGCTTCTCCTACATTACCTCTCTGAGGGATGGCCTGCCATCTGTTGACTAGCCCAAGTAAGTAACCTGTTAGTTATCTGGCTTTCTTATCCCTCCGTAAGCACAGTCATCTCATTGTCAACCAAGTTCCAAGAGTAATGTCTTAACATTCCTCCAGGCTTTCACTCTAAAGTCTCTCTCTCTCTCTCTTTTTAAAATTTTATTTATTTATTAGAGAGTGCATGAGTGGAGGAAGAGAGAAGGAGAAGCAGACTCCCTGCTGAGTGCAGAGCCTGATGCTGGGCTCAATCCAGAGACCCTGGGACCATGACCTGGGCTGAAGTCAGACACTTAACGTTCTGAACAACCCAGGTGTCCTGTTCAGTCTTCAAGTCTCTTAATTTAACTTTTCTTCATTTCTACTCCAAATCACTAAGGACATTAATGCCTCAATGATTTCTAGGTGTTCCTTCTTTCCCATTGCTTTCCATTCCATAGTCCCAGAGATCGCTTCCTTACCCACATCATTCTGCTGCTTAAAATCTGTTTATTCAGACATTCAATCAATAAGTATTAATTGAGCATCCACTGTGTGCCAGGCTCTGCTCTAGGGCCCTGGAAAACATGGTAACCATGCCCTTCCCTTGATGGGAAGATAATTTTAAATATATGTACACAGGCACACACATACATGTGTGTACACACGTGTGTGTTTTTTACATAGACAGATATATACCTATCTATGATGATATACCTAGAGATATATACCTGTCTTGTGATAAAAATACATATGCCCATATATATAACATGTCACAGACATAATAATAGCACCAAAACTGCCGAAGATTTCAATTTCAACTTGGAAATGCATTAGAAGTATTCTTATCTCACTTGCATACTCATTCACTCATCCTTCAGCAACTATTCTTTGGTGTCTCTTTAATGACTTCATGATAAAGTTCAAACTCATTAGCATTACATACAAGTGCCTTCCTGATCTTATCTCTATATCTTTCTGTCTAGCTATATTTTCTGCCATTCTTTCATGTATCTCCTATATTCTTATCACAAGTTTTGTGTGCCCTATAATCTTGTCTCCTGCTTGAGACTTGGCAGTCCTATTCATTCTACCAGGAATATCCTTTCCTGCTTTACTCATGGAAACAGAAACTCACTTATTCAGAGTAACTTGTCATGACCCACCTGACCTTTCAGACTATTAGAGACCCCTCATTGTACATAAATCTATCCCACCAGCTGTCCAATTGTACGATTATTTATTTTCTGATCTCCACTGTGAACTTCCTAACACAACCCCCTCATATTCACTTTCTTACACAATGGCTCGTACATAGTAGCAATTCATAAATGTCTTTAGAATGAATAAAAGGCAGAATGAATGAGTAAATTACCCCACAAGCACTTGGGTCACATGCTGCCAAAATATTCAGGGCTTTGTTGAACAAAATGCTTTCATTTCTTCTAGAAAGTTCTGGAATAGTAACCTAAAGATATTATGAAAGTTTTCCTAAATCGAGATTCAATTCAAAGCCAATTAAATTTCAACAAAATTACCATCTTTAAAGGTATATAAAAAATCTATCTAACATTAAAAAATACCAAAAGTCATAGGAGATAGTTGATCAAACTTTTTTTCTTAGATATTTTGGGCACAACCTTTTGTAAATGATGAGTCCCACACTTCTTAAAATCTCTTCAGTGCACTCAAAGGGCAGCATGCCTCAAGATATTCTTTCTTGAAATTCCCCTTGACCTCATCTGCCTGAACAAAATCGGCAGTTCTGAGAACTGATAAAATCTCTGGGGTTCTTGGTGTCTACTTTCCCTCATTTTTTTTCTTAAAAACGGAAATATCCTGAAAGCCCCAAACACTGAAAACAGTGTAGCTGTTGAGACTAATCTTCTCTGTCCAAACAATGTAAAAACACTGGGTGATCCAATCAGTTTGCAGGTGAGATAACAGTGACCCCCTGCCTGGTTGCATGTTAGAGCCTCAGGGCATGCCACATCATTCTTAGTTTCAAAACCTTCCCAGAACTTTTTCCACAAAAAGAGTGCACCCAGCTTCTTTTCTTTGACTGTTTCCTCAAAAACCTGACTTTTTTAAAAAAATGAGGATTCTTCAAGTAAGGGTCATTTAGCATCACCAGCTTTGAAAAGGCTGAGTCCACTGCAAATTGTACATAATGCTCAACATAGTGAGGGTGCTTGAAAAATGCTTGGTCATGAGGCAACAAATCTATGAATCTGGGAAGGAAAATTATCACTTCATGCAGGAAATGGAAGATTTTATATATGCATTCATATATAATTTTATATATAAGATGTTATATATGTATCTATTTAAAGCCAGACGGCCCAATAGTATAAATAATGTATGAATTAAAATTCAATTTGACTTTAAACAATTATGTAATGTTCTAAAATCTTCTAACGCTATAGGGAAGTTAAATTTCCATTAGTAAGGCTATTCTGTAATACTGCATTGTTCATTAATTGTTGCTTGAAGATTGAGTATGAAGTAATGGATTCTATGGCACTTACATAATATTTTATATTTGCAAAGTGCTTTGCAATCATGTGCCAGTTAAATGTTAACTGGCCTTATATACATTATGGATGAGAGTAAGAAATTCCTATATGCAGAAGGACAGATTATTGGAACTTCCTTAAATGAGACCAGAAATCCTTTCATTAACTACATATGTCCTGTAAATTATTGACCTGTCCACATCTTCCATTTTATGAACAGTCTTTGAAGTGAAAAGTTTAAAATGCAACTAGTCATTCCTCAATTTTAATTTGGATCTTGGAACAGAAACTGCACTGATTCCAACAATCACATATTTCTCTCTAATCAATATTCATCCCAAGTTGTCAATCTACCCTGTATTTAGAGCATGTTAGCACTAATATCTCTTTTCTTCAACTCTTTGTCCTGTAGAAAACCTTTATCAGTCAGTAGAAATTTAATAATTTCTCCTGTTTTATTGGTCTTTGTATTTTTTATGTCAAAATCTTTGAGGCTCTTGCTTATTATTTAAAATGTGTTCAGCCTTCAATAGGATTAATGAATATTTAAAAAAAATAGATTATCTCTTCTCACTTTCTTCCTGTCATATTTATGAATATGAGGACTCTTCATAAATAATATTTATTCTTATTAGAGATAATGTTCTTTAATATCTTGTATTAGAAAGATGCTTTGGTGGTGGTGGTGGTTTATAGGTCGGTTTTAAATAAAATTGGGTGAACTGAAATAGGGCATGCCAAGCCTACAAAGTGGAAGAAATTCTTTGAGAACCCACACAAATCACACCTTGAAAAATCCTAACTCAAAATAGTTATTTGTAGAGAAATAATTGTAAATAGAATGTATGCTGGTATCTGCTTGAAAGGTAATGATTGTAAAATGCACATACAGTTTAATTATGCAATAATGTGGCTGATTCTTTAATATAACACACCGGAATATTTCCATCCCTGACTGCAATTGGGAAGAAGAAGCAGAAGTCACTGGAATAGTTCAAGTGACATCCCAAAGGTACTAGAAACATGTTGGGGCAGTGAGAATGAACAAGGAAAGCCCAGGGAAGGGAGAGGTTGCTGTGCAATCACCACAGTGAGACAAGAAGCAGAACAGAAGCATTGGGGGGATACAGAGAAAGCATTGAAGAAAGAGCAGGTGAAAGAGCAGACATGAAATTAATTTTAGAGATTTTGGAATTGGGGTAGCAATGTCTAACAGGTATGTGAACAAAGTAGAACAGGGCTTTGGGAGAGGCACAGAGGTAGGGATGAGGAGTAACCAATTTCCAAGCCATTGGCAGACTTATTTCCATGGGTCTATTTTATTTGTTTATTTTTTTTTAAAGATTTTATTTATTTATTTGACAGAGATAGAGACAGCCAGCGAGAGAGGGAACACAAGCAGGGGGAGTGGGAGAGGAAGAAGCAGGCTCATAGCAGAGGAGCCTGATGTGGGGCTCGATCCTATAACGCCAGGATCATGCCCTGAGCTGAAGGCCAACGCTTAACCGCTGTGCCACCCAGGCGCCCCCTATGGGTCTATTTTAGAAAGAGATTTGGGTTTGCAAAGTCAAGACATGAATTCTGCGTATGTCTTTCTGGATACTTTGCTAAACTTAGGTTAAGGTACCATATCAACTACATTATACAAGGTATGCAAGCAGAGAAAGATTTAAAGAAATAAAATCACCCAAGTCCTTTTTAGGACTGTTTTCTGCCTTATTTAACTTTGGCTTTCCACACAAAACTTCTCAAATACAATCATTTTTCGGTGGCAAAGGCCTTTTCCTTGGGGGGAAAAATTAGAGTGGAGGTTAGCCACAGAGTGCAGAGTGTAGCAGCCCTGAACAGTGAGTTTTTAAAGTTCTTTATTTCCGGTTAACCCCTATCGATAAGGTACTTCCAACTACCCGCTTGTACTTGCTTTAAGAGAAGCAGTGATTTGTTTCTATTAGCATACTCTCTGCTCTAAGAGGTCTGTCCTGGGCCCACTTCTGATCTTTGAGCTTCCTGCTTTTTTTTAGGCTTGGAGAGAAGAAAAAATACAAAAACATAAAGTCAAAACTAAACACCGTGCTACATTTCTGTGGCTGTGAGACCATAAAACTCTTCATAATCAGACAAAGTCATTGTCTCCTTTCTGCCTCAGCTTTTTGGCCTTTGCAGCTGTATGTCTCTATTGCTCATTTACATTGGTTGCCTTATCCTCAAGCAGTTCTGGCACATAACTAATTTCAGATACAAAGAAGCTCTCTGAAATATTCATAGTTATCAATTTTACTAAAATATTTTACAGTTTTAAAGTACATTTAAACAGAGCCTTAAAATAATTTAAAATGAAGATGAAATGAAGTTTAAAAAGCAATAAATTTTTTTCTAAATAAAATACATGAGAAATTACAAAATAAATAACTTGGCTATTTTCTGTTAACATACAAGTAAAAGAGGGTTTACTTAAGTTTAGGGATGAAGTCTAATGAGACAAGCCCATCTTAGCTTAAAGACCTGGGGGGAAAAAAGTCGTTGCTGACACATTTGGGACAGCCTGTCAAAAAAAAAAGAGAATAAATTCACATCAAAATAAAAGATTTCTTAAAATTAGGTAGGATTATATTTGAACATTAAAGACATTCAGGGGAGATATATTCCAAGTCATAATAAACATATGTATGCATTACTCACTATAATGTAATTAGTCTACCTCTGAATATAGTTAGAAAGTTTATTTGGTGGATTTATTAGCAGATTTGTGGTATTTTTGTCTTACCACTTGGAATGCATTGCTTCCAACCTGCAAAGGAATGCTTCTTATTTTCCTGGTATGTGCTAATTTTCAATATCTGCTTTACAGTTTGTATTCTAGGTGCATTCTATGTTCTATACATGATGTGTGGAGTAGAGATGAAAATATGTTATAACACTTAATGTGTTAGCAAGAAATTTTGTATATCGTGTAGGTTATTTATATAATTTACTGAGACTAAAACAGATATAATACACTGCCAATTTAAATCTTTACATAAGAAAGAAAATATGTGCAATTTGTAAGATAGTGCTTGAAAGCTGTTAAATTTGACACATTTCCATGACTGGCATCAATCAATTGTGGATTCTACGGTGCAAGAGTTTTCAGTTTTACATTCTCTCAGTGAGTACACAGCAATACATAAGGCTTAATATCTTTTCTTATAGTTCTTTCATTAAACCGGTCTAAGGCAATGCATATTTGAAAACATTTTTTTTCCTGGTGAATATGTGAGAGCAGCAACACAGCAATGTTTTCATTTGTATCTCAAGATTTTAGTTAATATCCAAAGCATTCAAATGCAAAAATCAGTGAATCAAAACAAGTGGATGATTTAACAGGGGTGTTTACCCAAGATGCTGCTGAGAAACAAGAATAAAAACTCCTAGGGCTGAAGCTAGCACCCCTCCCCCTGATGATAAGTGTCCCCACAGACAGCCTTGGGCCTTCACCTGGGACAGTTCTCCAGAAGTTTTCCCACTCTCCCCAGTACTGTACTCAAACCATGAACTTAAAAGGGAAAACAATTAGTGCTGGAGCATGAGGCCTGGGCAGAAAGGCACGTGGAAAAAACCATTTCATCAGTGAAACTGAGCCTATAAATAACCAGGGGTATCAAGGCCATGCTGATTCTTTTGGTGATGTTTTCCCTGGCCGTTGTTAGGAATCACAGTTCTTTTCTCTGTCTGCTGTTAAGCTGCCGTGGGATGGACTAGATGGGATGGAGATGGGTTGCCAGGTCTAGCAAACAAAAGCACAGGACACTCAGTTAAATTTGATTCTCAGCTAAACTATATATATTTTTTTCAATGTGTAAATATTTCTTCCACAAATAATGAATGAAATTATTCATTGTGTATATGTAAGTAAACTGGGCATTCTCTGTTTTATACAGCTAACTGAGATATAGGGAGGAAACATGGAAACAGACGAGCCTGTGAAAAAGAAGGGAAGAGGAGATGTCTGATACCTTGTGGCCGTAGCATTGTTGGTCCATGAACCGTGTCCCATTCACCCTTACTCTTCATGGTCCTCCTCCATCTTTATCACAGGCCCATGCTGAACATTCCTCAGGGCTCTCTTTTGCTCTTTTAGAAATGTGAAAGATTGGGGCACCTTGGTGGCACAGTCGTTAAGCGTCTGCCTTCGGCTCAGGGTGTGATCCCCGCGTTCTGGGATCGAGCCCCACATCAGGCTTCTCCGCTAGGAGCCTGCTTCTTCCTCTCCCACTCCCCCTGCTTGTGTTCCCTCTCTCACTGGCTGTCTCTCTCTGTCAAATAAATAAATAAAATCTTTAAAAAAAAAAAAAAAGAAAGAAATGTGAAAGACTGCTCTAAGAGCCACAAATATATTTTACTACATTTTGTTTTTCAAAGCACTTCTTTGTAGGGTATGCCTTGTTAAAACCTCTTCCCGATGACCACACACTGAATTCTTCATCAACGTACATTCCTCTCTCATATACTGTTTGTCTCCCAAAACCTGAAATAATTGGGACCAATGAGAAGGGAGGCCTCCAAAGTGCCTTGAGCTCCATGCTCTCACATTTGCCAAACGTTTTCACCAAAAAAATCTCAAGAGAATCTTAACTCTGCTCATAAACCAACACCTCAGTTTTACTTCTCATCTAAAATTTGCTTGTCACTATGACATATAAAAAACATATTTCAAACAACTAACACAAGGAAGATGCTATGAAAAGATGCTGTGACATTCTTAAACTCATGGAGGACAGCAAAACTTTATAAACCTGGACAGCTTCGGCCACCGCGACCGATAAGGTGATGATGCACTTGGGAATTCCAGCCCAACCAACAATCTAAATTAGATTTTCACTTTGTTTGCCATGTGTCTGTATTACTCGTCTATCATCACTGGGGTTTTGTGGAGTGTGGTGCTGTACCCGGTGGTGTCCTAAGTGGGATCTACAGCTATGCTGGATCTGGTAGAACTCTTGGCAGCTAGAGGGTTAAGAAGAAGCCCTTCACCATTTCTTCAATGAACTCATGCTTTGGCTCTTCCCCATGCATATAGAATGCAGCTCACATGGAGAGTGAGCGCATGCTGTTGTGATCTCATCCTGTAGTGGGACATTACTTTGTTGGCTCCCCCACTTGAAGCAATTTGAATTTCTCAGCAGCTATACATCACCGATTTTGACAGAATTTGCAGGTTTGTTCACTTCCAGGCCTAATGGATGAAATGAAACTTGGTGAGCTCCCAGAGTTGGACAACCTTCAGAATGCTGAGACAGACCAAATGAAGGAAGAAGAAAAGTTCTCGGAAACTCAGCCCTCCCAGCTCCTATGGCAGGGTCCCATTGTTTCAGTGAAAAACCATTGGACTTTGTGAACCAGTAAGTGTTCTCTATGATGACAAAAGCTTCTGAGATTCCACAGTCTTTTGTTCAGCCCTCTCGTTTTTCCAGCCAAAGAAGATGGCACCTAAAGTCTGAACAATACCTGACCTTCATCATCTAGCAAAATGACTTGTGCATGCAAAGTAGATTCTCGATAAATATTGGTTCATTGCTGATTGTCTCCAAGAGAAAAGACATATTATAAAAGCAATTCAAAGTGTTAGAGTTAGGTTTCTTTGTGTTGGGGTTTGCTTTAATTTATCTGCTTAGTTTAAATTCATCTCAACTTCCTTTGATTAAGATTGGTATCAAGATTAATAGCTTTAAATCTGTTCCTCTTGTACTTGTGTGTTTAGAATGACATCAAACAACATACTTTTTAATGAATGAGTCTTCAGATGTATCTATTAGATGTACTATTGCAGGTGCACTTTTTCTAAACCTGACTGAAATATACAAATTTCTTATTAGTAGGTTCTATTTCTTAACAGGCCAGAAATAGTATGAAAACATCTCTTGTATTTTTTTGTTTTATACACTGTAATTTTAACTTTGCCTTCTATAATGATTGTTATGTAAAAATAGATAAAAACCATTGACCTAGATAAAACAACTTTTTTTTTTTTTTTTAATGCTGAATATGGGGTTGGACTTTAGATCAGATCCTGTTGTTTGCTTCCTCAAATAAAAATCATGTTCAGGAGGAAATCTAATAAACGTCTGAATGGGGTGAAAACATTTTTTCTCATCACTGAACTTTGTTTTCTTTACTTATTAGTGAAGCTCAGCAAGGATGGAGGGCAGGACTGGCATGGCATTGATGTGTCTTGATGTATTATGAGACGTTACAGCGGAGCTCCACAGCCCCCAGGCTGAGGTCAAGTGAAGGTGGAGGAGATGACTTCATGCACGCTCCTGCCAGAAGCTTGATATCCAGTGTCGACTGCTGACAACAAGCCAAGTGAATTCACTCAAATTTGGATACCGTACAAGTTTGGTGCCTCATGTGACTGCATAATTGGTCTATACACCCCAGATTAAACTACTTATAAGAGCTGAGGAATTGTCAGGGTGATACAAGTTGGAAAAAAGGTGCTTCGCAATATTCATGAACAAACCCCACCGATCTGACTCTGAAGTGTACGTATTAAGACTAACAAATATAATGGACCTCACACACACTTCATATCCAGATAAAATTTAGAGCTAAACTTCTTTCTTTGAGTAAAATTATCAGGTCTGTCAGTGTAATTTGCTTGTTTTTTTGAGTGTTGCCTATCCCATTGTTGTCTGTTTTGTTCACTGCTATATGTATTCTCCAACATACAGAAGCCTCCCTGGCCCACAAGAGGCACTTAAGAAATATTTATTAAAGGAATGGTAAATGTTGGAAATAAGGAACACCAAAATCAGGTTAGTGGTTACTACTCAGTAGGGGAAGAATGGGAATGAATGCAAACAGTTACAGAGGGACAATGCCTGTATGTGTAATGTCACCTTAAGAAAAGATCTAATGTGAAAATGTCAAAATGTTGAGCTCTGGCAAGGAAGGAAAAAAGTTCAGTCACAGTTAAGGAGTATGACATAATAAACAGTTTTCACAAATCCCATACCATGCAATTAAAAATTACATAGGTGTTGATTCATATAGAGAAAAAGGTATGATTGTATTTACTGTCTTTTAAAGTTAATTCTTTGCTTTCTTATCAACTATGTCTCTGTCTCAGTTTAGTTGGAAATGATCATGAAAACCACCTATTTTTTGCTAAATTTCTCTATCACACTGACAACTATAATTGTCAATTTCAGATTGCACAGTACAGTTTGTCAAAGGTTTCATATTCACCTGTATATGTAACTGGTTTAAAGTGTTCAAGCCCATTGTGACTTTAGAAAGTCTCCAAAGTATTTGGACAAAAATGCTTTATTGATTAAATTGAACAAATCATTTTGGTGAGTTTTTATTTCAATTCCAGTATAGTTAACACAGTGTAATATTAGTTTCAGGTGTACAATACAGTGATTCAGCACTTCCATACAACATCCGGTGCTCAAGTGCACTTCTTAATCCCCATCACCTCTTTCACCCATCCCCCGACCCTAAATTTAACAAATAATTTTAATACTATTTTATTTAGCTTTTTCCATAGACAATATCCTTTGAAAACTATAGGAAGCTTCCTCACATATATTCTAGGTCACATTTATTTACAAAATATACATTCTGTCTCTTGGACCATAAATTAAATTTTTAAAAGTTGAACAAACTTCCATTGATCGTCTGAATACATAAATGGCAATGCCGGAAAAATGATTAGCAGACTGAAAGTACCAACTCTTAATCTCATATATTGACACTGGCACTTTTAGGGGTGAATTATTTCCTTGGCAACTGTTTGGCTGTTGGAGATATTTCGATCCTTCCTATCCGGGACTCAACATGCTCCAAGTGAATTCCATGACCTGTATAGGAAGTAGTATGACAGATATATGATTACCACAAAAGCCGTTTTGAAGGAATCCATAATGTAAGAATCTAGAACATGTTACAACACATTTTTAAGGAATCTCCCTAAGCTTTCCCTCATAAACAATGTTCTGCTGGTCTCCTTTTCATTCACTCACTCATTCATTCATTCATTCATTCATTCATTTATCCACCCATCCAAAAGATACATTCTGAATTTCCTGTCTTCAGGAAGATGGACCTAACAGTAGAATATTATGTGGGCATTGTCTTTGGACAAAACATTCTTCTCTATACATAAAGTCATATGGCAAATCTAAACATAACCCATTGGTACTTTTGGGACTCTGTTTTCTCCAATGGGATGATAAATGAGGCAAAAGAGATTTCCCAAAACCATGCCAAAAAAAAAAAAATATATATATATATATATATATATATACACACAATACATTTATAGATAATACATTTATATATTTATATACACACACATATGAGGCTTATATATAAGAAAGCCATACAAATATATATATATACACACACACACATATATATATACACATATATAAGAAGGCTCTCAAACACAAATATTACTTGAAATGTCTAGAGAATTTGTGGAAGATTCTCTCTACGGCTTTTCGAATATTTTTGAATAAAACTCTTCTTCCCAAATAAACTGGGTGTATGTTCCTATTTTGTATCTTTGCCCCAAATGTGCCCTCCTTCTAGAATGACTTTGCATCCTGTGCCAGATGAAATACCATCCCCTAACCTCCAAGGTTCAGTGGAAATAGAACCAAACCCCTTCCGTAAAGCCTTTTCTTATTCTCCTGGTAGGAGTAATTTCTCCTTCTTCTGAGTTTCCTTCATATCTTTACTTACCAATCTAATGATCTTTAAACATTTTCAATATATTTAACAGCTATCTATGTGCTTGATACAATAAACTTTTGGAAGGTACTGGGTATTATTTATCTTTGCATTCCATCGTAACCAAATGAATGTTCGCATGCACTAGGTTGTCAATCTATGCATGGTGAATACTAATTGAATAATCTCTCTCTTTTTTTCCAAGGAAGGAATGGCTCAAAAATTACACAGTTTGGCAGCATACCTTTTTTCCATTTCTAGCCAGTCTGTCTCCTTTATAAAATAAAAGGCTGGAGATTCCGCCTATCTACAAAAGAAAAAAAAAGTGTGGGGGGGGACTAATAATGGCAGCTATAAACCAGCCGCTACACCTTTTAAGCTCCAAGAATTCAGCATAATCTGATTTCCCAGGAATCTCAGAGCTGTTGAATGTTTGTTTCTACATTAAAATTCTGAACATCAGCACTAAGAGGCTAATTAGTTAACCAATCATTCAGGTTCCTACTTCCCTCCATATTCTACTTAGCTATTAGACAAAAGGTGGGAACAGAAAAGCCAAAACCAAAGCTCTGGACAAAGAAAATACAGAGAAATGGGAGTGAATAAATACAAGTGAGAGTCATGTTTTAAATTATTTGTCTTTCAATTATAAAGTGACAAGTATCCCAAATCAACCTTTTCTTTAAGTAACCTGAATTTATCTATACTTTGTCATTTTTGTTTGTTTTCCAGTTATCCTTATCTAAGCCTGGTGTAACTTATGACACCTGATGTAATTTATCTTTCTGATATACTTCACTAGCCATTACAGACTGTACTATATAATTTTTCTCAAAAGAAATTTCCTTCTCTCTTGTGAGTTAATAGTCATGACTTGGTCACATAGTGAGTTAATGTTAGAGCTCAGCCTTGGAATCCAGGTTTTCTGTTACCTAATTCAGAGCTTTTACATAAGGGTTAAAAATCCAGATGCCATTAAAAATCAAGCTCCCTTTGAACACAAAACATGATTCCATTAACAAATAACTCAACTCTAGTGGAATTTTTCCAGAAAACATCTATAACCTAAAGCAAGAGATGGAAGTTGTAAGACAAATGTAATGAAATTTAACATAAAGGTAAGGTAAACAGTCTGGCAATTCATCAAAAGGTTAAAATGAGTTACCATATGACCCAGCAATTCTGCTTCTAGATACATATCCAAGAAAGAAAAAAAAAAAACTTAAATCCACACAAAAATCTGTACACAAATGTTCATAGCAACATTATTCATAATAAAAGTGGAAACAACTCCAATATTCGTCAACTGATGAATCAATAAACAAAATGTGGTATATCCGGACAGTTAAATACCATTCAGCTATGAAAAGGAATGAAGTGCCCACACATGCCACCGCGACACAGATAAATCTTGAAAACATTATACTAAAAAAGAAGCCACTCGGAAAGGACCAATATTGCATGATTCCATTTATATGAAGTGTCCAGGAAAGACAAATCTATAGATTCTGAAAGCAGTTAGAGCTTGCCCAGCACTGGTGAAGATGGGAAGAGAGAAGTTCAGAGAAAATGTGCAGTGACTGATAGAAGGCCTGAGATTTTGTAGGTGTATTGAAAATACTCCCAAATTGACTGTGGGGATGGCTGCCCTACTCTGTGAATATACCAAAAGCCATTAAATTGTTCACTCTAAATGGGTGAACTTTAGGTATGTGAATTATAGCTCAATAAAGATGTTAATTTTTTTTTTTTGAAAAAGGTAAGCCTTTGGAGCTTAAAATCCAATTTATTCATTTATCATTCACTATTTTATTCATTCATGTATATATTCAATTCTCCAGATTAGCCTTCCCTGACCTGGTTACCTCTCTACCTCCATGTCCACGTCTGGGTTGACAATGTCCTCGCAGCACCGCTCAATCTTCCTTCAGAGCACACACCACATTTGTAATCACACGGCAACCTTTACGACAAAGCAGCAGATCTGTTCTGATGGCTGATTTATCTGGAGTAGCTAGTGTGGTGTGCACGGCACATGAGCATTGTTTCAACAGCTGAAATATAAAATATTGCACTCTAAAGAACAACTTAAAACATCCTAACAAAGCATATAAATATATATTATTGTATGAAGGTATACATGATAATACTAAGAATGAAGAACAGACAAGATTGTGTTTCAGTTGGAACGTTAATCCCAGACCTTTATAGTTGTTTAAACAATGCTTAAATTAGAAGATATATCATAGATGGATTTCAGCAAGACCAGGATGTTCCTGATAATACAAGCAAATTTTCTATGTGCAAATGTGTATATAAATATATTTTTTCTGGGAAACTATTTATAGCTAATATACGATTTTAAGCAGTCTATGAGCCTCCAAATTTACACTGTTGGACCTTGATCAAAAAGCCCCTAAATGCTAGTGAAATTCAAAACATGAATTGTCCACTGTTCCCTGTATCCACCTAGTTCCATATTAATTTCTATTGATAATAACACTTAAATATTAACTGGATGTGCCCTTATGTGTCTGTTTCTACTTTTACTGCTTTGGTTCAGGCATTGTAATTTCCTGCCTCCACCAATGTAATAGCGGCCAAACCTCTCTCCCCACCACCAGCAGGGAGGTGTTCACAGTCTCCTGTAGTGAATTAGTCATTTGTAGATGCTGCGCAAACAAACAGCACTCAGCCGACTCTAGTGTGCATATCTGCAATTATTGTTTTCCTTTCTTCCTTTTCCAGTGAGTACATGTAAGAGACAGATTTGTATGAACAAAGACCATGATTAATCACCTCTATACTCATGTCTTGAACATTGTAGATGTTGAATAGCTATTTATTTAATTGAATGAATCTGTAACCCTCAAACACCTAGCATGTGTTTTGCATAAGGGAGAGGTTTAATAACATTGAACAAATGAATAATATTTCTATATGCTACGTATTCATGTAGATGCATATTCTATGTGTTCATTATTTAGGCTTTCTTCAAAGACCTCCTAAGGGAAAAAGGGCAAAAACCTTGAAAACAGCAGTTTATTTCTACATATGTTGCTTTATGAAACATATCTTAAAGCCAAAGCAAATCCCATTAACAGAATAAAACCCCAATATTCGCATAGTGTAGAGTGGATGCAATTTCATGTCGTCCTGAAAGTAGCTACCTCGTAATTGTCATCTTGTTCCAAGGAGATTTCTTAATTATTTTAGCATTTTATGGAAATTTATAATAACTTGAATTCTGAAAGCTGTTTTACCAAGGATTTTTTCCACTGTATAGAATTAGCCCCTTAGATTTATTCCATTTTGCTCTTTCTTGAAAACCTTTAATATACATTTCGTTATGACCTGATAAAGACCTTGAACAACAAAGCACACTGACACTCAAGTAGGGGCTCTATTGTGATGCCACAAGCAGCATAAAGCGCTGATGTACTTTCGCTTCTGATTTCACGTTCACTACCTACCAAAGGTGTTTAGCTCAGAGAGCTAGATCTACTGTGTATCTCTTGGTAGACAATACATTTTCAAATAAGGAGGTAAATGCCTAGATTTTTAAAAGTCCAACACGTCATTATGGGAATAGAAAGGCCTTTCAAATCTTTAAAGAGGAAACCTGTGTTGGATTATCAGCGTCCAATCACCTTGCATTACGTTACACACGACAGCAGTGCCCAAATACAACTTTCCAAACCACATTTTGCAAAATGAGTCTCCAGCAATCCATCATCCTGGGAAATGTGTTCATCATGTTTTCCAGGTGGCACTTTTCTTCCTGATATTCTGCACCTCCATTCAGTCGTTAACTAGCTATGAGTTTGGGGCATATCTTTGAGGGTTGATTACATCACCCGCAAAAAAATCTGACGTCTTAACATGTATGAAATCATGGGGTCTGAAGTAGATCAGGTGTGAGGCTCTTCCCCGCTCCAAGGTTTAGTAATCTGGAATTTATTCAGCATTCTCAGGAGCTTTAATAAGACAAAAATAAAATAAAAAAGTCAAAGGAAGGCACTAGTGACCATCCAGAAACACTAAATATCTTCAAAACTTATAATTCTAAAGTCTGTCCCTTCTCTCCAATCCAGCTGCCATTGCTTTAGTTTTCCAAATGTCACTGGGAGGAAAAAAAAAAAAACACTAAAATTCTGATTGATGTCCTAAAACAATATTGGCTATCTTCTCATCTTGTCCTTGGTAAACACTCAGGTATATTTCACTCACCTGCCATTTCTTACCTTCGGTACCTCCCAAGCCCTCTAAATAATTCCTGAGCTTCTCACCCTTGGCAGATAATTTTCTGTCTTAGAGATCATCATGGGAGAATTCCACTCCCCGCTTGACCTCATCATCAACACACATTTTATGAGGATTCAACCATTTTCACTGCCTTTCCTCAAAGCTTGGAGAAAGAAGGCTTTTGTCTCTTTTCCAGTCTTGTGACCACTCCTTTATCATGAACCCATCTTTGCTTGTCTCCTTTAAAAATATGTTTCTCTAAAGACTCCCTTTCTCTTCTCTATTTCTGTATTACTCCCTGCATTCTATAAATATGGTCAAATCTCTTGTATCTTAAAAAACAAAACAACCCCCCCCCCTTGACTTATATCCGTTTTTAGTGCTCTTATGCTCCTCTCAGTAAGCTGTTCTGTGTGCTGGCTCCACTTCCTTATTTTGCATTCATTTTCATGATCTACTCTACAATTTCAATATAAGCAATTTGGGCAAAGGTTACCAATAGTATCATTTCTCAACGTCTAATGAAAATTTTCAGTGTTTAATTGACTACACGCTTGTTTTTTAATTTCTGAATATTTGAACTTGTTTTATACTTCTTTCTCTGGCTTTTGGGATATTTCACATTCCTGGTTTTCTTCCTTTACTTCCGTCCTTTTCTCAACATTGTTGCTCACAGTTCTTCCTCCTTCTGCTCTTTGCATATTGATGCCTTTCTCATCTTCAGCCAGGACTTTTCCTGGGCCCTTCTCTCTCCTCATTTCAAATAGTATTCCTTTGTGATTATATTACAATGGATGGGTTGACCTACCCAAATCAATATTTTGTAGGTATTTCCAATTCAGCATGTTAAAAATTAGGCGGCTCTTTTCCCCAAACATGGACCTATTAAGAGGGAGGACATTTAGAAAAAGTTAAAAAGAAAAGGTCTTTTGTGCACTCAGTACTTCAAGAAGTAGCATAGCTCAATACTTCTTAAAGAAATGGGAAGGATTTATAAGTGAAAGAGCTGAAAATAACTACTTCCAGAAATTTAGGTATACCTAATTAAATTAAAACTGATATTGAGAGAAATTATATTACTGCCCTCCCATGAAACATTGCTTAGAACAAAGCTTGTTTGCAAAATACTGGCTGGATGGATCTTGGTTCTGACTTCTGGATTGATCCCGATTTTCCTGGATTCACAAAAATGTGAAGAAAGATAATTTACATTGTGTGGAGCAGTGAATTTTCAACCCAGAATCCTGGGGAAGATATCATTTCTGGGTACTATATCTTAGAATCTTGTAACTGGGCTTAAAACAGGGAGGGACACATTAGGGCCTCTAGATCTAGTTTGAAAAATGCTTTAAATATTCTAATTATATATTATCTATAAAAAAACAATTCGTACTAAATTTTACATTTCAAATAACATTTAAAAAAGACTTTGGATTTTTATGTTTAACAAAAGTAGGCATGGACTTCAAAGCCTTAGGAAATACTGTTTTCTATCACGTATACACACTTTTTTAAAGAACCTCATTGGTAAACCAATTTTTAAATAGATACCGGATTTTTAAAAATTGTTTTGATATAAGTCTAGTTATTCAAAAAGATAAACAGTAATACTTTTAGTCATGCAACAAAACAGTATTAATCCTGATTGAAATCCAAGATTAGAAAGCAGTCTTACGTTCAATTGGTTTTCATAATGTCATTTGTTAAAACAAAATTCCCCATGCAAAGAGAACTTACATGCTCTCCAGTGCTTCTCAGAGACTAAAACTGGCCTAAGAGTGTGTCAACCACCCTGAACATGGTCCCTGAAGATTCTGTTATAATCTCTGACCTAAAAAATTCACAGAGTTCTAATGTTGTCATCCCTCAGTAGGCTCCTCAATCCTGACTAACCTTATATGTTCTTATTTTCTGTCTACAGCGGAGAGCACATTTTAACAGTGACTCTAGGATTATTGTGATTAAAAGTTTTATACTTTAAAGCAGCTCTAATGTGACCTTAATTCAGGTGATTTTTTAGAGCAATTACAACAACAGCATTCCAACAAAAAATCTTGGTGAAGAGATAAGAGAGAAGATTAAAGTAGAGGACACAAATAGTAGAAAGATGTATACATTATGATGTGTTTCTTAATTGGGTTAAAAATTTATAGCAGCTGACAATGTAACTCAGACTCCACAGGTTACAGCAGTATTATTCCAAAAGGACTCAAATAACACTTTATGTTTTTAAAGTCATTAGGCTTGAATTTCCTCTTTTGGCATTGATGCCTGTATTTTTGAAAGCTTTCTTAACCAGCAGAATTTCAGAATAGAATTAATTCTCAATTATCTGCACTAATGGAGAGAATAAGAAGAAGATAAAACAAAATAATGCTAGCAAAAGTAACATTGTGTAAAAAGGAATGAGTAACTCAAAATGGACCAAAATGGACCCAAATATAGGTGTAAAGCTATAAAACTGTCAGAAGGAAATCAGTGTAAATCTTCATGACTTTAAATTAGGCAATAGTTTCTTAAATATGGCACCAAAAGCAAGTGTGTATTAACTGGATTTCATCAAAATTTTGTGCATCAAAGGACACTATCAAGGAAGTAGAAAGACAACCTAAAGAATGGAAGAAAATCTTTGCCAATCATTTATCTGATAAGGATCTAGTATTCAGATGTATAAAGAATTTCTACAACTCAACAATAAAAACACAACTCAAAAAGTATTTGAATAGACATTTCTCCACAGTAAATGTACAAATGGCAAATAAGTATATGAAAAGATGTATGTTCAGCATTAGTAGTCATTAGGGAAATGCAAATCAAAACCACAATGAAATACCACTTAACACCCACTAAAATAACTATTAATGGCTTTAAAAAAGGAAAATAGCAAGAGTTGGTGAGCATGTGGAGAAATTGGAACCCTCACACATTGCTGGTGGGAATATAAAATGGTGCAGCTACTGTGGAAAACAACTTGACAATTCCTCAAAGAGTTAAACATGAAGTTACCGTATGTATACCAGTAATTCCACTACTAGATCTATGCCCAAGAGAACTGAAAACATATGTTCACACAAAAACTTGTACACAAATATTCACAGCAGCATTATTCATAATAGCCAAAATGTGGAACAATCCAAATGTCCAACAAATGATGAATGGATGAACAATTTGTGGCATATCCATATAATGGACTATGGTTCAACTATAAAAGGAGTGAAGCGCTGAAACATGCATCAACATGGATGAACCTTGAATAGATTATGCTAAGTGAAAGGAGCCAGCCTATAAAGGCCATATATGGTATGATTCCATTTATATTAACTGTCTAGAAGAGGGACATCCATAGAGACACAAAGTAAATTTGTGATTGATTACCTGTAGATATTGAGCATGGGGGGAATGGACTATGTGTGGTTTCTTTTCAGGGTAGTAAAGGTGTTCTGGAATTAGATCGTGACGATGGTTGCACAACACTGTGACTATACAGTAAATCATTGAATCGTATACTTTTAAAAAGTTAAAATGGTGAACTTATGCTATATGTTTTTAACAATAAAAAAAGTTTAAGTAATTAGAACGTTGTCTTGATCCAGCTTTAGAACTCATGAATAAGCACACGTACATTTAAACAGTCATTTCTTTGCACCTGGTCCTCTGATATTTTTGATTTGCCCTTGGCAAAACAATTCACCAAAGGAAGTCATTGTTGAGAGACGACAATGGTACACAAGCTGTTAAGTAATCTTCTCTTGTTAAGAGTTTCATTAGGAAAACAAACAATTTTAGATATTAGAAGCAGAAAGGGAATTAATGTAAGGAGTAGAGTGTTCTTAAAAATATTGAAAAGACTGAAGTGAAGACGTAGAAAGACCAACCCTAGTTCTCTAGCTTACCACTCATTTTGATTGAATTAGTAAATTGCTCTGGACACCCCGGAGGAACTGTGGCTAACTTCTATCAAATGCCCCAGTTGTTTGAAGTATGCAGGGAGACAATTGCCTGGGGGCAATGCCTGGGGCTGCTGAAAAATCTCCAGTTTTCAAAGGCCCATGTTTCTGCCCATAGTTGGACAACTCTATTTGGCAGAATGTAAATCACAACCAGAATCATAGGCTACATTGTAATTGGAAAAAAAAATCCAGTGCATTTTTCCAAGAGTTATGTGTAGTTAAAATATTTAAATCCTCACAAGTGTCATTATCTGATTGGCAGATGTTAACTCCAATTTATGTGGCTGCTATTTTTTCTCACAAGAGCTATGGAATTAATATAGATTATTTAGGTCTATGGACTGTATTTTGGATAGGTTTTCCTTTTATCAGTTCTCATTCCTTCATAGGAAGTTCCGCTTTCTTCGCAGCAATAAACCACCAAATCTTCAAAGCAGGTAGATGCTTTGAGAAGACAAAAACTGAAATGAAAGCAACGTCTCTGGTTCATTTCAAGCCTGCTATGTAAGGTTTTTTTTCTTTTTTGATGATGATTATCCTCAATCTAGTTTTCTGGAACAAACTAACTAACTTGGATGATGTTGAAACCTGATATTGGACAGAAAAACAGATGTATGTGAAAGAGATGGGGTTTGAATCCTTATTCAAATTGTTATAGGATATATGAATTTCCTAAAATGAACTTAGGTTTGGGAAGATTGAGCTTCAGATTAACTAGAGTTAATATTTTCATCCTCTTCTTAAAAGGCATGTTACATAAAATCAACTTATAGTACATTAATAACTTAAAAACTAATAAAATCATCCTTTCACCACAGATATTAGAAGGCAGAATCATATTATTAATAGATTTTAGACAAAACAGGACATTCTTTTAAGTTACAAACTGAATAAAGCTAATATGATTTCTGCATGAGTACTTTTGACATTATAACCTAATTATATTATTCCCCTCACATTTGAAATAGAATGTTTCTAGATTAATTTTGGATAAACTAATAAAGGAAGAGTGGGCTCCAGTTTACTTAGGTCAAAACAATAAAATCATGAAAATTACCTGCTTTGAACTATATATCCCTTTAAATGAGCATGAGTGCTAGCTAATATTTACATTATTATTTTAGTCTCTTTGAAGAATCTAAGATAATATTCTGGCCCTTTTCCTGTACAGGATGACCTCATCATTGGCTCATAAAGTAGGTGAAATAATGATAATAATTCATGAAAGCTATTTTAATATAAATTTATTTGAGATGGAAAACATATTAGGTAAGTATATTTTCTCTAAACATGTAAGAGAAATCTTGCAACATAGCAGTAATATTATAAATGTAGTATTTATTTTTATTGCATACTCTCTTGATTTCCCATCATAAAGCTAAATTTTCAAAAGCAAAAATTAATAAAGAAATTTTTTTGGAAAGATAACATATGAGAACTACCTCAAAATGTTTCATTAATTAATTAGAACATTCCACTAATAATTATCCACCACTGAAATAAAAGAAAAATTTGAAAAAAAATTTAAAAATTTTTAAATTAAAAAAAGAAAAGAAAAGTTTGAAAAAGTCTATGTCAGAGTTCAAAATATAGAGAACTAATTCTTTTACCCAACCAAAAAATGTTTAATCTCTATCATGTGAGTTTCTCTAGGGCTGGGATTTTAAATATTTTATTCATTGTATCCCAGCTTAGTTCAATAAAAATGTGTTGAATAAATTGTAAGGTATAAATAATGTTAATGGTTATAACATCAACAAAGATATATCATTTCAAGATGAAAGTTTCTTGTGAAGTATGGTAAATTAGCATATTTTAGCCTTCCTGACAATGATAGTCTTGCCCACTTTTACTTTACATTGGTCATTACACTTCTTTCTAAAACACAGACTTTGTCTTAATAAACATTATAGGTTATTATCTCTTTAAATAATATGCATTATTTCCCCCTTTCTGAAGTAGTCTTAATTATTATGGGGAAAAACAGATTACTACAAAAGCAACTAAACAGACATTTAATAAATGTATCCTCTTTCAACATGAATGAGTCACTAAGACTCATTATTAATACCAATTCCTTTCAAAGTTCTTGCTCAATAGCTTAGTGACTTGCTCCTTCAGGCTTGTGTGAGCCTCTTCCCTGCTGACAAGAAATCTGGACCAGGAGAATTTTTACCTTCAGTCAACCCCTACTGTTAGAAGAGAACAATTTTAAAATCAAAAAACCTTAGAATTCAATCAAACACATTCACGACATTTTAGAAACAGTCATTAAATCTGACTACCTAACTAGCACACAAACAAAAATAATTTGACAGGCAGGAATAGACAATGGAATTATTAAACATCAGCCTGTCTTTCAGAAAGATGAGTTGAAAATAATGTTTAGTCAAGTTTTAGCATTAGATAAAATAAAACTGTTTTTTCTACTTGAATTTGCCATAAACACCCCTGCATATCTTACAGTATTTTCACCAGTGTTGCTTATGAACCAGCCTCAAAATTGAGAAGAGCATGGCTCTTTATTCAGAGCGAATAGAGAGAATGCCAAGAGAGGCTTGGAATCACAGAAGTCAGTAGGGAGAATTTTTAAGAAAAAGTGAATTCAGCCATATCAGTGGCTGCTGAGATGTCAAACAAAGGAAAAATTTAAAAATGCCCTTGTGCACATTAGTGTCATCACTGAGGACCAAAGTGAAGAGTAGTTTTCAGTGTAGTTGAGGATTAGCGGAAGTCAGATGACTGAATTAAAGAGTGGAAGGTGATAAAGGAGAGAAAGCAAGGCTCAAAAACAGATTGTGAATGTTTGACATTGAAAAGAAGGAGACAGATAGGAAAGTAATTGTGGCCCCCAATTTCTTTGACACTTCTTCATTGAGAGTTGAGTTATATGTCCCATCCCTTGAATTTTTCACTCTGCGAATGCTTCACTAACAAAAAAGGCTGTGCCCATTTCCAGAACTGGGTCATAAGAAAATGGCAGCTTCTTAAGAATATAAAGACCATTTGTTTCTTGGAAAATAGGTGCCATTATCTTTAAACTTCTATAGATTTTCCACAAACCTCAGACAGAATCTACAACCAAGCAACTATTTGAGATAAACCCTGCTCTACTGCCAATTATGGAGACACCATGTTTCCTGGAATATAGTCACCATTCTGTGAAGGAGCCCACACCAATACTGTGAAGAAGCCCATGTGGAAAAGAACCAACAGACAACACCAATTTTCCAGCCATTTGGGGAGAAATTCTGGAAGCGGCTCGTCCAGCTCTGAGCTTCCCCAGCTGATGTGGCATGGGTAAGAGGCAAATTGTTCTCACTGAGCCCTGACCAAATTGTAGACTTGTGAACAAAGGAAATGACTGCTGTTGTGTAAGTCAGTAAGTTATGGGCTGTTTCGTTAGGCAGTAATAGATAATTAATGAAGATGTTTGTGCTGAAAGTGATATGCCGCTGTAACAAAAATCTATGGCCTTGACTTCCAGAAGCTGGAAGGGCATTGAGGGGTCTGTTTGTGGAAGCCTAGAGAATTTAAGGAGAGTGTTATTAAAAACTTCAAGGGATGAGGAGAATGTTAGCGAACATCTAAAAGACTTCGTAATGCTGTTGGTGGAGGTTTAAAATAAGAAAATATCATTGAAAGCTGGTAGAAAATGCATTCTTATTATATAGTGAGAGAAATTTGGTAACACTGTCCCCTGAAGAAATGTGGAAATAGGAGCACATTTACTGAATTCAATTATCTAGCCAAGGGGATTTTCCAAGTAAAGTGTTAAAGGTCCTCCCTGGCTTCCTCTAGCTGTTTGTTATCAAATTAAAGAGGAAAAAGATGAGCTAAGAAGGGAACTGTTGAGATTTTGAGGAAAATTTAGAGGAAATATTAATGATTCAGGATCTGCTAGGTTCAAAAATAAAAACATCTTATTCCCTCTCTCTATACATGACAAAATATTCTCAAATTAAAATATGGCTTTTACAAAAAGGTCAAATCCATGGCAGGCCAGTAAGATCCTTTCTTAAGACATTATTAAGATTTAAGGCAATGCCTTACAGAGCCTATCAAACAGACAAAAGACTTTCTAAAGATGTTAAAGGCATGCTTCACAGAACCTCTCCATTAAGCAATGGGCCTCTAAGAAAATAGATCAAAATACAGAGCACCATATTGTTCTCCATGACATATTCTATTCTCTCATTCTAAAGATGGCTAATATAAAGTATCTGTTTTTCATTGAAGTTTTAATATTCACGCACGTAATCCTATATATATATATGTATTTACTTTAATTTTATACTTTTAAAGTATATATATATCTTTTTTAAGATTTTATTTATTTATTTGACAGAGAGACAGCCAGCAGGAGAGGGAACACAAGCAAGGGGGGGTGGAAGAGGAAGAAGCAGGCTCCCAGCAGAGCAGGGAGCCCAATGTGGGGCTTGATCCCAGGACCCTGGGATCACACCCTGAGCTGAAGGCAGACGCTTAATGACTGAGTCACCCAGGCGCCCCTATAAAGTATATATTATTATTAATATATTACATATCTTCTGTAATGCGTTTTTTTGTTCAAATAATTTGAGATCTTTCAATGTTGCTTTTTGCAGCTGTATTTTATTTGTATTATAATTTTGTAATAAACACTTTTTATACTCTGTCAATATTTGTTAATAGTCTTTAGATCCTGATTTAGGTCCCCAAGAGATCAGAATGGTAGTTGCCAGAGGTGGAAGATGGGGATGGAGAAATTGAGTGAAGGTGGTCAAAAGGTACAAAATTCCAGTTATAAGAAGAAAAAGTCCGGAGCGCCTGGGTGGCTCAGTGGTTAAGCATCTGCCTTCAGCTCAGGTCATGATTCCGGGTCCTGGGATCCAGCCCCGCAATGGGCTCCCTGCTCAGTGGAGAGGGAACTTGTCCCTCTCCCTCTCCCCCTCCCCACTGGGCTCATGCTCTTTCCCTCTCTCTCTCTCTCTCTAATTCACTGTCTCTCAAATGAATAAATAAAATCTTAAAACAAAAAAGATGAACAAGCCCTGGGAATGTAATGTACAGCATGATGACTATAGCTAACAATACTGTATTATATATTTGAAAAGTTGCTAAGAGAGTAGATCTTAAAAGTTCTCTTCATAAGAAAAAAAATGTGTGAGTAATGTGAGATAATGGATGTGAACTAGATTTATTGCGGTGATCATTTCACAAAAATACATATATCAATTCATTATGTTCTACACCTAAAACTAATACAATGTAATATGTAAATTAAATATCAATGAAAGTGGAAAAAATAAAAAAAATTAATCTCCTGCTATTGTTTTGGATTTTTCAGTTTCTTTTTTGTATTTATCATTTGTTTTAATATTTTATAAGTTTCATCATTTGTTTTAATATTTTATGATAAGTAATTAAGGTCTTTTACCTTATTTTTAATGATAATATTAACATATTATATATTAATTTTTTATTTAGCAGATGTTTGGGATATCTTTGTTTAACACCTTTCATTGTTTTACCTGTACCTCAAACAGATTATAGCTGGATTTTTTTATACAATTCATATTCTCTGGATTATAAAAGATCCTTTTATTTCTACATATTTATTAAAAATACTTTTGTATTTGATCTCATTTGCTCAAAAAATGTCATTATTTCATATGGTGTTATACAGTATAATTACGTTGTTGTAACAACTATGTTGTTTCTTGTTTTCACAATTGTAAGCAGTATTATATGTTCTTGTACACATATTCTTGTGGATATGTGCCTTTGGGACTACAAATACTAGATGATAAGATATAAGCATGCTTAATTTACAAAGTAATTTTAACCTTTTTGCAAAATCGTACCAAATTATGTCCTCATTAGTAGTATATGAGAGCCTGTTTCTCCTCCTCCTCACCAATACACATAATATATCAGACGTTCTAACTTTTGACAGTCCAGACGGGTGAAACAACATCTCAAGTAATGGTATTGTGGTTTTTAATGTGCATATTTTTGGATACTGAGGAAATTGGACAGCTTCTCTTGGGCTATTCTTGTCTCCCCTTAAAGGAAATACCTTTTCACATCTTCTGTCCATTTCTTTTTCTCTTCAGCTGTTGATCTTTTTCTTACTTACTCATAGGAATTTTAATATATTTTTATTAATTTGTTATCAGTTGTATATGTTTATCTTTTTCCAGTTTTTGTCTTGTGTTTGTATTCACATTATGGCATCTTAGGGTGATCTAAAGTACTTAAGTTAATGTATTTGGATATATTGTTCTTTTCCTTTAGTTTTTATTGTCTCTTGTGTCTTTTTTTTAAAGATTTATTTATTTATTTATTTATTTATTTATTTATTTATCTGGGGGAAAGAGAGAGAGCATAAGCACAAGGGGAGGGGTGGAAGAAGAAGGAGAGGGAGAGTGAGAAGTGGACTCCCCACTGAGCAGGGAGCCTGACTTTGGGCTCCATCCTAGGACCCTGGGATCTTGACCTGAGCCAAAGGCAGATGCTTAATCCACTGACCCACCCAGGTGCCCATTGTCTTTTATGTCTTAAAAAATCTTATACCACTCCAAAAATATGAAGAAATTCTTCTGTATCTTTCTTCTAAAACTTTTATAGATTAGCTTATTATGTTACATGCTTAAATCACTTGAAATTGATTTTTGTGTGGTGTGATGTAGGAATTTTTTTTCCAGTAGGCATAATCAGTGTTTCACCATCATTTATTTAGTACTCCAAACTGTCACAGAGTTATTCATCCCACCTTTGCATTCAAAAATACTTATGCAAACTTCATTATTACTTAAATTTTCATAGGTGCATGAATATAGCCTGGAATTCTTTACTTTGTTCCATTGTTCAATTGACTAACTATGTACTGCTACTAACCTGTCTTAATATAACTTTATGATATCTTTATATTTCATAGGGAAGTCCCCACCCCGCCACAAACATCAATATTCAAAACTTTTTTTTAAAAACATTTATTTTTATTTATTTTCATTTTTATTTATATATTTACATTTATTTATTTATTTTTATTTTTTATTTTTCTTTATTTTCTGTATTTGAGAGAGAGAGCGCATATGGAGGGAGGGGCAGAAGGACAGACTCTTCAAGCAGACTCCCCGCTGAGTGCCAAGCCCTACACAGGGCTTGATCTCACAATCCATGAGATCATGACCCCAGCTGAAACCAAGAGTCAGAGGCTCAACCAACTGAGTACCCAGATGCCCTGGAAACCTCTTATAGAGAATATTTAAAAAAAAAAAAATTTCTTGAGACTTTGATTGCAAGTCTATTTAATAAAAAGAAAATTTTAGCAGAATTTATATGTTCCTGTCTGTATAAATGCCATATTTCTTGGTTTATTTAGGTAGTCTCTATTGTCTTTTAATAACATTCTATAATATTCTCTACAAAGAGCTTGCCCATCTTTTCTATATTAATTTTAAAATAATTTATGTACTTATTTATATTAAATGTTACCTTTTTACAATAAGATATCAATTGAAGAACAACAATAAAAGTTTACAATCATAAGTGTAAAACTCAATTAATTATGACACCAAGAATACATCCATGTAACCAACAAACAGGTATTAAAAAACAACATCATTAGAGGCTCCTCCGCTGGGAGCCTGCTTCTTCCTCTGTCACTCCCCCTGCTTGTGTTCCCTCTCTTGCTGGCTGTCTCTCTCTCTCTGTCAAATAAATAAATAAAATCTTTAAAAAAAGAAAAAAGAACATCATTAGAAACCCAGAAGATTCCTGCATGATGCTGCTGGTCTCAATACTTACTGCCCCAAGAAGTACCACTATCCTGTCTAAATCATAAATGAGTTTACTTGTTCTTTTTAACTTTATTTCAACAGAATCATACAAAGGTCACCGGCTTCTTTAACTCAACATTATATCTGTGAAATCCATCAATGTAGCATTAGCTTCATTCATTTTCATTGTCATATAGTATTATACTTTAGCAATGTCCCACCATTTACTTTTCTATTCTAACATCGATGTGTAGCTTAGAGGTTTGGGCTCATACGGTTATGAACATTTTTTTATATATCCTTGTGCACATACATATTATATTTCTTTGGTATATACTTTTTAGATCTAGAATTTTATTTTACCCTATTTAAAAGCTAGTAAGTTAGTTTCATGAGTGCTGGCAGAAGACACAGACTCCTAGGTTAGAGAGAAAAACCATGTACTACTCACAGCACAGCAAACAGCATGAGTATCAACATATTTGTGCCAGTTTTCTTCCCCTCCCCCAAGTCTTACTGGGATGAAGCAGAAGACCAAGATGGAAGCCTGTACAGATGAGTACAATGCTAAATAGAACTTGTTATAGCAAACATCTTTTTCTTCTTCTAGATCAGGCACAAGCTTTCAAAATGTTATCATTAAATATAACTTTTACTTTATGTCATTATTATTTGTATTATTGTTATTATTGCAGTATATTTTATTTATTTTTTTCAAAGATTTTAGTTATTCATTTAGGGAGAGAGAAAGAGAGTGCACACTCATGAGTGGTGGGAGGAGCAGAGGAAGAAAGAGAATCTCAAGCCACCTCCACCCTGAGCACAGGGCTGATGTGGGGCTTGATCTCACGACCCTGAGATCATGACCTGAACCAAAATCAAAAGTTCAATGCTTAACCACCTGAGCCACCCAGGCACTCCTGCAATATATTTTAAATATAATATTGCACACAGATTATAAGTGTGAAGATCGATGAGTTTTGGTAATGTATACAGACCCAAGTAAGTCCTTGTGGTAGACATGATTGTAAGATGCCCTTCAAGTTTCCCAGTCTCTAAATCACGCGCACTGCATAATCCCCTCCTTTTGCGTGTGGACAAAACCTATGAATATGATATCATTCCCTTCATTATGTTATGTCATATAGCAAAATAGATTTTGTAGGTATTAATGTTCCTAATCAATTGACTTTGATCAAAAGAAAGATCACCCTGGGTGGGACTAACCTAATCAGGAAGCCATAAAAGAAACAAGAAGCATCAACTGATACTTCTCCTCCAGGAGAAAATAATCCAGCATGCTGTAAACTGCCTGTGGAGGAAAACACATGGCTAGGACCTGAGGCCAAATTTTAGGCATCGAGAGTGACTTCCGGCTGGAAGTCAGTAAGACACAGGGAACTTAGTTCTACAGAGGCAAGAAACTGAATTCTTTCAACAATCACAGGAACTTGGAAGAAGCCTTGGAGTTTCAGATGAGAAGTTAAGGTAACTTGTTGTGCAGCAGAAGACTATTATATCCCCTCATTCCTTCTTCCAGTTAATTCCTTTCCCTAGACACTGTTCTGATTTCAATCATCAAATCTCAGGTTTGCGTTTCCTAGAATGTCATAAAAATTGTTCATATAAATAAAATCTTCTGTGTCTGAAATCTTTTATTCACATTTTTGTGTTTATCAGTAGTTTATACTTTTATTGCTAAGTATTTTCTTAAATTATTTCTATTAATACACAAATATTATTTATTATTTGTTGCTAAGTATTTTATATTATACAATATAGTACAATTTGATTATTCACCTGGTTTTGGATATTTGGAGAGTTTTCAGCTTGGGGATAATATGAATAAAGCCGCTATTTTGAACATTCTTGGCCACAAATCTTATGTGGATGTATGTTTCATTTCTTTGGCATAAGTACCTAGAGTAGAATTGCTGAGTCATAGGGCAAGTGGATGTGTATAAGATATTGCCAAATTGTTTTCCAAAGGATTATATTATTTTTCACCCCCACCAGCAATGTACAATCATGCCAATTCCTCTACATCTTGCCAACACTTATTATTGCCAGTCTTTTTAATAGACTCTGGAGTAATTTGAATCCTGGCATTGATGTTTAGTGTATGACCTTGAACAAGTTATTCTCTGTGCCTCAGTCTTACTACTTGTAAATTGAGAATAATATTGTTACCTGATCCATAGGCTTGTTTTGATGACTAAAGGAATTAAATATATAAAGTCCTTAGAAGTGTGCTTGCCATCTCATATTTTATAAATAAAAGTTACTGTTATTTTAAATTTTTGCACTTGTATTCATGAAAAATATTGCTCTATAATTTTCCTTACTTCTACTCATCTTTTGGAGTTTTTCTGACTCCAAAATTAGGACTGGCATATATTAATTTTTCTATTATTTCATAAAATTAATAAGTTCTAATAAGAACATATTTTATTGTTGACAAAGCTCAGTAATAAAACTCTGTGAGAATGGTGTTTGCTTTTGGAAAGTTGCTGATTCTATTTTTTTGTTATGTGAAAATTCTAATTTTCTATTTCTCCTGGTAAAGATCAGCAAATAATATTTTTCCACAGATTTATCAATTTTATCAAATTACTCATATTTATTGGCAATTTTTTCCCAAAAAGACTTTCAATTTTTGCTTGCATTTATAAGTATGAACTCAATTATTTTCTATTATTATTTTTTTTACTTAATTAGTTTTGCCATCATTTTATCTGATCTTAATATTTTCAAAGACTCCGCTCTTAACTTTGTTGATTTGCCCCATTATATATTTATTTTCCTTGTCATTTCCTTGTACTCTTATCATTTGCTTTTTTTTCTATTCTTGGCAAGATAATTCTTTTTTTTTTTTTTAACTTTTTAATCTGGATGTTTTATTCTTTAATTCTAACCATTCCTTTAAAAATATCAGTATTTAAGTCTAAATTTACATTTCCCTTTATGCACATTCTTAGCTGCATAACAAAGATTTCAATATAAAGAGCTTTCATCAAAACTTAACAATATTTAAATATTGCTAAATATTTACTTATTTCCACTATTATTCTTTAATATGTGTTACACATACATACGTTTTTTAAAATTCCAATATAGGCATCTTTTCTGGTCATTGAATTTGAACAAATGATTTTCTGCAGTATTTGAGAAAACAGTATCTCTGTCTCTTTATTTTGATAATATGGTGAATTTCATTGTTATTTGTAAAATTCTGGAACATTTAATGAAACTGATTACCTAGGTTATGTTTAATTTTCCTAAATGTAACATATGTGTTTGGGAAAAAAATCCACCTTTATTTGCTGAATACCACATTTTATATATCTGTTGGTTAAGCTTGTTAATCAAACCCTTCAAAATCATATGCCCTTGCTGATATTTTTATTAGCTTGGTCTATCAATTATTAAGCATTAATGATCCTATTCACCTGTCATAAATTATGAATAAATATAGTACTAAAGCAATACTTACAAAAATTGATAACTTTGTCTAGTTCAGCTTCCAATCTGGGCCTTTTTTCATATATTTTGAGACTATCATTAGTTGTATACAATTAGATCCCTCTGTTAGTGAATCTATTATCAATATATGGTGATCTTCTTTGTCACTAGTAAAAGTGTTACCTTTGTCACTAGTAAAAGTGTTACTTTTTTCCTGTTACTCATATAATTGCATAATCTTGTGGTTAGTATTTGTCTTATAACTTTTTAATATTTTATCTTCAATAATTGTATATTTAAAATATTTTTATTTTTTATTTTTTTTTGTTTCCGGTTTCTGTTTAAATTCTAGTTAGTTAATATATATGGTAAAATTAGTTTCAGAAGTAGAATTTAGTGATTCATCACTTACATGTAACACCCAGTGCTCATCACAAGCGCCCTCCTTAAAACCCATCAGCCACTTAGCCCATCCTCCCCCACCTCCCCTCCAGCAACCCTCAATTTGTTCTCTATTTTTAAGTCTTTTATGGTTTGCCTCCCTCTCTTTTTTTTTCCTTCCCCTATGTTCATCTGTTTTGTTTCTTAAATTCTAAATAAGAGTGAAATCATATGGTATTTGTCTTTCTCTGACTGACATATTTCACTTA
Organism: Ailuropoda melanoleuca; assembly: GCF_002007445.2. Classification (NCBI taxonomy): domain Eukaryota; kingdom Metazoa; phylum Chordata; class Mammalia; order Carnivora; family Ursidae; genus Ailuropoda; species Ailuropoda melanoleuca. The sequence continues at coordinate 106,441,346 of NC_048222.1, read as the reverse complement.
GCATAATACTCTCTAGCTCTAACCACATTGTTGCAAATGGTAAGATTTCATTATTTTTGATGGCTGAGTAATATTCCATTGTGTATATATACCACATCTTCTTTACCCATTCATCAGTCAATGTACATTTGGGCTCTTTCCATAATTTGGCTATTGTTGATAATACTGCTATAAACAACAGAGTGTAGAATATTTTTATATTTTAAGGGTTTCTTTAGTAAAGAGCGCTTAGCTAAATTTAAAAAAAATTAATCTGACCATCTTTGTCTTTTAATGAAGAGTTTAGTCCATTTATGTTGTTATTACTTTTTATTTCTACCTTTTCACTTTGTGCTTTTCATTTTCTTTCCATAATTGAGGAAGTTTCTCTTTGAATAGTATCATTTTTCTATTTTTGTTATCTCTTTATAGACAATGAAAACATCTCTATGGGCTACCTTTTTAATAACTTTTGACTTTTCATCCAATTCCTTAATTCTCTTTTCAACTGAGTTGAATATGTAGCTTAACCTGTCCATTAGGTTTAAAATTGTGATTATTGTTTTTATGCATAGGAGCGCTTTCTGAGTTTGTTTTCAAATTTTCTCTGTAAATTTTATATATTCTTGTTCTTTGTATTTAATCTTCTTTTTTAGTCATTAAAAATATATTAATATTTTTTATTGTCTCACAATTTAAATACCACTGTGGGTTTGATGCTACCTCCCGTTGTTTTTGCTGACCCTTACATATGGAGTCATGTTTTCTTGTTTTGTTTTGACTTTGAACTCTGAACTCATGTTCCTTGGAACATTTTGTTTGTAGAATTCTTTGAGACCTGGCCTAAGATGCATTCTCTAAAGGGGAACTGAGTTTGTTTCTGCTTGTTCCTGGTAGCACCACCAATCTGGGTTCACATTATATGAGTTGGCATGAATTTGTGCTATAGCTCACATGATGGAAAGATTGTGCTGTGACATCTCAAGGGAGAATTTTTATGTTCTTTTAGCAATAAGATCAAGGGAGGAAAGATTCCTTGCTGGTCTCTTCACCTGGGCACATGACACTGAGCATATAACCCTTTGAGGTCCCAGCTTTATGTAGGGGAGTTCTAACAGACTCCATATTTTTGTCTGGATCTAGGCAGTATGTTGTATCTCTCACACATGCTGTAGCTATTGAAACTTAAACTCAAGGTCACTAGGGTTTGGCAGATATCATCAGAGTGGCTTAGACACTGGCTTACTTCCCAGAGTTTCTGCTTTCACTCACTTTTTGGCCTTTGTTGATTCCAACCTTTTTTACCACTTCAGTTGTATACTAAAATTTGATCTTTAAAAATTGTTTTTTTAAACTTTTGTCCAGAATATTAGTAATCTTCTGCAGCAGGGTTTTTCAGAGTGCCCAGTTTGCTATACTACTAGAAATAGAAAACATTGCATTTTTTTAATATTTATAAAATCTGTCCCTTTTCTTTGTCTCATCTACAGCATCCTAAGGTTAGGCCCTCATCTAGATTCTCATCTGGAATCTGGTTTCACTCTCTTTCACATCATGGTCAAATTTTTATGGAGTTCTCCTTTAGTTCGGCACAAAATCCAAATTCCTTGAAGGAACAGAGAAGGGATGTTCAATAATATGTGACTAAAACTAAAGAGTGTGCTTTAAAGAAACTGAGCCAATTAAAAATGGATTATCAATAGTGTATTTTGCAGGATATAGGGTCAGAAAATTTTTATTTCACTTTTTAGCTTTAAAGCATAAAATTCTACTTTGCATCTGGGAAAAAAAATTAAAATTTTCCAAGTTCAACACTTGTATTTCAAAGCACATGAAATTATTTGCTTAGTCTAAAAAGATCTTTGACAGCAAATTTCAAGTACTTAAGAATGCATAAGCCTTCTTGTCCATGAATAGAATGAACAGAGATGGATATATGCCTTGTTATGAAAGTCTTTCTGAATGATAATTCCATTGCAGATGGATAATGATATGTTGCCTCTCTTTGCCATTATTGAGCATTAGATTGTTATTAACACTTTGTTTCATTTTCTATTACCTACAAAGTAGAAACAGGGAAAGAAGTAGGTTCTTCTTTACATAATAAATTTTTAAAGCTTATTTTTATCAGTATCTAACATATTATGATGTTAAAAGCATGTGATCAGTTCCTTCACCCAATTAATTTAATACTAATTTTAAAATCTATCATCTTTAATGGTAAGTAGGAAATAATGAATCAGATAATACACTATATTATTTTTCATTTGTATGTAAGACACACACACATATGCACACACATCTTAATCAGTGATCCAGTTGAAAAAGTTCCTGACACCTTAAGTTCTTGGACAGAAAGGGCAAGTCTTGTTGATAATATATCAAAACATCTAATGTATTGGCAAAATTTCATTTAGTAAAAATGTTTAGTAGTAAAAAGTGAATTTCACAAAGAATATTACCATGGTTATAAACAGATTAAGAAGCATGGCTGTTAAAGTAACAGTGTGGATATAGATGTTTCAGAGAAACACTTTGCAGTCAATAATTCCTTGCCAAACACCTGGAATGGATAGCACCAAACTTAGGTCAAATGAAAAGTATTTCCAAGGTAAGAGGTATGCGAAGATTAGATCACTGACCCCAAAACCTACCTCTATAGTTTTTTAAGTATCTTCATGCCTTTGTTTGTACTTTCCTTATAATTCACTTACAGTTAAACCTGGGCCACTCTAACACAAAATATCAGGGACTTGCTGATTTTGTCTTCCTAACAATTGTTCTCTGTTCCGTAGACATCAAATGAAACAAATATTATAGTGCTCTCCAGTTCTAGACCAGCACGGTCTGATAGAAATACAAGACAAGCCAAAAGTGCAAGCCACGTATGTTATTTAAAATGTTTCTAGTGCCACATTTTTAAAAAGGAAAAGAAGTGGGAAATTAATTTTAATAATTTACTTTACTTACTCCAATGTCCAAAATATTATTATTTCGAATATAATCAACTCCAAAATTATTAATCAGGTTTTTAATATTCTCTTTCCATAGTGAACTTCCAAAATTCTCTGTGCATTTTATATTTCCAGCAAATTTTCATTTGGACTAGCCCTATTCAAGTACTTAATTGACAGTACAGTTCTAGACAATTTTTTAAAGAAACACATGAATCAGGCTTTATGAACTTGAGCTCAGCTGTCTTTATACCACCCTGTGATAATGGAAGGTTGAGAATATACTTCACTTAATTTTTTTTTAAGATTTTATTTATTTGTCAGAGAGAGAGAGAACAAGCAGGGGGAGCAGCAGGCAGAGGGAGAAGCAGGCTCCCCTTTGAGCAAGGACCCCTATGCAGAATTCCATCCCAGGACTCTGGGATATGACCTGAGCTGAAGGCAGATGCTTAACTGACTGAACCACCCAGGCATCCTGAGAATATGCTTAACTTTAATTTTTAACTCCAGGAAGTTGAAATATCCACCTGTTTATTTAACAAATATTTATTCTTTGTTGACCTTATGTTTTACAATATACTTGGTGCTAATGTTAGTGTCACAAAGAGTTTTCATTCTCATGGAGCTTACATTATCATAAGAGTGGACAAATAGACATTTGTTATGCATTTTGTGCTACAAACTCTTCTGAGTGTTCCCTATATTTTATCTCCAGCATGTTTCAGGTACCACTATTCTTTCCAGTTTATGGATGAGAAAACTAGCTCCTTGCTATAATGCCCTGTCTCCATAGCTCTTTTCTTCCCCAAACTGAAGTTAGTTTCACCTGAAGAATCCAAGGGCCGTAGTTTTCAACCTTGGCAGCACGTTAGAACCTCTTGGGGAGCTTCTTAAAGTTACCAAAGCTTGGGAACATCTCTCAGAAATTCTGATTTAGTTGGTCTGGGGTTTTTTGGGGTTTTTTGCTTTTTGGATTTTTGGTTTTTGTTTTTCAATTACTTGCGTGGTTCTAATGGCCTGCCAAGATTGCCTGAGGGGAAATTCAAGGAGCATTAATTCCATGGTCATGGGAAATAGCTGCAAGTCACCACAACTAGTAAATTTTTGTAAACTTTACTCATAATAGATTAATTAATTTTTATCTCTGCCCCTGACACAAGTCTCATGATTTTTGCTCAAGTTCTTTTTAGCATCTTCTGCTCACCTCAGAGACCACAAATCTCTTAGCTCTTGCTAAACTTTCTATTGAGTCTGGAGTTCTTCTCTAAATCCCTACCCCAAGACGGAACTAAGTTTGCATTTCTAACAATATCCAGGAGTTGCTAATGTTTGTCCAGGGACCACGCTTTGAGAACTACTGCCCTATGAAATGCTGGACTGGATCCCTCCAATTGCTTGTAACTGTATCTGCCTCTCCCTGCATGCAGCGTGGTGCTTGCCCCACTCTGGAAAATGCCCACTTAATTCCCAGCATCTGCTGGTCTACCCTGTCTTATGTACTTTGTAGTTCTATACCCAGCTCTGTGATGAGATATACTTAAACTTTTACAAATATAACAGTACGAGCTTTTCAGTAGCTGGATCAATGATGCTATTGTAGATTTCACACAAACCCCATTAATCTATGAGCCCTGCGTATGAAGCATGTTCATATTGAAACTTTCATCACCCTAGAAATTTTCTGTGCTTTAAGGAGAATTCAAGTTATAATGCTGTGCATTTAGGATGGAGAAATAAGAAGAAATAATTCAGGGAGAGGAGAACCTATCTAAATTACAAAAAGGAAATCTAAAATCAGATCTTTTTAGATCACCTTTGTAGTATACTGCTGCTGTTTATTACTCTCTCTAAGGTACAATGTGTCTGCTTCAAATAAAACAAGAGAACAGGACTTCTTGGGGTTAATGAGTTTCTATTTTGTCTTACTTGGTGATCTAATGAGTTATAGGTGGACCTTGATGTTCTGTACTTGGTATTCTCAGTTTGCCCTCTCCCTGTTCTTCCTTTGTAGACAGTTACTTCAACAATCATTGCAAACCTCCAATCCTTTATCTCCTTTATCTTCTTCCTCTATGACACATCTATCTATCTATCTATCTATCTATCTATCTATCTATCATCTATCTATCTATCTATCTATCATCTATTATCTATCTATATCTATCTATATGATGGAAGTTAGCTAAATACTTGAATTCTCAGCTTCCCTTCCCAAAAAAGGTGATATAATTCTGTGACATAATCCTGATCAGGTTGGTATAAGCACAAGTCCCTAAGGAGGGTTTCCTCCTCAAATAAAAAGGCAAAACTTCACAAGAAGACTTCTACCTTTGTATTTTGCCCTTTGCCCATCTTCCTTCTCTCTACTGGAACACAAACATATCTCACAAATTCAATAGCCATCCTGCAACCAAAAAGATAACATGAAGTTAGAAGGACCCCAGGTCTTTGGTAAAATAGTTGAATAATCAAACCAGTCCTACAACTGAACTTTTTGTTACATGAGAGTGATAATCTCCAATTTTATTCATCCCATTTTTCATTAAGTTTTTTATCAAAGCAAATGCAATCCTACCTGATACATATATCTAACTCTTAAATTACCCTCAAACTATTAAACTACTACTTGTTTAAACAATAGCTTATTAATGATGACTTTGAGCTCTTATCTGCTGTATTGCCAGCCATATCTTGCCACTGGAATAAAAGGCCAGACCTCCTCACCAGGCTGCAGGAATATTTTCATGCAAGAGCTGAGAGAAATCGTTTTTTCCCTGTTATATGTGGTTCTAATGATCAATCTCTGCAACATGAAGTAGGGGGCCTGGAAACTCAGGAATACTGTGAACCTATAGTTTGCTTGCTCATGATGGACTACATTTTTTGGCCAATTCCCAACCTTCTCTGTCTTCTCACTTATATGCTGTTCCCGTTTTCGGTGTGTGAAGCAGGAGTCGGCTGCATTTCTAACAGATAGCTAGAGGTGAGTGTTTCATCCGATCAGTCACCTGTGCACATTTGTGACAGCTGTTTCTTGGCTTATACGGTGAAAAAGGGGCACTTCCTACTCTACTCTTAGTTCAAGAGCTACCATGGTCTCCCTTAGAGTTTTGAGCTTGAGCACTGCCCACTACTGGACTCTGGTCCTTCCAGAGGACTCTGGGCAAATGTGAGAGTCTCTTAGAAGAGGTCACCAGAATAAAAGGAAGAGACTACCTCTTGTTTTAGAGTTCCTTGCAAGCCATTTTTTTTTAAAGATTTTATTTATTTATTTGACAGAGAGACAGCCAGCGAGAGAGGGAACACAAGCAGGGGGAGTGGGAGAGGAAGAAGCAGGCTCATAGCAGAGGAGCCTGATGTCAGCTCGATCCTGTAACCGAAGGCAGACACTTAAGGACTGCACCACCCAGGCGCCCCTTGCAAGCCATTTTCTGGTTATCCTTCCTAAAGTCTTCCTTGAGTCACAAGGGAATAAATATTGCCCCTGGCCATTGCATAGGCAGAGATTAGATCTTTCTAAACCTACCAGCATAACAGAGGCAGAGACAGCTGGAAGCACATAAACTTGCTGGTTAAGTTATTGTTAACCAAGAAGGGCTTAGCATACTAAGGGGGAAAGTGCTGTGTTCAACATTTTAAAACATTTTATGTCCCTGTAGTAGTGGGCTACAGTACCTTACGTGTGATTAGTTTCACATAAACTTGCCAAGATAAAGAACCTTTGTGGAATGCCTGCTTGCTGGCTGCTTTATGATTAGCAATACTGCAGTCAGAGGACCACATCTTGTGGTCTCCTACCTGCTAAACAGTTTCACTATGCCAGAATTTTACAGTAAATGAAAAGTGACTATGAAAATGCATTTTAGTTTATGATGATTGGGCCTCTTAGAGTCTCACACTGAGCAATTCTGAAATATCTGATGACTTACTCTTCATAATTGTGTAACTGCATTTTAGCATCTTGAGCTTAAAAAGCACAAATTACTTTTAGCTCTCATATCACGCATTTCTTAATGAAAAAAAGGTACATTTCTTCTAAAAAGAAAAAGTATTACAAAATTACCTGTACACAAACGTATTTCCAAAAGTTATCCAGGTCATGTACAAAACAGCATTCCAACGGAAGCAAACCAGTTTTGGTAGCATTCTTGACATTTTTAATTCCTTACATTATTCCTATATCCTCAATGGTTTCATTAATAAGTCAAAATGAAGGCCTTGGCGGCAAAGCTCCTTGAATGATGAACAAAGTAGGTTAATTAGAAACATTCTAACTTTTCTTAAGTTATAAATTCTCATGAGTAAAAAAAAAATAGAATATAAGTCTTATAATGCAGGAAGAAAAATGGCATTATTTTTATACTCCCAGACAAAAAAACTACACTAAGAAAAAATATCATTTATGGAAAATCTCTGACAATAGTGGGAATTTTTTTTAAGATTGGCTCCCTGCCCTTTCTCACTGAGAATCTACTCCCTATGGCTAGCACAGCATCAGCATTTTTATGTAACATTCTTTTCTCTCCTCTTATCCCCTATAGTTGTGAACTTCTGTCTTCTAATCCTTCTTTCCTTGTGTTTGGACAGGAAGAGGATGATTTTGTGATCACAGTAATCTATAGTTGTCTTTCAATTATCATCATTGGCATTTTCCACTTCCCAGATTACCTCTGGCACTTTCTGAGCCAGCTTCTCCCACTGTGCAGCATGCTCCCAGGATAAATCCCCTGCCATCAGCTGCTGTGTGGGCAGGAAATGCAAACTAATTTTAACCTTAGCTTAACCAAAGCATTATTAGAATCTTAAAACCACAGAAGAGAAATCATACTGGATAGGTGAAAGGCAATCGGGAATGAGAGAAGTATGGGGCTATCTGGTGATGGGGGTTATCCTAATCTCTGATTTTCTCAATGAGTACCCGTAATTGAGAGCAGAGTCTATAGCTTTGCATATTTATTATTCTAAAGCACATGTCAGACAGACAATATTTATCTGGGTCAGTGAGCTCAGTTGGTGTGGAGCTAATAAGGCCAAAAGCATGGGCTTTTTCCCCATAGAAACCAGGAAAATTGACTCAGAGAGAAAAACAAACTTATTCTACATTCACAAGTTGTACCCCTAAACCTGGCCAGACATCTCACAAATGCATGCTGTGGGTAACAAGTGGGGTGGTTGAGAGAGAAAGTGCTAACTCAGAATGAGTCCAATGCAAGTGTTCTAGAGGTGACTCAAAGCTGAGGTCTTTCAGGAAGCAAATTAGGATTGTAATTGATTAGGAGGGTTGGAATTCACGTTAGATAAAACAGGCATATAGATGCATGTCACTGCTGCTTGCCCCCCCCAAATTGTAAGATAATGTTATCTATGCTGATGTATGCATTGTTTGAAATAATTCAGTGAGGGCTCATCTCTTAATTGTGACTCTGCCTCTTGGCCCAATAGGAAGACATTGTGTGAAAATATCTACTTTGGAGTCTGAGAATGGAGACCAAATCCTACCTGCATCATTTACTTCTTGCGTGACCTTGGATGAATTACACTCTCTAAATTGTTTCCTCATAGGCAAGAGGGCTGTTGGGAGGATTCAGTGAGACAAGGTATGTAAAGCTATTAACTTAGTGCCTGGGACATAGTAAACTCTCCACTAATTCATGTTTTTATTATAGCATGAGATAGCATATGAAAAATGGCTGGTGGAGTGTCAGGTTCATAACAGGGAAATCAATAAAGATTAGCTCCCATCCTTCTTCCTTCATTTGACAGTTCCTCTGGATTTTCTGTAGGTATCTCTCTTTCTTCATTTCCTTTATCTTGCAGGTCACTCTCTCTCCATGTCCAGAGCCTTCCTACTCTATGATTTCACAGAACAGCTGCACAAGAATCCTGGTGTCCCTAGCTTCTTTTACCGCTGCATTTCTGTAGTAACTGTGTCTCAAGGTCCTTTTCTCAGAGCAGCCATCTTGGTATTTAACCTTCTCTAGTATTCACTCATTGGGAGATTTATTTATCCATTCAAAAAACAGTGTATATTAGTAGTGCTCAGGAAACCAGATGTGAGGGATATATTTGGAAGTATAGTCCACTTCATTTTAAGGCTAAAAATTTGCCTCTCTATAGGCTTTTATTTGTCCAAGAACTGGATTCAACCAACTTAATTTCTTTCCTTTTTTCTTCCTTTAAATGAAATTGAGAGTAAGTTTAATGAAAATAAATTGGTGGACATGGGAGAAATTTATAATGAACTTAACTCTGGTCTCACCTGTTATGCTTATCAAAGTCTAGTGTTTGTGCAGGGCCTTTATACTGTTTCCATAGTTCAATGATATAAGTGGTAGAAATAGCCAGACTTGATTTTTCCATGTGTGTCTGGGACAGTGCTGTAGTTCACCCTCCAAACTATTAAGGAAGAAAAAAATCTCATTTGCCTTCCTTTGATACTGTGAAATAGAGAGTGCCAGAGATCACTTCAATTCTGCCACAGGAGACAAATTCCTTCTTAATATTGAAGAAAGCACATCTGTGGGTACAAAGACCTTCAAAAGAAACCCTGCCAGAGCACTCCATGATTCAAGCAAACTTTGCCTGGTTTCTCTTTGTTCTCTCCCAACCAGCTCTGAGACCAGAACATTCCTTCCTTTCTTTCTTTTTTTTTTTTTCTTTTTACGTGATGTGCCATAATCAGATTTTATCTCTTCTGCTAATAATCCAATTATTGATCTCAGTTTGTCCCCCACTGTGGTTTTCCTATACATTCTGGATTTTGATAGCCTACTCATGCTCTTGTAGATATATCTGACCTGCATTTGTAGTTTTGTTAGTTTTGAAAACTATTGGTAGGAGTCACAAAGAGACAAGATGTTAGATGCAAGGATCTCTGTATGGAAGGTCCAGTCACAAGAACAAAAATTTTAAAAAGTTGCATTCTACTAAAGCAGAATCCCTACAGAAAAAAATTTGAAAACTCATACATCTCTGACCCCACTCTTGGATATATTATCCAATCTGGTCTAAAATAGCTTATTCCTTACCTATTCATTCCTTCATAATGTCCTCCAAGGAAAGCATAACTCCCAAGAGTTTTTTTTCTCAGATATCTTCCAGAGAATTCTGAAAACGGAGGGTTGGAACATTGGGAGGAGGCTGTCTTTAGTGTAGGCTGTGAGGCTGATGGTTGGTATACATCTTAGGAGGGCATGCTCTAAGATTTTCTCACCACTCCAGGAGAAGGGTGGGAGACATATAGTCAAGTTTATGCACACAGTAGCTTAATGCATACTGAGCACTCAAAATGATGGAACACTCAAAAGATGAAGATGATATTGGTCCCTGCCCACCATCTAATAGGGAAAGACAGATACATAAATCATAATACAAATAAGTTAATTTATGGATGATTGATATATTTTTAATACTTCAGTTCCTTATTGACACTATATGTGCTTTTCACCACTATTGAAATAGCACAACTTTTGGTGTAGAATTAACATCATACATCATATAGTCTCATCATATTCTCTGTCCATATTAGTTTCCTCTACACCTATTCTGTTTTTAATTTCCTGTCCTTCCCCCAGGTCCCAGGCCTTCAATCTATCAGTTTCATCTAGTGTCCCTTTGATAACCTGCTGGGGCAGTGTTATAAGTTTCAGTTTATCTGCTAGCCCCCAGATCACTGACTAAATGTACTAAGACCTAAAAATCATTTTGCAATGCTGTTGGTTGAATCTTCAATAAAATTATGCACTGAGATATACTTGAATCAAAGGCAAACATGGAATATTTTTTTATTGATACACTCCCTTGAGTCAAGGACTCAAATTTTAAAACCAAATACATTTACAAGGAGAATCATTTATAATGTATTTATTCATTAATTCTAACTGCATTCACAATTAAAAAAAAAAAAACTCATAGGACCCAGAATCCCAAGCCTATTCCTTCAAAGAGTATATTTTAACCCTATTACAAAATGTAAAGGATATCAAAGTAGTCAAACTAAACTCACGAATATTTATAAAGTTTTACATGTCTTTTCTCCATAGAATATCAGGACCTGACAAGTCATTTTCTCTTCTCTTTCTTTATACCATATGAACTTATTAACAGTGATTACAATGATCAGAAGTGAAACGTTTAACAGAGCTGACATTTAGGTGCTCATAATTGGGTTTGAAAGTTACCATATTATTGAGACGGATAGGAGAAGTGACTGTGTCATTTTCTCTCGTTCCAGTGGGCTCAGTTCCATGGGCAACAGTATATCACCAGAGGGAGGTTAAGAAGTCTATAAAGTTTAAAATAGGATCCAGCAGAAATCTCACAGAGGGCCATCAATTTTCAAAATCATAGACTCTGAGCACTCTAATTTGTGTTGTCTCCGTACGAATTGAAAATTATTCCTTGCCCATAAACTAACTAAATGTTTTTGTGTGTCTGTTTTTTCCTTGTATTCCTGTTACATCTATATCTATATTTGCATCTATTTTTTTTTTAATTTTCCTTTAGCCTCTAAAAGGAATTGACTCTTGCTAAGGTGCTATTATGTAAGAAGCGTTTCTAATCTAGTGTGTTCATTCTGTGTACCAGAATCCTAAGAGTGATTTTCAGTTGTATCTTCGGTTTAAGCACCTATCTATAAAAATAATAGAATGAATCTTTAATAAATCTTAAGTCACAGAGAGATAGCTGTGGAATGAGAACTCCATACACATCACTTAGGCTTAATTATAAATGAAGTCTGGTTCTAGTTTCAACACCCAATGCAACCCTTCCTTAAATTCATGACATTCTTAGGTAAATTTGGCCAAAGAGACTGACTTTGCCCTCTTTAAGTTCGCATCTCTTCCTTGATTTCTCTGGTACTGCTTTGCTTCCTTACTGAAAGATAAGCTTATAAGGTAGAACTTCTCTCTATTTTGTGTATTTCTGAATTTCTTACTCCTGGATGGTGCTAAGTCTTATTACTATGTAAACTATCTCTCTCTCTTGCTCTCTCTCATGACGGTAGTTAACTCAGGTTTTTCTGTATAATAATCACACATTTGCTTTTATGTAGCCTACAGGTAGACTTTATATATATATAAAATACATATACATATATAAATACATATATACACATATATAAACATATGTGTTTATTTAGATTTATACACACAAATTTTTATATATATATAAAATATATTATATATAAAATACACACACATACCATACACCAGACATATCAGCTTTTCTTTTTTTACTAACATGTCACCATTGTGTTTATTCTAGTTTTAAGGAGTAATTTCTTTCGGTATAGTCAGGAATTTTTGATCTAAAAATAATTTCCACAACTTAGCAGCTGGTGGTACAGGGCAAAATAATGAACCTCTCTGAGCTAAAGTTTTCTCACCTGTAAAGTTATAATGCCTGTCTCACAGGTTGTTGTCAGATTTAAATACAATAATATACATGAAGTATTTAGTACAATGTCTGGCATCTAGTATATGCTCAATAAATGCTATCAACATTTTAAAGGTGGTCTTATACTCCTTTTAAGACTGCGATGAAGGAGACATGATAATTGCAAGGTTATGGAATCGTTTTATGCCAAACAGAATGGCTGGCCAGATCTCCTGACTATGAGATCCTGCATGGGTGACAAAGCCTGATCAGCCATAATTGAATTGCTTATTCTGGCTTTATTTAACAATCAGTTCTGCACAATTAGTTGCTATCAAACTATTCAAAATTAATGAAGTTCCTTCTAGTGAAAGAGTACTATGTAAGTTATACTTTTATTATTTAAAATGTTATAGTGGGATTTAATACAAGTTCTAAATCAAGATTCCTTCCCCATACCCAAAGTTAAAATACTGGTTTAAAAAATTGGTTGTATCAAAGCAAGCAATATGGTTTTGCATTTCAATACCCTGGTTTCACTGAATTCTAGGTTTCAAACATTTTTTAAATGTCCCTTATTTCTAAGTTAATTTTTCAGGAATATAAGACTACATGGGTGTAGGGAAAACAGTACCAGAATTATCTTTGGATATTTACCTGAAATGCCCCCAAACAACTGCTTCAAAGTGTCAAAAACATGCAGGTGTCCAGTCTACAATCCTCCAAAAATTCAATGAAAAAAAAATGCTAGAAAGTCGCAGCTCCTCACTTGATGCACTACCGAGTTGTATCCCACAGTCTCACCACGTTCTAGGGGGAGTGCTTGGCTTTGGCAAAACTGGGTCCACGTCTCCGATGCACCTCAGCTGCTGGAGCTCCGTAGTGTTCCCTTCTGACAGGCATGGCTTCTCCATTCACCATAGTCCACCCTGGACCCACTTCTGCCATTTCAGTTATCTTCTGTGCCCCTGAGGCATTAGATTTGGGGATTTTATCTTTACTTCCAGAAAGTGGAACAAAGACACTCTACACATAAAAGTTAGGCAACTTACTCAAAAAATGAGATTCTATGGAGCTACATGTGTGGGAGAAATGGGACATGTACCAAGGCAAGGGAGAGAATACTGTAGGTGAGCAACTATATGTGGGAGAGGGGCTGGAGTACAGAGGAGTCGAAGGCTGTGGGCAGCTGTAAGAGAAGTTTTTTTTTTTTTTCCTTAGTTTTTTGATATAATGTTCCATGATTCATTATTTGCATATAACACCCAGTGCTCCATGCAATATGTGCCCTCCTTAATACCCATCACCTGTCTCAGTCCCCCACCCCCCTTCCCTATGAAGCCCTCAGTTTGTTTCCCAGAGTCCATAGTCTCTCGTGGTTCATTCCCCCTTCTGTTTACCCCGCCCCATTCTTCCCTTCCTTCTCCCACCAATCTCCTGCTATTTTATGTTCCATAAATAAGTGAAACCATATGATAATTGTCTTTCTCTGCTTGACTTATTTCACCTAGCATAATCTCCTCCAGTCCCATCCCTGTTGTTGCAAATGTTGGGTAATCATTCTTTCTGATGGTTGAGTAATATTCCATTGTATATATGGACCACATCTTCTTTATCCATTCATCTGTTGAAGGGCATCTCGGCTCCTTCTACAGTTTAGCTATTGTGGACAATGCTGCTATGAACATTGGAGTGCAGGTGCCCCTTCTTTTCACTACATCTGTATCTTTGGGGTAAATACCCAGAGAAGTTTTTATTGCTAACAGCAGTCAGGGGGTTCAGATTGGTCCCTGGGACGTTATTTTTAAATCAGTCATGTCTAGAGGATTTGTTAGGGATGGAATTCATGAACTGAGGGAGATTAACCATTTATTTGCTTCTACCTATTGCTTATATCTAGCCCATCTTTATGCCTTACTTCTATCATTTGCTTTTGGAATATTTGCTATAAGTTTTCTTGAAAAATATTTATATACCACTCAAAGGATTTTACCCACAGTAACCCAGTGTTTCTCAACCAGGAGCAATGTTTGTAAATAACTTTATGGTTGTCACAATTTGTGTGTGTGTGTGTGTGTGTGTGTGTGTGTGTGTTGGGGGTAGGGGTTGTTACTACTCCATCTAGTGGGTAGAAGTCAAAGATGATGCTTAACATTCTTTAGTGCATAGGACATCCCCTCTCCTCAAATCAGGAATTATTTAGCTAAAAATATCAACAACACCAATGTTGAAAAACCCTGTATTCGTTCATTAATCTTCAAAATAGCCCTATGAAGTAGGTACTATTATTATCCTAATTTTATAGATAGCAATGTGAGAGTCAGAGCGGCTAACTAACTGGCTAAAGCTCACACCGTTAAGTGGTAAAGCTGGTATTCAAGACTAATCAGCCTGTCTCTATAATCCATGCTTGATCACCACACCAAACTCTCTCTCTCATGGTTCACGTGCAAATTACCTTGTTATTTTGAAATCTTACCAAAAAAGATCATACTTCATCTCATTCCATTTCCTTACCTCGGCACAGAACAACGTAGACTGTGCTGGTTTTGTCCTGTGTTGCCCATCCCTGCCGTGGAGGTCTCATTATTCCACTGGAGTAGGAAGGCCAGCTGCAGGGAGGTGACCCCTGTCCTAAACTGGTCTCCATTCATAGTGCATCCTTAACCTTACTCTCTCGGATTAGTCGATAGCATGGTCTCTTTATCTTCTTCTTTATGGCTTCTAGACTTTTGGCTACTTTCAAACTCATTTATGTATGATTCAGAAGGTAGATGATGGGGAAAATCAAATGAATCCATTTTGTGACAAGTTAGCATCGCTGGAGAAGGTGTGAATACACAATTTGGAAAATTATGAATCAAATTAAAGTCAGCCCACTGTATGTGCATTCTTTAAATAAAACTTCTTGACATACAGATGGCCAGACACATGAAAAATGTTAAACGTCACTCATCGTCAGGGAAATGCAAATCAAAACCACAATTTATATCACCTTATACCTGTCGGAATGGCTAGAGTCAAAAAGGAGAAATAACAAGTATTGGCAAGGATGGGAGGGGTAAATGATACTTCCTGCACCGTTGGTGGAATGTAAATTGGTGTAGCCACAATGGGAAAGTGTATGGAGTTGCCTCAAAAAATTAAAAACAGAAATACTTATATAATCCAATAATTCCACTCCTGGATTTCTACCTAAAGAAAATGAAAACACTAATTCAAAAAGATGAATGCACCCCTTTGTTTACTGCAGCATTATTTACAAGAGCTGAGATATAGAAATAGCCCAAGTCTCCACTGATAGATGAATAAATAAAGAAGATGCAGTTTATTTAATGGAATATCACTGGGTCACAAAATAGTATGAGATCTTGCCATTTCTAACAACGTAGATGGACCTAGAGGGTATTCTGCTAAGTGATATAAATTAGAGAAAGACAAATACCATGTGATTTTACTTATATGTAGAATCTAAAAAAATAAAGCGAATAAACAAAAAGCAGAATCCTACCTATAAATACTGAGAACTGTTGGTTGCCAGAGGAGAGAAGGGTAGGGGGATGAACAAAATGGGTGAAGGGGAGTGGGAGGTTCAGGCTCCAAGTTACGGAATGAATAAGCCATGTGAAAAAAAGGTACAGCATAGGAACGATACTCAATTGTATTCCAGTATTATAATGGTGACAGATGATAGCTACACTTACGGTGAGCATAGCATAATGTATAAGCTTATTGAATCACTATTTGTATACCTGAAATTAATGTAACATTTTGTGTCAACTATATTCAAATTTTTAAAAAATAAAATAAAATGAAACTTCTTAGGTCCTTATATTTCCTTTGATAACTCTAAGTTAAGTATAAACATATTATTTGACAGTTGCAAAAATTTATGGGAAATTGAATAAGTCCACCACTACCTGAAAAATTAAAAATACAACTGGGGATTCCATGTTACCTCTCTGTAGTACAGTGTGTAAAATTCCCTGGGAAAACACAGGATTTCCAAGAAATATGTGAATTCTGTCACATAAAAGATTTGAAGGAAAATATATCAAAGTATATGTTTTTTTAAAAAGCTACTCTTACGTTGGCAAAACACTTGGCGTCCA
The DNA here is from genome assembly GCF_002007445.2 of Ailuropoda melanoleuca. NCBI lineage: Eukaryota > Metazoa > Chordata > Mammalia > Carnivora > Ursidae > Ailuropoda > Ailuropoda melanoleuca. The sequence goes on along the minus strand of NC_048222.1, from coordinate 106,424,923 downwards.
TCAAAAGATGTGTGGGTGGACAGCCTTGCACTCAGTAAATCAGAAACAGGGAGTAACAATTAGGCTTCTTTTTACTTTCCTCCACAAAGCCGAATTGCTGGTTCTAAGCATGTGCTGGGAAACCATGATACTTCGAACTATAACTGCCTAGATCTTCCGATGCCACGTCATGGATGGCCTGTGCCCTGGAATTAGCCAGTGTGGCGTACTGTAACTGAATACAACTCCCTTGTCTTTACAGCTCTCATTTCAATGCAAGCATCATTACCAACCCAGGCTGTGTGCAGGGATGCAAAGGAACTATATGCATAGGGAAACAGAAAAGAGAAGAAAGAGAAGGAAACCAGTGAAAGAAAATTGGCCAAGGCTTGAGTCCTCCAGAAGTTAGAAAGAAGAGGGGAACCAAAAAAAAAAAAAAAAAAAAAAAAAAAAAAAAAAAAAAAAAAAAAGGCCAGTAAGGCAGGAAAAAAAAAAAAAGCCTAGGAACGTATTGTCTTCCAAAGGTCAACAGAAAAAGTAGGTGATGGTAGATAAAATAAGCAATTGTATCAAATACTGTTTGATACATTGATTCAGGCCTGCTAGGAGTTGGCCATTAGGATTTGGCAACATGGTGTCAACGGTGGCGTCAGGATAGGAAACTTACAAGACCAGGCTGAACAGGGAGAGGTGTTTAGCTGAGGCATCCCAAAGCAGAGTAATTCATGGAAAGAAACTAATCCCATGACTGGGAAACCAGGCCTGAGTGCCAGTTAGAAAGAACTGCATCTGTGTGCAGATCTATCCCCATATACTTCTAACCTCCGTTTAGAAGTGCTGACCCTGTCACATACCTTGCCCCTGTGTAAGGCCAGCTGCACTGGATTCCATTTCTCCTTATCTTCTCAAGGTTTTTGCTCCTTCCTGCATTTATCCTTCATCTCTCTCATCTTTTTCTTTGATCTTGCTTACTTCTTCCAGGTTAAGTCTAACAGCGTACAAACGAGCTGCATTATTTCCAATCTAAACCACAAAACAAAATAAAACCAGCAAGCCTCACTTGACCCCATGTGCCCCACCAGCTCTTGCCTATCTATTTGCTCCCTTTTATGGCAAACATCCTCCAAAGAGGTGACTTTGGACTTACCGTCTCTTCTTTGTCTTCTCATATCTGCTTTTCCCAATCCAGAGTTTGTCCCTAGACTCTATACCAGAACAACTCTTATTAAATTTTAATCACCCCTGATGGAAGAGCAAGGATTGATGTTAGATTCAGAATGGCAAAGAGTGAGAGAGAAGGCGGAGGCCCTTCCTGCCCAGAAATGTCCAGACTCTGTTTCTGAGTCTCTCTTTTGTTCTGTGATACCATCCTCATATCGGAAAATGTGCTCAGACCGTATTTTAAGTGTTTTCTTGTTAATCTAAGCTGACAATTTGGAAAAAATAAATTTTGTTTTTTCATCCCTTTGAGAATTGGGATTCTGGAACCAGCCACTGTTGGTCTCCACTCACATTTAGCTGCAGAGGAAAGAACAGAAAACGTTGCAGGTGGTCTTTGCCTTTTGAATATTGAAACTTGCTGCCTACAGACCATCATTCTTCAATTAAGCCAGGCCCGTGACAAACAGTAGAATTGCAAAGTTTTTATCAACAGTGAGTCGGAGGCTAAACTTCTAATTCTTCTCTGTTAGGTGTATCTTGGCTAATGGATATGTGTGTATGCAAAAGCATCATGGCCCTCCCGCATTTGGGTGAGGGAGGGGCCAGAACACCAGGACACGAGTCTGCTTCTCAGTTGGCTGGAGAAAATTTATCCTATCAAAACGTTTCTCCAAATATGGTTATCAAGTACCTTGCATCATTTTGCTGAAAGTCTCTAACATTAAGTAGAGAATTCCATTGTAGATCTGTAAAATATTCAGCTATAGAAGGGGTGTCCACCCTCCCCAGTAAGCAAACTCAATCTTAGAAATTGGCCCTCTAAATTCCAGTGTGGGAACCTGTGTGGTTTATGCTCTCATTGCCAAATTTATTTAGACATTCAAAAATTTGCTTTTTAATGGAAAGATAAGCAAACAGTTTGCTAAATAAACTTAAATTTTCAATTTATTTTCAGAAAGTGATAATCATTTCTGGTTCCCAGGCAACATTGAATTGAGTTAAAGATGCAGACAGTGTCAAATGAGAGGGGCTGAAGATTCTAGCATTGGATCTATTCTAACGTACTTGATAAGAATGAAGAATGCCGGGGCGCCTGGGTGGCGCAGCGGTTAAGCGTCTGCCTTCGGCTAAGGGCATGATCCCAGCGTTGTGGGATCGAGCCCCACATCAGGCTCCTCTGCTATGAGCCTGCTTCTTCCTCTCCCTCTCCCCCCTGCTTGTGTTCCCTCTCTCGCTGGCTGTCTCTATCTCTGTCAAATAAATAAATAAAATCTTAAAAAAAAAAAAAAAAGAATGAAGAATGCCGCTGGGCCCTGAGCGATCTTTGGCACTGAGCCAGTCTAATACTTGAGGAAGGCAGCATCAGCCACGTAAAATAACCATCCAGTGTTTTGAGGCTGGCCCAGAATGAGCTTAATCAGACTCACAAGTTAAAATGTCAAAAACGAAACACCAGAACAGGTGGCTTGTAGATGACCCAGTAGGAAAAAGCAGAAATCATACGGTGGAAAGAATACTGGGCTGGAATCCGGTGTCCAGTTGAGCTCCCCCGCGTACCTTGCAACTGCAGGACTGAGGAAACTGCACTCCCTCTGAGCTCTTTAGTGGGGGTGATAGTGTTGTGCCTGCTGGCTGCATTCCTGCAATCCTTCACAGAGGCAACAAAGCTTTGTGTGAGGTGAAATGAAACATAGTTGCCACAAGCCAGAGCTCAAGAGCCCCACCCAGGTCCCATTGACCGATGCCAGGCAAGTTACTCAGTCTCTTTTTGCCTTCCTTTGCTCAACTGTAAAACAAGGACAACCACTGGAGGTGTCCCTGTAGGACAATTTTAAGGATGAAACGAGTTGATTCTACAAATGGTTATTGGAGTCCCTGGTAAACAGCGAGTATGGCTGTGAGTTGCCGCATCACGCCTGGCCCTCGGTAGGATGCGGGGAAAAGACAGATTGGGCCCTTACCCTTGGAGAATTGGCTGTGGAGCCAGCTGTGTGCACAGGCAACTTTGGATACTTACTTTACGAATCAAGTGACATCATAAACGGGAAAAAAAAAAAAAGCTTTAAAGTTCTTTACAAACACAAGGCATTATTATTATTACTTGAATTCACCACACCCCCAAGGAAGAAAAATGACTTTAATGATGTGCATTAAACTAAATAATGCAGAATTTAATTAGTTTAAACTGTGGGATTCTGTATGAAAGACTTTTTAGGTGGGCTGTAGCATTGCTTTTAGGAAATAATGAGTCCATTTTAGGGTATTAAATGAGTTCCTAATGCCTAAAAGAATGAATGCCCCCTGCAGAGCCCTCCTTCAGACTGGCTTGGCACTAGGGCAAAGAGAGCTCCTTGTTACCCAGACAGCTCTTCGTCCTTCCAATAAGTCATCTCGTTTGTACAGAGAAAACCAGGCATTCGGGGAACTCTGCTTACTTACTAGTTTCCGTGCTACTTTTTAAACAGGTTTAACCCTGTCAATGTTTTTGTTTATTTAGAGGCTTTGAGTGTTTTCCAGTGTAATTTTTTATAAACTTTTAGTTGTCTAGACTGGCACAAGAAATTATTTTTTGAAAGTAAATTGATTCAAACATTGGTTCAGTGCATGTCAATTATTAAGCTGACAGCTGAACTCTTGGATCTCTTGATGATTTAAATATTAATGTAGACTTATGTGTTATGTCCAATACAATCAGAAAGGAAATGGATGTACTCCAAATAGCGAGCATTTGATAATGTGCACGGTCTGAAACGCCCAACAAAGAGGTTCGCAAGGGAAGGGGACATTGCAATATTTGCCCTAACATCGTGTCAGCCACGTGGCTTCTTACCCATTCCTAGAAAAGTTGAATCTAATTTCGTGGAAGATCCTTCCATTTAGCTGCATCTAAACATAGATGGCTTTTGGATTCATAGGTGGGGCTGCAACAAAACAGGCATTTTTCTTTGAAATAAAATCTCTAGCACTTCAAGCAGAATCTACTTTCAGAAAATAATGGGCTCCAAGCTTCTTCCTGTTATCATGAAAGGGAATCTTTGGAATGGAGTTAAGTCAATAGTAGGCCTTTGATGGATTCAAATGCCCCGGTAGTCTTTAAAAATTAAATGTATTAGGAAATACAAATATAAGGGGTCCCTGGGTGGCTCAGTTGGCTAAGCATCTGACTCTTGGTTTTGATGCAGGTCATGACCTCGGGGTCCTGGGATGAGTCCTGAGTCGGGCTCTGGGCTCAGTGGGGAATCTGCTTAAAGATTCTCTCTCTCCCTCTCCCTCTGTCCCTCCCCCTGCTCATGGATGTACTCATTCTCTCTCAGATAAATAAACAAATAAATCTTTCTAAAAAAGAAAATACAAACATAAACTAATTGTTGCCCATGTTTAAAATCACAAGTATTAGGTAGCATTCATCAAATTTCATATTCTATATTCTTTAGTGAGAGATAAATGGTAATAGGATAAACCCCAAGAATTTGCAGATATGATTAAATTGATAAAATGTAGAAAGAGATAGTTATAAAGAATGAACTCTGAGTAGAAAAGCCAGTAATTATCTAGTAATATCAAGTCTGCCATAGCTTATCTTTGTACAAAATGGTAGATCAAGAAAGTTTTTCTGAGAGAAAATTTTAAAAAAGAATTTGCAACGAAGCACTTTGGAGTTGGACCTGGGATTGAACCCTGTTTCTAATACTTATTAATGTGTAATCGTGAACAAATCATTTAAACAAGTCACTGTGTTTTCTCTGGAGATACTATATAATAATATCTACTTTTTAGAACTGAGAAGAAAGAATGTGATAATGTAATTTATGAAAAGTATCTGGTTCATATATATATATATATCATATATGCGTATGTCTGTGTATGTGTGTGTATACACATTTTTTGCACATACTTCCTCCCCCTTATGTATATAGAAATTGAGACCTTGACTCATGAGTTTATATCTCTAGGGGCACATAGAGTTCTTCAAAGCAGAATAAGCTTTGAATTGAAGACAAATATTTTAAAGTTACTCATGGTTAATGTGATCTTCACAAAGTTCAATAAGTCAGTAGTGCACTCTAATTCTCATTTCCAAAAATTCTCAGGATGCTCTAATTGATTATTTCAATATCTGATTAAACATGATCATAAATCTCCCCCCCCAAAAAATATGTGTGGTCGCATTCAAGTGAAATAAACCACAAACCAGCATGATAGAAAACTGAGGAAGTCTTCAAGATGCTAAAACTGGAAGAAAACCAATTAACTTGGAAAGCAGGTTAAACGTAAGTACAGCAGACAACTGCTGGTCTTTATTTAGTATTGGTGAGTGGGAGAGAAATGTCTGTTCCATTCACAATGTAAACCAGACCTTGCAATAGACATCAACATATTAGCATACCCAAAACTTTGATTCGGTACTCTAGATTTGATTTTCCTCTAACCCATCCTTTGCTTTAGCTTACATGTTTTGCTAGGCAATAATAATGATAAAAATGCCTCTTCCTGAAATTCTTCCAAGCATTATTTGAGACTAGCAGTCTCCTTTCAGAATCGGTAGCAATGCAAATGTGATCCTACTAATAATAACACACGCACACGTACTGTCTCTCCTAGCCCATGTGAGGGATAAGGATAATTACAAGATGCAATCTTTGATTTCAAGATGTTTACAAGATAGTTTGGGAAAATATTATTTAGGATTAGGTTACTTTATGAGCAACAAAAATTCAAAATAGCAGCTTAAACAAGTGTGTTTGTTCCTAGTACTGCTGTATGAAACTATCACAAATCGAGTGACTAAATAGCAGAAATGTATTATTCCCTCACAGCTCTGGAGGGCACATGTCCAAAATCAAGGTGTTAGCAGGGCCATGCTCCTAAAGGCCCTGATGGAGAGTCTTTCCTTACCTTTTCCAACTTCTGGTGGCTTCCCACCTTCCTTGTAGCTGGATCACATTAATTTCTGCCTCTTGTCTTCACATCCTTTTCTTCTCTGTGTGTCTGAACCTTCTCCGCTGTGTGTCTCCCCACACTGTGTCTGCTATAAGAACACTTGTAATTGAATATGGGGCCCACCTGGATAATTCAGGATGATCTCATCTTGAGATCCTTAACTTAATTACATTTGTAAAGACTTTCTCCAAATAAGGTTACATTCATAGGGTTCTAGGGATTAGGATGTGGACAGATCTTTTGGAAGCCATAATTCAACCTACTACAACACAGTAGAAGTTTATTTCTTTCTTATAAAATCTAGGCAGAGAGCCAAAGGCTGATAGGATTCTCCACAGTGTGTCAGCAACCCAGATTCTTACTATCTGGTTTCCCTGCTAAAACCAGCTTCCTTTCTTAAGACCAGTTTACAATCCAAGATGGCTGATTTAGCCATCACGTCTGATTTTGAGCCAGTAGAAGGAAAACTAGGGTTCATGAGAGAGTTCTAAATGAATTGCAGAGCTGTTGCCCCTGGTGTCTCAGACTCCACCTTATAGAAGAAATAAAAACTCCATCTTTTAGTACTTGATAAGTTAAACTAGCTTTTCTATTACCTTCAGCAAACATGTTCTTAAGCAAAACCAGGCCCATAAAACGCATACACATATTAAAGGCTATTAAGCCATGCCAAGCATCACATCATAGGGAACTGTGCTAGAGTCCAGAAGAGGGGAGAACTCTGTGGTGTGAAGGATCCAGAAAGAGCTTGTTCCTGACCATTATCAGAATTACCAAGATTGGCAACGGGGGGAAAAATGAACTTCCAGATGATGTTGAGACTTAATTGATCTTTCTTTTTTTTTTTTAGATTTATTTATTTGACAGAAATAGAGATAGCCAGCTAGAAAGGGAACACAAGAAGGGGGAGTGGGAGAGGAAGAAGCAGGCTCATAGCGGAGGAGCCTGATGTGGGGCTCGATCCCATAACGCCGGGATCACGCCCTGAGCCGAAGGCAGACACTTAACGACTGCGCCACCCAGATGCCCCAATCTTTCTTGACCATAAAATCTAACAACTTGGAGTTTTGTAGTTACTTTTTACCTATAATCACTTAGATTGTGTGTTGGGAACAAAAAATACCATTCTAAAAGGACTCTATTGTATCCTTCACCTCTTAGTTTCTGTAGTGCTGATAGAGCTTAGCCAGGAAAGCAGAACCAGAGGAAACCTAAGATTTACCTAAATTATCAGGGCACCATCTGAGGAACAACAACAACAACAAAACAGATCTGGAAGATAAAAAGAGAGGTAGAGGGTCTGAGTTTGGGGGGAACAGAAAAGAGTTTGGGGGAGCTGCTGCTTTAAAAGAAAATGCTCCCCACCCCCTGCTTGTCCCACATTTGCTGCCACTCACAAGAGAATTCAGAACAGGATTATACCATTACTGAAGGTTTTTGAAGTAGCGTTATAGACAGCAAGTCTTAACACAAGGACAAGAAAATACTAGCACCTCTAAGGCTAAAGCAACAGCAACAACAAAACCTAACAAACCCTACATCATATAAATCTCAATTATGATCACTCAGGATTACCTTGAAGGTGGATAAGTATTTTTATTCAAGGGAGAGATGACTGAGAAGCAGGGCGCAGAGCTAACCACAAAAACATTTACGCCCTTAAAAAAACAGAAAAATGGAGAAGATGCAGAAAACACAATTATGGTATAAAATATTGTTTTTTTGCATGTTAGTTTCAATAGCATTCTACCTTTACTGCTTTTTTAAAATGTCATGCACAGTATGTAAACACCCACTGTGAGTATTTTTCCACAAATTAATTTTCCCTGTGCTGAAAGGAGCTCAGAGATTACCTACCTGTGGCACAGGCACTTGGTATTTACTTTGCTACACAGCACCATCTGGTGGCAAAAGCTGCGAATTTCAGACACAGGGTCCCTGGGTTCTAGAGAGTCACCAGGGCACATACCTTGATGTGTAAACCCAATTGAAAATAAGTAAATACACTGACTGTCTTTAGGAACATTTGTCAAAGTTGAAGATCAAGTTATTTGTTAATTATTCTCCTAATTAGTACTCCTAATATATAATTAATGTATTTCCAATAAAAATGAACTATTTTATCAACAAATTGATTCTTAATAGTAACAATTCTCAATCTGCATAACACTGGAGTTTTTAAAGTCCTATTCTTATTTACTAACGCACAAGATGGCTATGGATATTATGCCTTCCTCACAAATGGGAAATGAAGCTCTGGTAGGTTAAAGAAATTGCTCAAGCTCACAAAGTTTAAAATAATGGTGCTGCAGACGCCCAAATAAAAACTCTCTGTTACTAATCTGTGTGTTTTCTTCACAATGATCCTGTTTCCCTCTGCTTAAAAGGAAAGGAAACAGTTTCAGTTGAAGCTAGATTGAAGATATAGCTTTAACAGAAGGTGGTCTTTTGAATTAGGGGGCATGTCATTAAGTAACAGTCCCATGCCTCCATTGGTAGAATCTGCAGGAGGCCTCAGCAAACTTGGTGGAGACAGCTGTGCATTCTTCAAGATGAGCACCTGATTTTTTTTCTTGTTTTCTTCCCAGCCCTTGTATTTACATATATGAAACACCATCTCTCTGTCTTTGTGTTTTGCTCAGCTGCCCCATCTTGGGATTTACTCTTTATAACTGCTTTTTGATCAGAAGCAACACCTGGTTTTCAGTAGCCCTTCAGGTGGCCCCTCACTCCCTCCTGGTAGATGTATTTCTTTCAGAGTTAATCAAAGAATGATATTTAAGGTGGCATCTCTTATTAGGCACCTAGATGACTTATGCCGTTCAAATCAATGAGACCTTTTCGACCCTAATATCTGTTGCAGTGATTTATGGAGTACAGCCTTGAAATTTAATTATGGTGATGTTTCAGAGGTTGATGGACAGCTCTAAGCATCTTGCTTTAACATCATTAGACAGTCCCAAGTTTCAGTGCTGTAAAAGATTACAGATCAGTCTACGGCATGTCTTACCTTCATTATGATCTATAGGTATAAGCCGACATTTCTCAGACTCTGTCGAAAGGTTTTTTATCTTGTGAGAAACTACTGAAATTTAAGGGCCTTTTTTTTTCCCCCAAAGCCCATTTAAACCTTATGGGTAGGGTCCTGATGCTTTCGGTAAGTATTTTGGTGGTTCCTTTATGGTTGCTCACATTCTTAGACTTGAGCAAAGAGTCCTAAAACCATTCCAGGAACAAAGCTGGGACTTATTAATGTATGCATTTAAAATAACCTCCTGAGAAAAATGATTATGCATTATGATGTTTAATCTTTATTGGTTCATCAGAATCATTTGAAAATACATTTCAAAATTTATCTCAAAATGCAAAATATTTTCTTTCCTACAGCTACCAGACCACTGAAAACCCCAAATTTCCCTTTTTCTTTTTGCCATTTATCATCAGCAGCAATAAAGATTTTGGAATTAGAACTTAGGTAGCAATTTTGGGATGATGTATTAGCCTTTCTTCAGCTATGTTTGCTCTAGAGAGGTGATTAATAAAAATGTCAGTTCATTTGTAAACTAGGAATATGTAACACAGAAAAGAAGACACATAAAAGAAGTGATACTGCCATTTCCAGAGCCTTGGTTTCAGACCCTAAATGAACTTTAGTTGGGTAATGGCCATCACTGATAAACCCTGGAAGTAATATTCCCTAAAGTGACAGAAAATACAGTGGGATCCATCTCTTTTCAAGGTGAAGAAGTTGCTTACTCTGTTTCAAGAGCTCAGCATACAAATACAGCTTACAAGGAACTTTAAACTGATCACTAAAACTTGTGTATATTCAACTGTTAAATCAGAAGGAAGTGTGTGGTGTTGATCAAGCCCAATAATCACCGTTTAATAACACTGGAGAGACAGCAGCATGATGAAAAGGATACGGATAGTATAAATCAACTGAAGAAATTTTGAGCCAAAGACCTTCATTTTTAAAAGGCAGAGATTAAAATCACTAAGCTAATAAGATCTGCTCAGGGACCTAGAAATGTCAGCCAAAAATATGGAAAACGTATCTCCCAAGAGTAAGCTTTACTAGGTTGGTTTATAAATAATAGTTATCTGCTGAAAACAGACCATTAAGCTTGCTGTTTAGCTTAAAGGTAGTATTGAGTTGGAATTCTATATATGAGATGTCTTATTCATATATTAATGTTCATGTCTAATGGATAGGAAAAGAAATAAATATTACAAATGGATTCTGCATTAGTTTCCTAGCTCTTGTCTGACATCTGGCATTCACTTTCTGCTCCAAATAATACTGCTTCGCAAATGTCTCCCCTGACCCAAGACCCTCAAAAGGTACCGTTTGTCCATGGGGTAGCCCTTTCGTACTACTTTGACTACCTAAGATATTGATATGATCTATTGATTTGGCAGTCATCCCAAACTGATTGGAGGTTAAAGAACAGACTAGCGTCCTAATAATTTTATCTCCAAGGCTTACCTCCTTCCAGGCAAACAGCAAGTGCTCAATACAAAATTGTTGATCCTTGTTAATTCTCTCACTATGACTCAACATAAGCATACCTCCAACCCAGCTGATCAATTTCTGATCCCCAGACACTGAAAAGCACCCCCCCTTTGGCTTGGCCTCCACCATATCTCCTTTCACGAGGTTCTGATTCCTCTTTACTTTTTAACTCTTTCCATTTTTATATGATAAAGTCTATAAGACATCCCAGAAAACACAAATATTTCTCTCCTTTCTCTTCCTACGGCATTTAGGATTTTCCTCAATTCTCCTAGCTCATATTAGTACATGTTATCTTGTGTCATTGCTTATGTTTTTACCTTGCAATCGAAATTCCTAAACAAGATTGAGTCTCTTCCAGGACAGGAGTCCTATCTTGGGTTTGGTAACACAAGTTACCTCGAGTGCTGCATTAGCATTCTCAGGTGCTCAGTAGATATGAGTTCAGAGAATGCTGGCTTGGTGCTCATCTAATGATAACAGAGCATAATAAAAATGAAGCCCAGTGCATGGCAGGCAGCACACGTATAAACTATGAACAATATCTTGATAAATTATGTGAAGGTCCAGGCTGATAACATGTAATGCAAAAGGATTTGATGAAATTAATTTTTAAAGATAATTAGAATCATTACAGTGAAAAAGTCGTGCAAAGTTCTACTCATCATTCAATATGTTTTTAAAAAAATTGCCACTTTTTCTCAAAAGAGTCCCTTATCCATTTCCCTCCCCTTCCCAGCCAAATTAGAAGGAATGGTTTCCTAAGATAAATACTCAGAACATAGCATTTATTTCTCAAGTATTGGTTTCTTCTCAGCCATACTTGAGGTATCATCTCCACTTTGGAATGTACTTAATTGAACATAATGTGTTCTGTCCTCTTCTAAGCAATAAGGTATTTGAGGGAAGGAAATCAAGTTTAATTTATTTTTGAAACAATCCCAACACTTAGAGCATGTCTTACCTATAGCATGTCCCAGGCGTATGCCTGCATGCCTACATGAATGAATGAGGGTCTATACTGTTACTCTAGGGTCTATACAATTAAAATTCTGGTGACTAACAACCTGGAGATTCTTGATTCCTAGAAGAACACTTTTTAATTTCATTGTCTCCAAAATCACCATGCCTCTGACATTTGATGTGTACATTTAATGTTGTTATTGTTGGGGTGTGTGTGTGTGTGTGTGTGTGTATGTGTGTGAAAACAGTTATTAATTGATGGCACGCCTTAGAATAAATAGCATCTTTGAATTGAGAAACCAGAATACAAGTCAAACTTCTAACTTAAAGATCAGCCATTGGTTTTACATGTATCTGCAAGAAAGAGTGCATGGTTGAATGTAAGGTGAAGATTCTCCATCTTCCCAAAGAGGAGCAGATTTCTTTTTTCAATACATTGCACCCCTGGAATGAAATGAGTAAGTATTTGCTATGACTAGAAAACATAATCATCTCTAAAAAAACTGCAAGAATTGTTTAAAAGAGAGCTAGCCAACTGCCCACCCTTCTTCCTGCATTCCTTTGTTCTCAGATGTTAATCTGTTTTCTTCCATGCCCCCATTATCACTGCTATTCATGGCCATCTTTAAATATAGTTGGATCACTTAGTTCTGTCTTCATTCATGTTTTGCCTGAACCTTCTCATTCATGATAAAGACTAGTTACTTTCGATGTGTAAAATCTTGGATTCATAGCCAAACAACAGTTGGCCAGTTTGCAAATTAAATCCTTGGTTATAAAGAGTTCCAGGAAAGAACAGAAAATGTGGATCACATAGTGTACCTAGAATTCTACTTCTAGAAACACATTCCCTGGCACTGGATGTGCTGACGGTATGATGTGAGCATAACCTTAGTCACAAAGGACAACAGGCTAAGCTGCCCACATTGTGAGCAAGAAATAATCAAGAATAGAGAACCCTTTCTGATCCCTTGGCACCTACTGTGGGATTATCCGTAAGGTTTATAAAAGCAAACAGAGGAGAAAATGCATTAATTTTGGGTAATGACCAGGACAGCCAGTTAAGTATATATGTTCAAGAAGTGTCTGATAAAACGAGATGTTATTCTTTCTTTGGAATATGTGTGGGAAATGCTGTTGTTTATTTTTCCTTTTTCATAGCATAGCAGTCTAACCACTCCATGTGTGTGTGCATGTACCTGGGTAGGGATGAGTAAGCAAATGATAAAGAACATGTATTGAATCAAATCCTAGTTTGAAGTGTGATCTTTGCTGTAAAAGACTGCAATTGTCCCTGATGAGTCTAAAGAGTTAATTTTTTTTTCTAGCATGATTTCATTTTACATCCCAAAGAATCAGATTACTCCCAGAAAAATGCCACTTAAATGGGAAAAATAAAAAGAGGCAAGAAAGGGATAGACAAAAAAGCAGGCTTGAATGCATAATGAATGCTTTGCAACTCATTGATAGACAACCCTTAAAACAAAGCATTGTTGTGTAAAATGTTCTAGAGAAAAGAATTCAAGAGTTTATCAAATGAGTTATTGGAGAAGAATTTTTTTTAAATCTGCCAGAAATGTACCAGGCCATTATTGCATCTTATAAATTATTTATTATTCTTAGATATGTCATAAAGCCCAACACAAATAAAGAAAAAATGCTGACAAGACGGAAACATCATTGTGAATATAGAGATAGCTTCCTGATGCCTCGCAAAAATGTTCCAGGAATCTCTGCACCCTGCCCGCCACATTCTCACCACTTACATAGCTTGCTTCTTTGTATTTGAGGATGCCAGCACTTTCCTTTCCCAACAAGACCACCCATTCCCATTTCTCTTTGCATGACTAAGCTAATAGACCACAAACCATTTTTGCTTGAGTGTGTGTGTGTAAGAGAGAGAAAGAAAAAGAGAATTAACCACAAAAAATTAAGAAAAATGTGATAGTGAAAAGAAATCCATATTTAAAAACATCTATTAATATGACTGCCTCGTTTATTTGCGACTCTGCAAGATTTTGCCATTTCTCCCGGCTGCCTTAGCTATTCTCAAGTCTTACCTAATAAAGCAGTGACGTCTCCCTAGTCTTTCATTCGTATGAAGCAGGGTGATAAAGCATCATAAGAAAGGGTTTCATTTTCACATTGGGAAGACGTTAAGTATCTGACTGCAAAATATTTTTCTCCTTATTCACTTTTAAGGGTCTTATGAAAATGAGTATGGTTTTAAGTAAAAGCAGTAATTTCCAAGTTGCTTCGTCACATGAAGACATACTGCCTTCCCTCTCTTGCCTTACTCTGTGCCCGTTACTAATTTCCAATTCTGGAAGCACATTTTTCTCCCTCGTGGACTTTCTGGTGAATGGTTAGAACTAGATCCCAAATTCCCTTAGGACAGACGTTCTGTCTTATGTACCTTACTGTCCCTTGCAGCACTTCACCAAATGTTTACATGTCACAAGTGTTCCATAAATATTTGTTGATTTTAACGAGTACATGTGTGGACTGGGTTGCATAGACCCATTCACGTCCTACTAGCGTGCACTTAGAAAACTCTAGGGCACCAAATATCACTCTGCTTTATGTGACCTTCTCCAGGGTTGGTGTATGGGTTGTCGCAGCTCTATTCTTTTTTGTATCTGAGAAATCATACTAAATAGTACCGTCATTTGCTTTTTAACTCCTGTTCATAAGCACAACAAACCTATGAAAATAACTTCCCTGCTGTTAACTCTTAGCCAAGTGGCCCCAAATTTTCCTAGTTTTGTTTTCTTAATCTTGTATCAAAATAAATATACTTTTATTCTGTATATTTCTTCAGGATCATTCCTGCATATGTTGTTAAAGGGCTGCTCTGGCAATATTCAGATGAAATCAACTAAAGTATCAATGGTCCCATACTTAGGAGTAAGTTGAAAATTTGAGGCATTGTAGAAAGAAGCCTAGTGGGAACTGGGATATAGTGAGGGATGCCAGAGAAGGCTGAAGTTGCCTGTGAAAGATGTGGCAAAGGGGGGATTATTTCAATTTTATACTCTTCTTTTCACCACATTCAGGACCTTGGACAAAGTGAGACTCGGGTCACCAATTGGGTGTAAGGGCTTCTATGACTTTCACATAAACATGGACTGCAAGACAGGCAAGCAGCAAGCAGCTGGTAGGGAGGAAGGGAGGAAGGGAGGAAGCCTTACTTCTAACAGGCTGGGAGATTCCGGGTGTTTCTCCCCTTGACTGCAGCTTCTTCTATTGACAAGTGAAGGCATTAGGCTGGATTGTTTCATTTTTCAATCATTATTTTGTGTTCTATGGAATTGATCTTTGATACTTGTTTTCTGTAGAACCCGCATAATCTATCACTCCACAAGGACTCCCAAGAATGTCTCTCCCCCTGTTTTGGCCACTCTTTCATTTCAGGCCCTTTTCAATGCTTTCCCTACTTTACTGGCTAATTCACTCTGTACATTTAGTCTGTGCTAACCATGACTTTAACTGCAACATTTCCAGCTCTAGCATCTTCTAAGATGCCCTGTGATTAGGAAACATGACTCCTTACCTTAGCCTAGTTCTCTCCTCTGCCAGAGTGACATCTAGTTTTTTTATTTGTTCCTTACTGAGAAATTAGCTATTAACTGACTTCTTATCCCTTATGTCGAATTAATAGGTCTAAACACTTATTTCTTGATTTCAAACTTAACACTTGCTGGTGCAATTTTAATTCCTTTTCTAGATCATTATGCACAGCGATCTCTTTCCCTCCTAAATCTCCATGGTTCTTTCTCCTCCACTCGTTTCTTCCTTACCATTTATTGCCTCAATTATCTGGATCTGCCAGTTATGACTTATGTGGCTTTGGGCAAATGACAACTGCTTAAGTCTTCAGTTGCTCTGTTTAATGTGAATGACAGCTGCATACACTCACAAGGGGTTTTGAATCCCCTCCCATAGTACATGCAAAGCACTTTCTGCTGTGCTCAGGTCCTAAGAGTGACTAATACTGTCACCTAGAAAATATGAATATTGTCCTTTTCCATTATAAGGTATTTACTCTTAATTACAACAGACCACAAGACAAGGAAAAATAAAAGTAACCTAGAGGTCTGGGTAGAATGTCATGTGTATACAAACATGTGACTGCTCTTCTGTTGATGATAGAAATGACCAAAAGTATGTAAAAATGGGGAGCGTGAGGAATCTGTGGCAGAAAAAGACTTGGGGAAGATATCTTCATTATGGAATTTTCAAAATTTTCCTGATAGAAATAATGGCAATAAAACCACACTAAGAAGAGACACTCAGAGACATGTTCCAGCTCACCCGCCCACCATGAGATAAGGGTGGCCTTTTGAGATCCAAGCAGAAGAGCTCAGGGCCTCCATCAATGCCATCTAGTTTGGAAAGCAGAGGATTAGAAGCAAAGGTGAGCTATAGGGCAGAAGGGGCTTTCCTGTGGCAGTTGTGGACTGAGGACATTTAAGAGAAACTAAGAAGGTATACAGAAGGTCATGGGCATTTACATACAGTAGGCTTTTTGTCCAAGCAGCCTGTCTGTTCTTGAAAGGACAATGGGTGAGCAATGAGCATTCTCACCCAGGTGCCACTGGTGCCACTATCCACTACAAAAAGTGCCGAAGTTATGCCCTCCTTTTGGAGATTGCCTATTACTTATACAAGGAAAAGTAAATGGCCATTGAGCCAAGCTTTAAACAGTATCATTTGACTCCAAAACACTAAAATAAAATATTTAAAGAACAGGAAAGTAATAATAATTGACTGAAAGTGGGCATCAAATCCATTTTTAAATGTCTGAATAATTGTTATACATACAGTTGTGAAAGTGGCAATTTTATTTTTGAAAAGTAAAATATGTGATATTGTGGGAATTTTAAAAACTGAAACTATAAATTAAATTATATGAAAATAAACTGGGATTTGGGTGAGAAGGTAAAGTACGGCAATGTTTTCATCTCGCATCAGAGGAAGCCAATGAATACCATTTTGTTCTTTTTTTTTTTTTTAATTTTATTTTTTTTATTTATTTTTTTTTAAAGTT